>NC_046284.1:27596468-27927468 GCF_004115265.2 Rhinolophus ferrumequinum | reverse complement strand
GGGGATAGTTATTGTACTTATCAGTCTTGGGAGATTGATTTGCTTTTTTGAAGAGGAGCTTAAGATTTTCAGTTGGCTCACAGAAATAGGTGCAACAGTCTTCCTTTCTGGGAGAGTCCTGTGGAAACTTAAATGAAATAGGTTTGATTGGAGGGAAGAGGATCCCACCACTGACTGCAGTCTGACAGAATTTGGGATGTTCAGGAGAACTGTATAAGTTCTCTTCCATTTAGGAGTTAACTGATCTGTTTGGGATCCCTCCCTCTAGGCTTCTAATACTTGATCCCCTGACTTTATGAGGCTGCAATATGTAGAGGGGTCAGCCTGGGGGAGGTGCCAACCCTCATATTTCCTCAGTGCCTGTTGAGCCTCTCCAAAGTTAATAATATAGGAAATTAAAGAATTGAGATTAAAATATAAAGTAATAAGCAGCAGTTAGAGCCAGGGCTTAGAGATCTCCTGACAAAACTTTCTCTAGAGTCCATTTTATAGTCTCATTGGTTCGTTTTACTTTTTTTCCACGGCACATGTTATTGGCAAGAAAAAGACTGAGTATGAGCCCAAATCTAGGTGCTGTATTTACCCTTACAACCAAGCAGGTTTCAGAGGAAATAGGTCCAGAGTGAGCAGTTAAGACAGAATAAGTGGCTCTCAGATCAATCAGGAAATTAACAGGCTTACCTACCACATCAAGGATCACCCACAGTTCCACCCCTGTGATGATAGCAGCCTGTTTCTTCTTGGGAGCCACTGGAACCCTCAGACCCATCAGTTGATAATAGCCATTTGTAATAAAGGAGTTGGTCCCTGTTTCTTTTGAAGTAGGGGACAATCCCTCTTCTAGTGACCTTTTCATTTGCATAGGGGGCAAATGGCTGTTTTGGAGGATTAGGACACTCCTTACTCCAGTGGTCTGGGCTTTCATATCCAAAGCAAGTTCCTTACCTGGTGTTCTTCCTCTGGGGTTGCTGGGGTGGCCCTGCGGTGGGTTTGGCCTTGGGCTGTTTATAACTACAATCAAGTCTGGCCTGCCTCTGGCCTTATTGTTCCGTCTTTCCTCATTTTCCTGTCTCGGTTGTAAAAGACATTGTAACAAATTCATTGACCTTATTTTAGTATCTGAGCCTCTTTATCAGGGCTGCAATAGTGGGCCAGAACTATTATGATATCCTTCCAGGTTAGGGAAAACATCAGGCTAAGCATCCTTATATTGGCCTGTATCTGACACTGAGAATGGCGCATGAACTCTCGCAGTAACAAAACTTAGTTCTTAGATTTAGTTTTCTTGAGTAACCAAAGACCTAATTAAGATAATATAAAACACAGAAATTCTGTTTCCCTGAAAATAAGACCTAACCAGAAAATAAACCCTAGCATGATTTTTCAGGATGACATACCCTGAGCGTAAGCCCTAATGTGTCTTTTGGAGCAAACCTTAATATAAGACTTGGCCTTATTTTCAGGGAAACACAGTTATTCTGATAATACACATAATTATTGCGTTTAGGAAAAATAAACTTTTATAATAATAGTAGCAGACGAATAGTCTAACAAACTTTGTCTTACATACCAAAGAGAGAAAACTGAACTCTAATTTTGTACCAGTATACTTTTGATATTCATATATATTTACTTAATCCATAACTTTTAGAACCTTAATTTTTACTGATAACTAAAAGCAAGCAATTAGCATTTCCATTGACAAATCCAGGAACATATTTTGCAACCTTCAAAAGCATAGGCTTTTGTAATAAAATACAAAATATATTTATTAACAGATCTTAATCTACCTTTTAATGTGTCTCTATTATAATAAGTCAGAAATAGATGAACTCAGACATATATAATAATTAATATTTCAGCATTTCATTATTTTGGAATACCTACATATTTAATAATTTTTATCATTTAACACAGCTTAGCAAAACTAAAATCTTAAGTTACAAACAGATGCTGAAACACTATGTCCAAGTATCCTCATTGTATAAGTATTACTGAAAAGTTTCCCTTAAAAACTTTTAATTACTTCTTATTAGCTCATAACTCTATGAGATTTTAAAGTTAATTATTACCAAGCTATTTTCTTGATAAGTTTTGTAACAGAGATAACATGAATTTATTTTTGCAATTCCAAGTAAAACAAAATATATCATATTAAATGTTAATAACTTTTAAAAAACATGTCTATTTAACCAAAACTTACACCAGACTTAGTTTCAAATATTCTCTTAGATCATGTGATCCTGAACAGTACCGGGGTCAGTTTCTGTTCTTTATTTTTAATTTATATAAGCGCTTAATCTTCTTTCTTGAAGCCAACCAAATATTACAATCTTGTAATACCATCCGGAGGCAGAGACATTATATCACATATAAAACATAAACAAATACAGATATCAGAGATCATATATATATAAACAGAACTACTGTATTTTGCCGTGTATAATGCATTCCCATGTATAATGTGCACCGAAACTTTTGGCCCAAACTTTCAGGGAAATGGAATTAGTACTACCCATGTGTAATGCACATCCTTATTTTTCCCTCACAAATTTGGACAAAAAAGTACATATTATACATGGCAAAATACAGTACCAACAATTGCAAAGAGGACCTAAGATCTTTTAATTGCCCCCAGTAAGACAGTTTCAAAAAGGTTGAAACAAAAGGGTGGAGGTATGGCTTGAGAGAGTAGCTACTTGTGTTTTTTTAAAGTCCTTCTTTTTCTCCTTCTCCTTCTCCTCCTCCTCCTCCTCCTCGTCCTCCTCCTCCTCCTTCTCTTCTTCTTCCTCCTCCTACTCCTCCTCCTTTCCCCCCCCCCCCCCCGTTACCTCAGCCTCAGGCAGCAGTGGCTGTGTTTACACTTCAGGTTATCCGCAAGATCTTGAAAGTTACTAAGAGTCA
The DNA here is from genome assembly GCF_004115265.2 of Rhinolophus ferrumequinum. Classification (NCBI taxonomy): domain Eukaryota; kingdom Metazoa; phylum Chordata; class Mammalia; order Chiroptera; family Rhinolophidae; genus Rhinolophus; species Rhinolophus ferrumequinum. The sequence continues at coordinate 27,924,564 of NC_046284.1, read as the reverse complement.
GAAAAACCTTTCTTTTTGAGAGAACAGATGTCAAATTTTGTCCAATTCTTAAGAAGGCATTTGAGAGGAGAGTCTTAGGGAATATAGGGGCCACCTTCCATGACTGCAGGTGTAGTGGATTGTGCTAACTGAGTGGGAGATTGAGGGGAGGCCCTCTTATTCTCTGAACAAGGAGTTCCTCTGACTCTGGGTTATGGACTTAAGTGGTCCTTTATCGTGTACCCGCAAGAAGGAGTGAATGACAGAAACTGACAGACTTACCTTTGACTCATGAGGGCATCCTTTGTGCTACAAGGTCCAGGGTCTTGGACCCAGCCAGTGGAATCCCCAGCGTCCCTCAGAAGTCCCCAGGTGCAACTACTTACTGACTGACACACCACTGGAAGTGTTATAGAAGCATTTCCCTGGAAGACAAATTATTTGAAGTGTAGAAGACAGGGAGGGGCGGGGAATAGTCTTACCCCAAGTTCAGTCATGGGAGTCCCCCTTGGTGAATAGGACTGGTTTTTGAGTCCACTGGAGAGTAGTCTCAGCCAGGAGATGTCAATTCCTGCCTAAACCACAAGGGATCTGCGAGACTCGCCTGGAAATGAGAGAAAAGGGAGAACTGCTAGTGTGTGGAGGTTCACCCTGGATGAGCTGCCACAACCAACTGCACCACACATTGGAGACTGGGTTTCAGAGGGGATAGAGCTACGAGAGAGGAACTCGTGGGGACAGAAGAGAGCCTCCCTGTATGGGCCACCAAAATGTCATGGTGGCTTGCAGGTTGTGAAAGAATTTACAAGGCACAGAGGGATAGAAGTCAGAAAATTTATTTAAGAAGAGAAACATCAGCAGAGGAGTTGCTGGGGGCAGAGTCTAGAGTAGACAGCTGCCATGGGTTTGCATTTAGCTGGGGTTTTATACTTTTTCTATGCAGGATGCAGGGTGCTTGTCATCTTGCAGGAGGTTGCTGTTATAGTTGGCTTCTTCTGGGACTATCCTATTCCCATCTATGATGGATGTAGGATGCTTGTCAGCTTTCAGGGGGTTGCCATTACAGTTGGCTTCTTCTGGGAACTGTCCTATTCCCACAGCTAGAAGTGGGATTCAGAGCCCAGTGGTTAATTTTTAACCTTGTTCCTATTAACTCACAAGCTCATTCTTGTTAACTCTTTACCTATTTCATCATTGTTTATTTGAGATTTTTCTTGTTTCTTGAGATAGGGCTTTGTTGCCATAAATTTTCCTGTTAGGACTGCTTTTGCTGTGTTCCATAGATTTTGATTCATTGTGTTTTCATTTGCATTTATATCAATGGATCTTCTGATTTCTTCCTTGATTTCATTATTAACCCATTTACTGTTATTTAGCCTCCATGTGTTTGTGTGTTTTTCTGTTATTTTATTTTATTTATTTTTTTATTTTTTTGTAATTGATTCCTAGTTGCATACCATTATGGTCAGAGAAGATGCTTGATATAATTTTAATCTTCTTAAAATGACTGAGACTTGTGTGTGTGTGTGTGTGTGTGTGTGTGTGTGTGTGTGTGTGTGTGTGTGTTGCCTAAAATGTGGATGTGGTCTATCTTGGAAAATGTTCCATGTGCCCTTGAAAGAAAGTATATTCTGCTGTTTGGGGTGAAATGCTCTAAAGATATAAATTAAATCCATCTGGTCTAATGAGTTGTTTAAGGCTGCTGTTTTCTTGTTGATTTTCTGTCTGGAAGGTCAGTCCATTGGTATCAATGGTGTTTTAAAGTCCCCTACTATGATCATATTACTATCACACTCTCCCTTTATGTCCATCTATATTTGCTTTATACATTTAGATTCTCCTATGTTGGGTGCATAAATGGTTACAAGGTTTATATCCTCTTGTTGCTTTGATCCCTTTATCATTATGAAATGTAATTCTTTGTTACCTATTATAGCCTTTGTTTCAGTCTATTTTTGTTTCATTTAGGTATTGCTATCCCAACTTTTAATCTAGTCTTGTTTTCATTTGCATGAAATATATATTTTCCATGCCTTTACTTTCAGTCTTTGTGTGTCTTTCAATAAACATACTCAATTCTTCAAATGGAGCTTGATAATAAAAATTGAAATGGATTTTCACATCTCTGATATTACATTTTCAAATTTGTAATATGAAAGCCACAAGGGAAAATGGTGAGGGTATAGCCCAATTTATATAATTCACCAAACTCAGGTTTAGTTTTTCTCAACTCTTTTTTATTTTTATATAGCGACGCCAATAGAAAATAGAGATCATGAAGCCTTAACTTTGTCTGACCTCATCCATTATCTCACTTTTCTTTTCATGAATTCAGTAAGGCAATTGTTGGTAACAGTGTCAAATTAGTAGAAAACCTGAGGTATAGAAATTTGACAATGATATAATTTTCACATTGGGTCTATTTTCAGCAAGTACCAGGCATAATTTGAATCAAATATCTACCTCTTAGCATTTCTCTTGAGTTCACCTGACTCTGAAAGCTCTGAGGTCATTAAGGTATATCAATTAATAATGATTTTCCCAGACCCATCAGCTAGTGAAGCATACATTAAAGGTGATATGTGCAGTCAAACTTTGAAAGTGCAGAATTTGAAAATACATACTTTAATGCACAGAACAATATCATCTGAGAAACTTATTTGTTTAAAGTTTTATATTGCAGCCATTAAAAAATATGTCATCCTCTTGAATGAAAGTCTTACAAACATTCCAATACCTATTAAGTCATATTAAATATATTAAGGCTTGGAAAACATACGAATCATTAAAAATAAAAATGAGATGTGCAATCATCTCGAAGAGCTAATATTATCACTTTTGGCCAGTTTAACACCTTCTTAGTACAATAATTTTTAACTAAGTCATCATGACCCAGGAAAGTTTCTTCTTTTGGTAGTAGAAAAGTGGGGGCAGAGGAAACAGGAAGGTGATATCACAATCTCAGCATATTTTCAATATTCACATCATACATCAGTCATGTTTTAATCAACTCAGTTAAATATATTCTAATAGACATTCTTTATAGAAGCAATCCTTTGCAGATTTCACAGAATGATAGTTCTGTTCCCCCACCCTGCCCCACCTGGCTAAACTGCAGCATGAAAAATGAGTTGGTCTCTATCCAGACCAAAGCAAAAATTAAAAGAAAAGAAAGGACTTTACTAATGCTGAGATTCCATAGTTTTAAATACAGATTACCTTTAACACAAATATACACGTATGATATTCTTTGCCATATTTTGCAGGTATGTTAAAAGTCTAACCTAAATTGGTTAGCTGTATTGGCAGTCACCAGGGAGAGCCCCACTCATGTAAAAGTCTATGAGAAAGGTATTAAGGCAAAAAATAATTTTCGTCACTGAATTACTTCAGTATCTGAAATTATTCATAAATCAAAAGTCTCAAAATGATTAATTTGGAGGTCTAAATTATGTTATAAATATTACATATGATAAGCATAGCTCAAGTAGGCGATCTGATTTGTTAGTTAAAATCATTATCCTAACTTGGTAAGAAACAAAGTGAATAAGCTCTGATAATGGGGGTAGATCAGAAAACGTAGGGTCTTTACCTTATTTAGGTTGTGACATTTTATACAAGTTTTAAACAAGGATATATTTGATAAACTGGATTTGAGAAGTATAATTATTGGAGAAGAATTGTAGTATATTTTCTCAGGAGCACTTTGTGTTAGTCAGGATTCCCAAAAAAAAAAAAAAAAAAAAAAAAAAAAAAAAAAAATATATATATATATATATATATATATATATATATATATAAAGAGAACCAATAGGAATACACACACACACACACACACACACACACACACACACACACACACACATATATAAAATGAAAGAGAGCTCTGTAATAAATCTAACCACAAGCAACTTCACAGGGTGATCTGATCAGAAATTCCTAAGTGAGCCCATAGTTCCAGATAATCATACCTCAGGCCTACAACTTCTCTGATGAAACATTATCTCTTCCTTAAGCAAGCCCAGCCTAAATTTTTGTGTATATATAAGGTAATATACCTTTGAGATACCTCTTTTTCAGACTGCTCAAGAGAGCACATAACTATCCTCAAGAGAGTACATAATCTTGTTAATCATCCTGTAATCCAATCATTGAGATTTTTCTGCCTTACTTTCTCACATATACATATAATACTCCTTATTTTCCCCTCCTGAATTCCAAATGTATAAAAGAAATTGCAAAACTGTCATTCTCCAGAGCAGTTGAGATATTGCTTTCTGGCATGTTGCCAGATGATGTATTACAGAATTGTACACCTGAAATCTATGTAACTTTACTAACAATTGTCACCCCAATAAACTTTAATTTAAAAAAGCAAAACAAAAACAAAAACAAATAAACAAAACTTCCGTATGGGTTTGGATGTTTTTTACATTGAACTTTTTTTTTTTTTTTTTAAACTCCCACATACAGTTTTAATGTAGTTGAGCCATTCATCATGTTTTTTTTTTTTTTTTAATTTATTGGGGTGACAATTGTTAGTAGAATTACATAGATTTCAGTTGTGCAATTCTGAATCACATCATCCATAAATCACACTGTGTGTTCACCACCCAGAGTCAGCTCCCCTTCCATCACCGTACATTTGATCCCCCTCACCCTCGTCCCCCACCCCCCAACCCCCTTACGCTCTGGTAACCACCAAATTACGTTCCCCAGATTAATTTTCAAACCCCGTGGCCATCCTGTGGTCACCGACTGCCCTCCAGCATAGTCAGCAGGATTTTGAAGACGTGCACCCAAGACCAACCTGTGCACCTTGAAACACCACAAAAGATGTGTTTTTATGTTAAATTGCATGGGAAGCACTGTAAAAAAAGTGATGAAATTTTTCTATGGGTAAACAAAGGTTTTAAATTAAATGAATAGTTAGGGCTCCAGGAAACCCCAGGTTTCCTCTTGGCTACTCAAAACTCCCTGGAAAACCCCATTTTATTTTATTTTTTTCCATCTGTTCATGAATCATAGTGCATTTAAGCTGGCCTAAAATTAAATGAAGGAATTTATGAGCTAACAATATTGAAAGGAGACATATTACACTATTGTCAAGGTTTGATAAAGTCAGTTCAATAAAATGCCAAATAAGTAACTGCTTTCTTTCACAGTGAGTTCCCAGGAGACAAAAACATTAAAGATCAGGAGATACTGAAAAGGGCATCAAATGAAAGACACACTCCAATCTTACTGGGAGGGACATAATCAGACTTCTAACAGCTAGGGGTCATCTACCTTTGTCTCTGACACTCATGTCCCCCTACAACTAACATCAAAGACTCCTCGAGGTCTAGAAGCTCCCAACATCAGAGTTCGACAGCTATCCCAAGACATCAAAAAGATCTATTTACCTATGGATGGATGTTGAACACAGAAACCAATTGTTTGTTTACCTTTACCTGTGTGCTGATAATATTAGTTATAATAATAGTTATACTTGTTCTTTAGGCTTTTTATATATAGTCCATCTGTTTATAAGATGACTTTTACTACTCTTTTATGACTTATGTAAATGTTATACTGGACACAAAATACAGAAAAATGAGACAGATGTCAAAACTCAGATCATGATAGTTCACAGGATAGAAATGATCCAGAGTGTTTTTTGCAATGAAGGCCATACAACCTGACTGACTTCCATTTACTTGCCCTTTCTTTTTTGGAAAATTTGGCCTCACCTCACATACTATGGTTATGGTATTTCCCCATCCCCAGAGTTTCACCTTTTTAACAAGACAATGTCAATACTAAGACGTCCTAGGAATGAGCCTTCTTAGAGCTGTGAGACCACACTATCTGACCAAAAGGTAGTTCATCAATGCACACTTTGTATTGTTTAAGACCAAAACTGGGAATTGTGGATAAGAGAGGGGCTCAGTAAGAAATCTAACCAAAAGTAACCTCACAGCATGATCTGATCATAAATTCCTAAGTGGGCAGGTCATGGTGGGGAGTAATACCTCAGACTTATGACTTCCCAGTAAAATGTTATTTTTGTCTTAAGCAAACCCTGTCCATTATTTTTGCACACCTAGGTTAACAGGCTTTTGAGATACCTCTTTTTTAGACCCCTCTGAAGTGTAACCACCCTCAAGAGACCACATAATGTTGTTAACTATCCTGTCATCCAATCATGGAAATTCCCCTGCCTAATTTCTCCTACATTCATGTGGTCTTCTTATGTTGCCTCCTTAATTCCAAATGTATAAATGAAACTGCAAAACTACCATTCTCCAGAGCATTTGAGATATTGCTTCTTGGCATGTTGCCAGTTTGGATCAAACAAATTGTCATAAAAATTCACTACAGGTTTGGACATTTCTTATGTTGACAATAGAAAGAGATTTATTATAAGGAATTGGCTCACATGATTGTGGAGTCTGGCAAGTCCCAAGATATATAGAGTGAGCCCTGGCAACCAGGAAGAAATAATGTTTTAGTTCCAGTTTCAGTCTGAGAGTCTGAGAACCAAGAGAGTTGATGGTGTAGTTCTAGTATGAAGGCAAGCATGTTTGAAATCCAGGAAGAGCTAATTTTTCAGTTCCAGTCCAAAAGCAGGAAAAGCTGATGTTCCAGGTTGAAAGCCATCAGCAAGGAAGGATTCTCTCTTACTTGGGGTAAGGACAGCCTTTTTGTTCTATTCAGGCCTTCAAGTGATTAGATGAGGGCAATGTGCTTTACTCAGTTTACCAATTTAAATGCTGTTCTCATCCAAAAATATCTTCATGCACCTATCCAGAATAATGTTTGACAGAAAGTCAAGCTACCCTGTGGCCCAGTCTACTGGACACATAAAATTAACCATCATAGCCCACACATCTTATAGACTTACCTTCTGTTAATAATGCAAATGAATAGTAGGAAAATGAAAGGTAATTGATGCTGAGTGGATATAAATGCATGGATTAGAGATAACAAAAAAGTATTTTTATGTAAAAGAGTCATAACATTGCTTCATGCATGTGTATGGGGAACAGAAAAGACTAGACTGTGGACTCTAGAATAGTTGGAGTTTTGTTTATGTTTTTGATTACTATAGTCTCAGTGCCTAATAATATACACCATTAAATATTTTTAGTTAACTCACTGAATAGATAAATGAAATTTCAAAAGATTTAGAGAAGCTAGAAAAATATCACAAAACTTTAACATCAGAGTAGGTGATAGGTTGAAATAAGAAATTCAGATAAAACAATATATATGTGTATAAAAGTTCAATCTGGTAAAAATTAAATGTCCAGAGAATTTGGGATGGTGCCTCCACTGAGGACAGATATTGATGTATATACAGTAGCATTCATAAATACTTATTTGAAAAAAATAATGACTCTAGGAGAGAAATTATCTGCTCTCCATCTCTATGTTGTTGTTATTCTTTTTTCCTATTTAGGTTACTGCCTTTGATACTGATGGTCTTCAAGGAGAGCTACTCACTACCTTTTATCATACTATCAGGATACTCAGATAAAGTTTATTCTATCATGGAAAAGTGGATTTATCCTCAAGCACCTATTCTACCGATATGGAAATGTATGGTTGCGAGGTATCATAACTTTCCATGTTGGTACATTTCACTGCCATCCATATTCAAGGCTTCCACCCTCATGTATCTTGAGCTGCTGACTTCTACGTTTTTCAGGATGTTAAAAGGTTCAGGCGGTGCTTAATAAGGATTCAAGCAAGAGTCTAATAAATATTTTCCCCACTCAGTGATTCCAGCTAAAATGTTCATTTCCTTGTTAAAAATAAGGATTTCATCCATTCATTCATTCAAAAATTATTGAGAACCTATTATGTGTCAGGTAGTCTTCTAGGCACTAGGGATATAGTGGTGAGTCACATACAGATAAGTGCTCTGGTGAAGCTTATATTCCAAAACTAATTCAATCTAGAAGCAAAGGCTGGATTGTGTATATTCATCAGTCCACCTATAGAAAACATACTGACTCAGCAAAGCCAGTGAAGACAGTCAACAATACTTAATAACTTTATTACCATTCCAGTGTTCCAAATGCCTTTTCCATTTGTTCTTATAAATTATGGTTTACACTTTATCCTTCCTAATTCATATTTGACCACCACCACCAGCACACAAACTATGGGCTTCCTTCACCAATGCATACATTTCTAACTGGAGCATAAATTGATTACCTCCTCTCCTTTTCAGATGTTCTTGACACCACCCACTCCAAAGAGGTTATATTTGGATGCTAAGTAACATAAGCAAGGAGGATAAAAATAGATATGGATTAAAAGAGACAGTATCCAAAAAAATAAGTGGTTTACATAAAATATGTGATTATGGTGTGGGGTGCTATAAAGTTTTTATTGCCACTTGCTTGGGAAGACCAGCATAACGTACACTTAGTGCTTCCGCTTACAGTAATGCAGTCACTACAAACTCACTGCAGTAAAAACCTTGAATATCTCCACCACCACATATTATACATGTATACATACACCAGTAATTTAGTAACATTTCCAGCTTCCTTCCTCCATTATAGATTTTATTTCTTGATGCCCCTTCTTAATGGGACATACTTGTTTTTAGCACTGTGTGTGACAGATTAAACATAGAGCTATAGTCAATTTTAAAATAGGGTTATAACAATTAATTCACTACATCTGATACTGATTGTCTACCACAATAAACACTTTGAATGAATCTTCTCTATGTTAGGCGCTGCTAAATAAATCAATGGGTTCCCCCATCCTGAAAGATAAAATTCACCTTAATTCAGTCATTTGGACCTGTTTTGTCAACATGGCCATGTCTAGGAATCATGGATGACCAGAGTGATGAGGGGCCTTAGATTCTAACAAGTGATTTTTAAACTATGTTCCAATGAGTATAAGGCACAATACATGATTGGGACAGGTTTGACGAAATGGTGGTAGCTTCAAGCAGAGTAACTCTATTTTAATGTGTTCTATATGTGGGAGTTCAACATAAGATTTTATTTGAAGAAAATTTATGCTGAAAAAATGTACACACAAATACACATGTGTAAACAAACCTCCTAGAAAATCATTAATCTGGAGAAATATTTTCACTCCTGATTTTAGAGGTGAGAAAACAGATCCCTAGAAAAGTTAAGAGATAAACTTATACTCACACAGCCATTTGGAGACACAATGGGAACCAGTGCAGCTAAGTCCCCTAAATTCCAGTCTATTGTTCACGCTATGGTACATCAATGAATTATGTGATTTAATTAATATTGTTTATGATATAAACGATGTTGGACTTGCTCTTAGCACCATATGTGAGATAAAATATATTAGACATAACATAGCTTTAGACATAATAAAATTTTTCTAGTGTGAGCACATTTTGGTAACTTTTCTTCCTGCATAGAAGAGGGGGCATGCTAACCAAGAAATATTACAACTTGCAACACATCTTTCAGAAAAAAAAAGTCATCCATCGCAGTGAAAGAATGAGTATAAAGAATGACTGACCCTATTTAAACATATTATTACCCAATCCCTCCGAATCTCTAACCATTCCCTGGCATGAAGAAACGTCCCTTTATAAAACCCTAAATCCCACATATGCCTTCTTGTCAAGAGAAGAGCTTATCCGTTGTATATTTACCTTTTTCTTTTACTTGATGGTTAAACCTCCAAATGAACTAAGGCTATAGAACCTGCTTAATCTAACTTAAACATGTGTAATCAAAAGATCATTGTATGCAGTCAGGGAAGAGATAATAGTTCTATAACTCACAAAAACCATTTCACAGTCAAAAGGCGGAGTTGACTCTGAAGGGTATTTTACTCTTAAAACAGTATTTTCATAAAAATATACTTAGACTGATGTTAACTATTAGTATTATACAAATGTGTTGTCGGAAAACTCGTTAAGTAGTCCCCCTTTATCCACAGTTTTAGTACTTTGATTTTACTTATTATATAAGTGGTTAACCACAGCTCAAAAAATATTAAATGGAAAAATCCAGAAATAAACAATTCTTAAGTTTTAAATTGCATGCCATTCTGGGTACCTCACTTCATCTTATCACGTAAGCATTGTATCATTTAACATCATCACAAGAAAAATAAGGATGGATACAATACAATAAGATATTTTGAGAGAAAGATTACATGCACATAACTTTTATTACCATATATTGTTATAATTGTTATATTTTATTATTAGTCATTGTTGTTAATATCTTACTGTGCCTAATTTATCAATTAAATTTTATCAATGACATGAATGTATAGGAAAAACAGTATATATAATGTTTGGTACTATCTGCAATTTTAGGTATCCACTGGGGGTCTTGGAATATATCCCCCACAATAAGGGTGGACTACTGTACTTTGTTTTATATATAAAGATAAAATGAGATATAGTACATAAAAGCCCTTTGATAAAATGGAATTTAGAAATATACTTGAACATAGGCTCTATTAAATGATGGCCACATTATAGTTGGCTTCTCAAATGACATCTAGTTATGTGAATATGGTCAATAGAGATGCCAGAGCTCAGAGCCCAGGCTGGGCCTTCTCAAGGAATCTCTCTGTCACTCGCTTATGAGCATTATTTTCAATCTATCGCATTTTCTACCCTAGCTCCAAAATTTGTATTCATTGTTGTTGTGTCTGACCTTGACACTTGGTTACCCTTATCTCTCTGGTGGTATCACAAGTGCACAGATATCTTCTCCAACTCCAAAATGAGTATTCAGGTTCTATCTTTTTTCTCACCGACACCTTTAAAACTTCTATCCTTAGGATGAACTGAGTCCTAGGCTATATACTTCATGAATCATTCCCAATCCTCTTTTGCTCAGTAACTGCCTAGGGTAACTTGGATTTAGATAAACTATCTTGTTCAGCTGTCCAAACTGATAAAAATGACAGCCAACTGGCAGATGTCTACATCCTTTAGACTGAACAAATAGAGTCTAAATGGTATATAAAATAAGGAGCTGATTATAGGCTCTCCCTGAATATAAAGCTATTTGTTCAATCTCCACAATATCTAGTTGCCTCTTTAGTTTATACAACAAGGAATAAACATATGGCTCACATTAAAAAATATGTAAAAAAAACTAAAGAAGGTTGTAAAAAATGTGTGGATTGTAGACCTATGGATCATTAAAGACGTTGAGATGCTTAGGGGGATAGCCTGGGTGCCTGATCTTTAAATGAAAAAAAGAAGGACCATCTGCTCTAATTAAAAAAGCCATTTCTGCATATCTCCGTCAGAATTATATTCTGGATTTCACAGGAAGGAGGAGATTTGGACAGGTCTCATTGTTTGTTTTATATAGATAGAAACTGGAGAGGACTTTTACCTTAATATTATGCTAAAACCATATCACTTAAATATTTTTTCTTTGAATATATAAGATTAGGGGGGGAAAAGGGTTAGCAACATTAACAAATACAGTAACAATGCTAAAGAATATTCCAAAATTTATCAGACATATTTCCATCCTCATCAGTGTTGTGATGGGAATATGAAATTCACCCAACTAATTGAAAAATATTGGCCTGTGTTAGTGAGTGAGAGAATGGAAATTTTGGCTCTGAAAGCCTCTGGTTCAATCTGCAAGTTGGAAAGAGTGCACCAGGACACTTCATCATCCATACAATAGGCCGTAAATTATTTGCATGACATCTTCTTTGCATTAGATGCCCTGGGCCTGTAACAAGTTAGTGTAATATATAGACCATTTAAGTGACAATAGTCATAAGTTACAGATGGAAAGCTCTATTTGGACCAGCAATTGTTCTCTCTCCTTGCCCAATTTTCAATATAAAAAATCACCACTGAATATCAAAAATGGCTTCTTGGAACATCAGTTCTGATCTATGGGATTTGTCATGTTACAGTTCATCCATTTCAAGAGCACCTCATTTATTTGTTCCATGTTACCAAGAATGAGATTTCACTGAATAATTGATGAAAAGAGAAAACTATGAGCTACCTTGTACTCAGTCATTATGGTTTTGATACTACCTTTGTGAAAACTACAGTATTAGCCAATAAGCACATAATCTAAATGAAATAAGGGGCAATTTATCATAAAGTTTGTCCACATGCCCACTGATGTTTAAGGATCAAGACACTGACCACTACAGCAGATTTTAGTTATACAAATGTGGGAAAGGGAATGGATCTTCAAAGCACTGTGTGAGAATGCATGTGTATGTGTTTGTATGTGTATGACTAACATCATAGTACTTTATGATATTTCCGATCTTAGGCAAAAAAAGTCGTGTTTATTTTGTGCTTATTGTCATATGCCAAGCAAGCCTTATGTATGGAATCACTCTTTTAATAGTATTATCAATTTTATAAAATAAATATCATTATAATCATGATATGCCCTCCCAATCTACATTGGCAATTACCAAACTGGTACTTAATATTCTTGCATATGGATTAACTCATATATTTTCCATTAAGTACGTGGGAGATCTATAGCTCTAAGCAGGCAAGAAATGGGTCATATTCAGGGAGGGTGGCTAAGGTGAAGAGCAGGAGGCTAGTCATAAATGGCTAAGTAGTTGGACAAAATTTAGAGCCCAGAGGTTAAAGTGTTCAACAATTAGCATTATTGAGAAGATTTGAGTTTTTACACTAGACAGAGATGACTTGTTCTCTGCCTTATTTTATACTTCCAAATGAATATTAAGAGCCTTGAGCCCATAACTGGTAATCATTTCCCAAAAGAAGCCAAATCAGTTTGGTTGAACTCTGACCCATATAAAAACTGAGGCAGATATCCTAAAATTACCTCACAGATTCAAGTAAATATGCCTTTTAACACCACATCTTCCCCACCCCCACTTCGGGTTTGGCTGGCACATTGTGATTCAGCAGTAACTTCCTCCCTTTCTCTTCCTTTTTTAATGTAATCTTACTAAGGCACTCAAGAGAAGTAGAAAATGTATTCTCTGAATCCAAGGACTTTAAAATCTAAATGAAGAGAAAACGTATGGGTAAATAAAATCTATAAGACTACTAAAAAACATATAAGAATTCATGTAAAATAAATGTATTACCTAAATACTACTGCACAAGAGGAGTAATCAGAGATGCCTGTTGAACACCTTATCACACTAAAGAGCATAGTTTAAATATCATAAATTTCTGAATTTCTGAAATGTATTCAATAAGTAGTTTCTCTCTGTAAACAGGTTTCAACATATGTAGTGTAACTACATATATTATAATGTTAAAACATTATGCTTTTAAAACAAACAAATAATCCTTCAACTATGAGCTCTTGGTGAGTGAACACATATTTGCCATAATCAATGAGGCTCAAAAATATATTTTGGGCAGGGAAAAGGAAGGGGAGTGTTAAGAGATGAGGATAAATTACCGAAAGGTAACATACAGAATGAGAGAAAATATTTGCAAATCATATATTTGATAAAGAGTTAATATTAAAAAAATAAAGAACTCATACAAGTCAATAGCAGGTAACAAATGACCAAATTTAAAAATGGGCAAAAGACCTAAATAGACATTTTGCAAAGATATTCAAATGGCCAACAGGTACATGAAAAGGTGTTCAACATCACTCATCAACAGGGAAATGCAAATCAAAACCACAATGATATATCACCTCAAGCCTGTTAGAATGGCCATTATCCAAAAAACAAAAAACAAACAAACAAAAAAAAAACGAGAGATACTGAGGAGGATGTGGAGAAAAGGAAACCCATGTGCACTGTCGGTGGGTATCTAATTTGGTGAAGCTAGTATGGAAAATAGAGTGGAGATTTCTCAAAAAATTAAAAATAGAACTACCATATGACCCAGCCATTCTACTTCTGGGTATATATTCAAAGGAAATGAAATTACAATGTCAAAGAGATTGCTCTGCACCGCTGTGTTCATTGCAGCATTATTCACAATAGTGAAGACATGCAATAACCGAACTGTCTATCTAATAAAGAAAATATGTTTTATACATATATAGTGGAATGCTATTCAGCCACAAAAGAAGGAAATCCTGTCATTTGCAAAGACATGGATGGAACTTGAGGACATTACACTAAGTGAAATAAGTCAGACAGATAAAGACAAATACTGTATGATCTTACTTATAGGTAGAATTTAAAAAAAAAAAACAAACCAAAAAAAAAAAAAAAAAACACCTCATGAACAAAGAGATTAGATTTGTGGTTGCCAGAGTAAAAGGGTGACGTGTAGGGGAATTGTATGAAGGTGATCAAAAGGTGCAACCTTCTGGTTACAAGATGAATAATTAATGGGAATGTAATATACAACATAATGACTATAGTTAACAATGCAATATGATATATTTGAATGTTGTTAAGAGAGAAAATTCTGAAAATTCTCATTACTTGAAAAATACATTTTGTAATCATATGTTATAAATGTTAACTAAACTTGTAGCAATCATTTGGCATTCTATAGAGATGTCATGTCATTATGCTGTACACATTAAACTTACAGTGTTATATGTCTATTATACATCAATAGAATTGAAAAAAATAAATTGTCCTCCAGAAAGTTTGAAAAAAAGATTATAAGAACACCTACTTACATAGAGATACCCTTTACTTACACAGAGATACTTAGCAGTAGACATGGTAATTATTATTTTTGCCCCATGGTGTACTTGGTAGACTTCTATCTGTCATTATGAAGTCAATAACAGTCTAATTAATTTAATCTAGGTTCACTTTCACTTTTAATTACCTGGAGATTTAGGTCTCCTAGTCAGATAATCTGTATTGGATTGTCATTATTGTCTTTTTCAGTGATAGAAATGAGCTTCACCTTAAGTTGATCCAGCTGCAGAAACTGAGGCACTCCAACAAGAGAGTCCTGTCACAAAATTACATCAGGGTGTTAAACAAATGTAATCATTTTTGCATTGATTTCAGCAACCATAGGTCTTGCCAAAGTTGATTATACACATTTTTTTTTCTACTTGAAATCCAAAATGGCTACATTGTTCTATCAGATTAACTGACCTTATTCACTTTTGTTTTAGTCTGTTTTTTTTTTCTCCTTACAGTGGCAATGAGACAGCTGCTTCAGAATACAGTAATCAACATACTTGTCTAATTTTTAGTCACACTCAAAATTTTACATTAAGTTATTATTATCTGCAGACACTGAATTGAATAAGTTTAACAATTTTACATATAGTATATGCACATATATGTGCACATATATATACTTTTTTCACAGCCATAAGTTTCTCACAATCTTACCTGAGCGCCAAAGCAATTTATAAGCTATTGTTAAGGTCTCTAATATGCTAACTGAACAAGGTGATTTTAGAAAAGAGATATATATTTGATCCCCTTTACCCTCATCTACTTGAAACCTATGGAGCTTTACTAACCATTGTCATCCCAATAAACTTTATTTTAAAAAAGAAGATATTGAAGATGTCAGAAGACAGTTACAAGATTTGGTGAACAGTAGATCCTTAACATTTTTAATTTAATTGAAGAATAATGAATATTCAAGAGAAAATAGTAACTATGGTTGACCAGTAATATAAGAAAAGGAACACCTATCATTCTGTGTCATTATATAGATGTATATGCATAAACCAATTTGAAGGGAAAGCAGGAGGTAGGATTTAGACAAACTGTTACTGTCATTCAAAAAATATGGGATCACTTACTATGCATACCACAAAGCAATTAAAGGTATGGTTCCTGCTCTGTAAGGAATTAGTAGTCTATTTCTTGGTGATGGGGGAGAATGAATTAAAATGCAAATAACTTTAGTTGGCCAAATGGGTGGTAGCATTTATCACTGTGAACCAAAAATGCTTGAATGAAGAGATAGAATATAAACAGAAACTCAAACAATGCACAGAAAATAATTGGTTGTGAGATATAGTAGGGGGTGGAGGAAACAAGCTTTGGAAATAGACTGAGCAAAGTTTGACTCCCAATCATTATAATTTACTAGTTGTATATCCATGGGGAAATCACTTAACTTTTTGCTGTGAGGATAAATGTCATACTGTACAGGTTCTCAATAAACATTACTCCTCTTCTTATTTGTTAAGCAGTTGTTGAAATTTACCTCAGTGTTTCCTTTCTGAACTAGTCTAAGAGTATGAACACACAGTCATTTTATGTTTAACAAAGAAATCTTTGTAACAATAAATCAACTACTATTCCTAGTTATTGAGCACTTCCTGTGTGCAGGCCATGTGCTAAATACTATTTCAGTGAATCCTTACGATAAACTTATGAGGTAAGTAGTATTATTATTCCCACTTTTTAGATGAGGAAACTGGAGTTCAAGTTTGACCAAGGTCACATAGCAGCGAATAACTCTGGATCATGTGTGCAGCTAGTCCTGGCTTACTCCAAAGCCACTTACCCTTAAACCACTGCATATTCTGTGCTCTACAGATGCTCCTACAAAACTGGTTTTATGTCAGGTTACCAAAATAGCAGGTTTGACAGAAAAGTTCTAGCTGGTACTCTGACATGGTTAATCCTGCTATATTCAATCCACTTTCAAAAAGCATCTTTGCCCTTCCCTCTGCATTATTTTCCTTTACTTAGGCAGAGGATATGTGGATTCGCCTCACTACCTGGGCTGGAACAATAAGCAAAAGTCTAGCCTGTGTCCATTTGTACTCATTTCTACTTGGCACTTTAGATAAATCTCTTACTTTCATCTTAGAAAATAATGTGACATTATTTGCTTTATTTCAGCTGCTGGAAAGGATGAAATTTCTCCCAGCAAAAATTTGTCTTTGAGCTAGTGAAAAGTAAATGATTGATATAGGGTATAAATCTTCATTCTTCTGAGACAGATCTGTCTTTGAAACAGAGGGAGAGAGAGATACATAGAGTAGAAGAAAGAGAGGGAAAAAGGGAAGAAAGTAGGGGGAAGGGAAGGAGAGAGAGAGAGAGAGAGAGAGAGAGAGAGAGAGAGAGAGAGAGGAATGAAAGGAGCTGTCCTTTCAGCAGGAAGGGGTGAGATCTCTTTCAGAACTGAAAGCTGGGCCAGCCCAGTGGCTCAGGTGGTTGAAGCCCCGTGCTTCTAACGCCGAGGTCACCAGTTCGATTCCACATGGGCCAGTGAGCCCTCTACAGCTAAGCACCCTCTACAGCTAAGACTATGAACAACAGCTGGGCTGCCGTAAGGAGGCGGAGGTTGGCGTAAGCGGCGGTGAGCTGCCTACGGCTGATGAGTGCTGCAGCTGGCTGCTGTGTGCTACCTTGTGCTGTCATGAGTGGCAGTTATCATGAGCAGCTGGCAGCTGAGAGCTGCCGTGAGCTGCTGTGAGCGACTGACTGACGACTGGCAACCGACTGTCTCAGCTGGGGCGAGCGCAAGGCTCATAATACCAGCATGGGCCAAGGAGCTCTGCCCTACACAACTAGACTGAAAAACAACAGTTTGAACCAGAGTGGGGTGGGAGGAGGTGGAAAAAAGAGGGAAAAAATGAAAAAAAAATAAGAAAGAAGTGAAAGCTATTTTATAAATACAAAAAGACATCAGAGATTTCAATACAAGCAGAAACAAAATACACTATTGGAAATTTTGTGCTCCTTCCAAAATTTAGGAGTTCCAGAATTCTACTCCAAATTATATTTCGGGCATTTAAAACCAGACTCTTGACATTTTATAGTTCATTAATATGTATTAGGGGTCTTTAAAAATGTATACTCTGATAGCGGGTGTAAATCTCTATTAGGGGATTTTTTTTTAATTTATTGGGGTGACAATTGTTAGTAAAATTACATAGATTTCAGATGTACAGTTCTGTATTACATCATCTATAAATTCCATTGTGTGTTCACCAGCCAGAGTCAGTTCTCCTTCCATCACCATATATTTCATCCCAATTAGGGGATTTTTTGAGGAGTAATTTTGAGATTGCTATCTAAACAGCTATGCCCTCTTGGTTCATATTCCAAGTTGCAATAAGCTTTTAGAGATTTAAACATTCACCAAATACTCAGATGCTGCATTTCATAGTTTACTCCACCTGCTAAAACTGACATTTGTTTGAAAATAACTTGTGCACTTAGGGAAATACTTCACATTTCTCAACTCGCTGACTCTCTCTGCTTTATCAGGAAGCTAGAAGAAAATGCAGAGGGAATAATCCACCAAAAACACATACCAAAGATTGGAAAGAAGTAGGAATTTGATCTCTAAAGAGTGGGATGTTAGTGACCAAAATGGCTCAAAAAATAGATTCTTCCAGCCAAATCTCATGTCAATGAGACCAGTAGGAAAAAGGCAAGCTCCAAGCAATGATGGAGAGCTTGGTCTTCTCAGACTATCCAGTCCTAGTTTGGCTGTCAGCACAACCTTTACAGAGTACCCCATTTCTCTCTCTCTCTCTCTCTCTCTCTCTCTCTCTCTCTCTCTCTCTCTCTCTCTCTCTCTCTCTCTCTCACACACACACACACACACACACACTACATCTAAATTGTTACTGTGCACATTGGGTTCATTCATTCTAGTGACTGCTATGTGCCAGGCATTTAAGGTTGGAAAAACAGGTATTTCAGTGTTTCATCAAATTGAAGTCTTTTTTGTGTGTGAATTTAACATGTGTCTGATCAGCTTAGAATCCTTCAATGGCTTAGCTCTATGTATCACTTCACAACAATTTGTGCCAAAATTATGTAAAAGTTCTCTGGTTTCAAACATTAATCATTATATCATATATCATTATATTGTAGGTCAGGAACTCAGACAAAGCTAGGGTGGCCAATTCCTCTTCTCTAAGTAAGTGGTGCCAACTAATGTCATTCTATGTACTGATCAGATGTATAAGCTGCTCTTGTCAATGTGAAATGGCTTCACTCATATAGTTTGTTTTGGTATGTATGTGTGGAAAGTTGAACTCCCTGGGAATTATCAATTGAACCAGTTACACATGGACGCTCCAGCATGGCAACCTCAAAGTCGTTGGACCAAGTACATAGTGGCTTGGGGTTTCCAGAGAGAGTGGTTAAAGACAGAAGTGGAGACACAAGCTTCCAGTTTCTCCTGGTCTAGCCTTGTAAACTGGCACAGCATCACTTTTCCCATACCCTTTTGGTTAAGACAGTTGCAGAATTGGTTGAAATTGAAGGAAAGAAGACAATGATTCGACCTCTCAATGGGAGAAGCATCAAAAAATTGGTGGCAATCTTTATCCCATTACAGATTCTTCAGCTTCCGGGTTAAACAAAGGCTATAGAATGCATTGGTAAAGAGCAACAGCTCTAGACTAAATTGATTGTATATGAATCTTAGATCTGTCACTTAATGATCCTGGGAAATTATGTAATATCTCTGAGCTTCGGTTTCTACATCCTTAAGATAGTGATAATAATATTGTGCTATGTGCTTATGAAGATTAAATTAGATAATGCATATGAGTATATAGTGTATATAAGAGTACATAACAGTGAAGTGTATATAATAGTAACTTACTAGCACATAGTAAGCCTCAATAAATACTAGCTATCATTATTTATAAAATCCAATCTTTTTAACTTAGCGAATAACACCATTCACTATCTGGCTTCTGCTTTCCGCTCCAGCCTTATATTTTGTAAACCATCACAGGCACCCTTAGCCCCAGCCATACTCAACTATTGGTTGTTTTCTGAACATATCAAGTTCTGACACCTGCATGAGTGAAGGATAGTGTAAATATAGGGTTAGAAAGGTTATTACGAAGAGAGAGTGCCAAGATGGCAGAGTAGATTAAACACTGTACTTGCCTCATCCTGTGAACACATCAAAATTACAACTAAATTATAGAACCAGCATGGAGAACCATCTGAATATTAGCAGAACAGAAGTTTTATAATTAAAGGTAAAAAGAAGGAGCCACATGAAGATTGGTGGGAGGGACTGATATGCGAAATGGGCTGACCCTAAACCTCCTATGTGGCAGTTGAAAATTGGGAGTATATCTCAGCCATACAGGTTCCCCACAGAGAAGCGAGGGACCCTAGCCCACACCAGGCTCCTCAGCTCAGAGTGCTGGAGCCAGGAACAGGACCCCCACAACCTGGCTGTAAAAAATAGTAGGGATTCCAACTGTCCTGGTGGGACAGAAGGCTGTGGCAAAGCCAAATGTCCTCTTGAATGGTCTGTAAATAGACTCACTCACACATAGGCACTCACCTAGGCTCAGGCAGAGGGATGGTGACTCGGGGGACATCGGGGGCATATGCGGGGAAGATTGAAGTGTGTGACTGTGGATGGAGGGCTGGAGGACAGTAGACATTTTCCCTTTGTGGGGTCCTCTTTCTGTACAACTGGCAGGTGGATACCATCTTTCCTGTGTTGAGCCCTTTCCCCATGCCCATGGCCAGATCTGAATCTGAATTAGTCTGGTGAGGTCCATTTGCCATGACACCCAACTCTTTATTGCAAAAGGCTTTATCAGTGGCTGAACCTTATGGGAGCCAGCAGCAGGCAGTAAGTCTCACAGAATCCTGGCTTTTTGCAGAGCTACCCCAGACCCAGTACTGGTGGCAGCCATCTTTGATTCACGGCAGGGCCACTCCCACGCACCTCCAGGTCCAGCACAGGCAGAAACTATCTGTGGATTGGTTTATAGTTCTTACCAGTTAGTTCCAGACAGTAACAGGCAGGGGCTGACCTGGGCCTGTACCAGAGCCCCTCCCCAAAGGCCCCAGAACCAACATACTTGGAAGTTGGCTTCATACCCATGAATAAACACCAAATTATCCCCAGAAGTGGCACACAGAAAGGGCAGTCTCAATAGGCATCAGATTTCACAGTGGAAAATCCTACTCAGTGGATTAAGCCACCCACACAGCAACCCAAAAGCTGTAGATGGTGCAAACCCCACAACTAATCAGCCTAAGGGTCAATCACATCCACTGATGTGCCAATAGCAATCAAGGCTCAACTTTAACAGGAGGACATGAACAAAATACAAGGGACACTCCTGGAATACCCAGCACAGGTAACCAGAGAAACTATGCCACTGGGCCCCACAGAGCACCTATGACATAAAGCCACCCAGCAAGCCTGGAAGACATAGCAGATATACCTAATACATAGAAAAAACACAGAGAGGCAGCCAAAGTGAGGAAACAAAGAAATACATCCCAAACGAAAGAACTGGAGAAAACTCCAGGAAAAAGAACTAAACAAAATGGAGGCAAACAACCTACCAGAGAAAGAGTTCAATACACTGGTTATATAGATGCTCAAGGAACTTAGTAAGAATTTCAACAAAGAGATAGGAAGCATAAAAAATGACATAGAAAACATAAAAAAAGAGCCAGTCAGAAGTGAAGACTACAATAATTGAAATTAAGAATAGACTAGAAGGAATCATAAACAGACTACATGAAGCAGAGGATCAAATCAGCGCTTTGAAAGACAAAGTAGCAGAAAACACCCAATTGGAACAGCAAAAAGAGAAAAAAAATAATCCAAAAAAATGAGGATACTTTGAGACCTCTAGGACAACATCAGACATAACAGCATTCATATCATAGGGGTACCAGAAGGAGAAGAAAGAAAGCAAGGGATTGAGAATGGTTTTGTAAAATAACGACTGAAAGTTTTCTTAACATGGCAAAAGAAATAGACATAGAAGCCCAGGAAGCACAGGAGCACAAACAATATGAAGCCAAACAGGCCCACACCAAAACACGTTATAATTAAAATGGCAAAATTAAAGACAAAAACGAAATGCTAAATGCAGCAAGAGAAAGGCAACTAGTATCTTATAAGGGAGCTCCCATAAGATTGTCAGCTGATTTCTCAACAGAGACTTTGCAAGGCAAAAGGGATTGGCATGAAATATTCAACCTGAGGAAAACAAGGACCAACAACGAAGACTATTCTACCAAGCAAGGCTATCATTTAAAACTGAGGACAGCTGAAGATCTTCCCAGATAAGAAAAAGCTAAACAAGTTCATCACCACCAAACCAGTATTACAAGGAAGGTTAGAGGGACTTCTTCAAGTTGGAAAAAAAAAGATCAAAATTATGAATAATAAAATGACAATGACTACATCTCTATCAACAATTACTTTCAATGTAAGTGGATTAAATGTTTGTAATCTGTGGCAGATGTATGAACCTGAGGGTTTTGTACTGAGTGGAGTATGTAAAAGAAAGACAGATGCAATGTGATTTCACTTATATGTGTAATCTGAAGAACAAAATAAACAAACAAATGAAACAGAAACAAACTCATATATACAGAGAGCATTTTGATGGCTGACAGATGGGAGGGGGGTTGAGGGAGTAGGTAAAGAACAGGAAAGGATTAAGAAGTACGAATTGGTTGTTACACAGTAATCATGGGGATACAGGGTATAGCATAAGGAATACACTCAGTAATATTGTAATAACTATGCATAGAGTTATTAGGGTCAGATGGGTACTAGATTTACATTGATAGATGGTAGGGGAGTTGAGAGACAGGGAGAAAAAGTGAAGGGTTTAAGAAGTACAAATTCATAGTTAAAAAATAGTCATGGGGATGTAAAATAAGGTATAGTATGCATACTGCCAGGTGACTAGACAGGGGATCACTTCTTAAATTATACAAATGTCTAACCACTATTCTATACTCCTTAAATTAATGTAAAATATAATAATTTTGAATGTCAACGGTAATTGGAAAAATTTTCAAAAGGAGGAGAAAGGTTAAGGGCAATAAATGGTCCAAATTTCCAGGCATAAAACAAATAAGTCATGGGGATGTAACATACAGCATGGGGAATATCATTAACAATATTGTAATAGTGTCCTATAGTGTCAGATGGTTGCTGGACTTATGGTAATCACTCCTTTAAGTATATAAATTTTGAACAATTATGGTGTATGCATGAAACTGATACAATGTTGTATGTTAACTATATTTTGTAATAAAAACCTTATAACAAAACAAGTTTATTACATTAGTCATTATGAGTCATCAACAACCTTAGCTCAAATACATACAGGAGGAAGCAGGCTCTAAACTGCACAGGCAGATATAAAAAACGGCACAGTACAGTCAGTGAAATGCTGCTGATTGTCCATTAAGCACAAGAAAAAGAAAAATAAGGGAAAAAGGAACATAGTGCTGAAAGCCCACTTGATCTATTTGATATTGCTTGAAACAGGTTCTGAGTGTATCTTGTACATACTCATACCTTAGTTGACTGCAACTTACAATATGAAGAAGGAAGCAAATTAACACATGCCTAGTAATAGCATGGCTGATAGTAAGTGATGGTAATGCTGGTAAAGCCAGTTTCCCTTACTACCACCTAGAGAAAAGAGGGGTTTTGCTTCCACTCATCTTTTCCATGCAACCATTAACTTTATTAGATGACTCCTTCTTCTTTTCTAAGGGAATAGTGCTGCATTTCACCATAAAGAGACTCCAACATTGTACTACAAGGAGGCTTGAAAAAAGTAATGTGGTTCTAAGGCCCGTAATAATTTCTTTTTCATTATGCCTGTGACAGATGCAATACTTATGGGACTCAAAGCCTTTAGGGTTCCATTGTCAGAGAGAAATTTTAACCTGAGGAATTTATTGAAATATTGCAAGCCAAAATGGGATTTTACCTGAAAGGTCCATGAAATGGAAGCAATTAAAATGTGTTGACTTAATGTGGGATCCAAGATGCTAGAATAGATAAATGCTGTGCTTACTTCCTCCCATGATACCATTAAAAGCACATCTAAATTCTAGAACAATCAACCTGGAGGACCATTAGAAGTCTAGCTGGACAGAAGTCTGTAATTAAGAATATAAAGAAGAAACCACAGCAAGACTGGTAGGAGGTGTTGAGACACGAAATGGGGTAGTCCACTCCTGTGTGTGACAATTAGGAGGGATATTTCATCCATGATGGTCCCCCTCAGAAGAACAAGGGACCCTACATCCACACTGTGCTACTCAGCCCAGAGTGCCAGTGTGAGGAGGAGGAGGCCCACAACATCTATCTGTGAAAACAATGGGGGAATCCATCCATGTAGGTGAGATCACAAGCTCCTGGAAGTTCAGACATCCTCTTAAAGGGCTTGTGTTCACAGTCACTCACACTGGCTTCTGGCAGAAGGACAGTGACTCAGAAGGCATCAGAGACATACAGGGAGAAACAGAGTTGTGGGGCTCCAGTGTGAGGACTGCAATAACAGTCACCATTTTCCCTGTATAGAATTTTCCTCGTGTGCAGCCAGCAAGTGGGTGCTGCCTTTCCTGTGTGGAGCTTCCCCCTACATGACTAAATCCAAATCTACACTGGCTAGGTAAATTCTGCTCACTGCACCCTGGTGACATTGCCCCACCAAACACACCCAACACCAGAGATACTTTTCAGCTAGTAGCCAGCCCCATCAACATTGAACTGTTTCCTGTACATCTCTTGGGGTTTCCTGGGTCCCCAAGCAGGCAGTGGTTAGACACAGTGTGCTCTGAGACTTTTGCTGAGTGGCTCCAGGCTCAGTGCTGGTACCAAACTAGAATCTACATTAACCTGGTGAACACCACTCATCCTACCCTAGTATCTCCCTGAGATATTGCCTTACCCAACTAGAGTATCACATGAGGCTCTATCAGTGGCTGAACTTTATGGGAGCTGGCTGGGGACTGCAGGTCTTGGGGTGCCCTAGGCTTTTTGCAGAACTACTTTAGGCCCAGTATGATGGGAGTCATCTTTGGTTAGCAGTGTGACTTCTTTCATGTGCCTCCAGGTCCAGGAGAGGCAGTGAAAAACCACAGAATGCTTTCTTGCTCCTAATAGGTAGTACCTGGCCAGTAACAGGTAGTGGCTGAATGGGAACTTCACCAGAGCTCCTTCCAAGAGACCCCAGAAACCTTATGCTTGGAGGTCCTCTTCAGACCACAGCAGAGAACCACCCAATTAGCACCAAAATTGACACCCCCAAAGGCAGTCTCAGCAAGCACCAGAGCCCACTGAAACAAATACCCTCTGAGAAGGAAGCCTCTGGCACAACAGCCCATAAGCTGTGGCCAAACCTCACAGTCGGTCAGCCAGACATACTAATAACAATCAAGCCTTACCCAATGACGTGCTAATACAATCAATCCTCAACTATAAAAGGAGGGCACACACAAAACAAACAAGGGACACTCCTGGAGCACATGACACAGGTGACCAGGAAGACAGCAACACTGGGCCCCACAGGGCACCTACGACATAAGGCCAACTGGCCAAGACTGGGGGAATAGCACATCTACCTAATATATAAAGACAACACAAGGAGGCAACAAAATGAGGAAACAAAGAACTATGTCCAAAATGAAAGACCAGAAGAAGAAATATCCAGAAACAAAACTGAACAAAACAGAGGCAAGTAACTTACAAGAGCCAGAGTTCAAAACAATGGTTATAAGGATGCTCAAAGAACTTAGTAAGAACTTCAACAGAGAAATAGCAAGCATAAAAAACGACCTACAAATCGTTTAAAAAATCAGAAATAAAGAATACAATAACTGAAATGAAGACTACACTAGAAAAAAATCACCATCAGACTAGATAAAGCAGAGAATCAAATCAATGATTTGGAAGACAAGGTAGCAGAAAACACCCAATCAAAACAGGAAAAAGAAACAAAA
Organism: Rhinolophus ferrumequinum; assembly: GCF_004115265.2. Classification (NCBI taxonomy): domain Eukaryota; kingdom Metazoa; phylum Chordata; class Mammalia; order Chiroptera; family Rhinolophidae; genus Rhinolophus; species Rhinolophus ferrumequinum. The sequence continues at coordinate 27,898,959 of NC_046284.1, read as the reverse complement.
ATCATAATAAAAAGACAATAGGAGATAATGCCACAGAAATGGTGGCATAAGATGAGCCTCTTGAAATCTCCCCTGGAATTTACAACAAATTGAATAGCTATAATTCCACAAAGGACCCCTGTGCAGCAGACAGGAAAGCCAGGAGACACACATTTGAAATCATCTAAAGGAAGACTTTTGGGACTGAAGATCTCCCTATATCCCCCAATGGAGGTGTGCACTGAGACTCAGGTGACATGCTTACAGAGGAGAAGCCCATCTTCCAGGGAACCACCCCCATCCTGTGAGAAGCCAGAACAGTGCAAGAGAACATATAACACTGCAGCATGAGAGAGAATAGAAGGCTGCAGTAGGAGAGAAAAGAAGGCATTCTACCAACACCTACTGGAAAGCAAAAGAAAGACTACTTCCTATCAACCTGTTGCAGAACCCACTCTTGTAGATGTCTAGGAAGAGAAATAATAATTAGACAATTAACATGAATAACCAAGGTAACAAGGCAGCTCAGAAAGAAAACAAAAAGTCTCCAGAAAATGAACTTAAAGATATGGAAATATGGGACATAAATGACAGAGAATTCAAGATTGCAGTTGTGAAAAACACAAGGAGATGCAAGAAAACACAGACAGGCAGGTTAATGAACTCAGAAACACAATTAAGGAACAAAATGAACATTTTACCAAAGAGATTGAAATTTTATAAAAGAAACAAATAGAATTTCTGGAGATTAAGAACTGAGTAAAAGAAATGAAGAATGAAATAGCCAGTTAGGTAATAGAGCTGACCAGATGGAGGAAAGAATCAGTGATATCAAAGATAGAAATCTGGAAATGACATAGATGGAACAAGAGAGAGACTTGAGAGTTAAAAGAAATGAAAGAACTCTATGAGAACTTTTTGACTCCATCAGAAAGAGCAATATAGGAATAATGGGCATACTAGCTCGAGAGGAAAGGGAGAAGGGAACAGAGAGTATATGTAAACTAATTGTCTATGAGAACTTCTCAAACTCTTTGAAAGAACTGGATCCTCTAATCTAAGAAACAAATAGAACACCTAATTACCTAATCCCAACAGGACTTCTCCAAGACACATTGTAGTGAAGCTCTCAAAAATTAACAACAAAGAAAGAATCCTCAAGGCAGACAGGGAAAAGAAGACAGTAACCTAGAAAGGAAAGCCCATTAGAATATAATCAGATTTTTCAGCAGAAACTTTGTGAGCCAGGAGGGAGTGGAATCAAATATTAAAATATTGAAAGAGAGAAAATTTGAGCCAAGGGTAGTATATACAGCAAAGATATCCTTTAGATAGGAAGGAGCAAGAAGACATTTCCAGACATACAGAAGATGAGGGAATTTCCTGACACACTACTTGCACTACAAGAAATACTGCAGGATGCTATTTGACCTAAAATAAATAAGGAAAAGAACACTAAACCATGAGTAGTATTATAAACAAATGGAAGCAGAAAATGGCAGCGCCTTCACAGGTAGGGCAGGATATACTTAAACATAACATACAGGGTAATGGGGGAAAAAAAAAAAACTTAAATAAAAGATGAAAAGGACAACTTGCTACTGCACCTCAGAAATTAACAAACAGCATAAATAAGGGTGATTTGTGAAAACAAAACCTAAAAGGGGAGAGAGTAAAGGTCTCAACCAGCACAGGGGAACTGAGAAAGTAAGCATGCTGAAGAAAATGGAATACTCTATGAATCTTTCTTTTACACAAACTTAATGGCAAATGCTCAAAAAATATCCAGAACTGAAATACATAATAATAAAAAAGGAAACAGAAGGAAAAATCGTAGAATACCACCACACCAAAATAACAGACAACAACAAAAAGGCAAAAATAAATAAATAAATAAATAAACAAATAAATAATAAACCACTGGAGACACAGTCTTGCCAGAAAAGCAAAGACAGAATGAAAGAAAATCCCCATATATCAATACTCACATGAAATGTAAATGGACTGAACTCACCAATAAAAAGACACAGAGTAGCAGATTGCATAAAAAAAAATAAATAAATAAACCCAACCATAAGTTGCCTCCAAGAGACACATCGCAGCTACAAGGACAAATATAGACTCAAAGTGAAAGGGTGGAAATTGACACTCCAAGCAAATGGTATCCAGAAAAGCAGATGTAGCCTGCTGATATCAGATGAAACAGACTTCAGGATAAAAAATGTAACAAGAGAAAAGACGGACATTTCATAATGATAAAAGCTACTGTACAAGAAGAAGACATAACAGTCATCAATAATTATGTCCCCTATAAGGGAGCACCAATTATATACCGAGAAACTACTAAAAGAACTAAAGGGAGAAATTGACCAAAACAAAATTATACTAGGGGATCTAAATACATCATTGACAGCGATGGAAAGGTAATCCAAACAGAAAACATACAAAGATATATCATCCCTAAATGACATATTAGATGACATGGACATAATTGACATTTATAGAGCACTTCATCCTAGAACATGAGACTCTACATTCTTTTCTAGTGTACATGGAACGTTCTCAAGGATAGACCATACACTGGGACATAAAACTATACTCAGCAAATTTAAGAAGATTGAAATCATACCAAGCATATTCTCTGATCACAAGGCTTTGAAATTGGATGTCAGCTGCAAAAAGGAAGCAGGAAAAACCACAAATATGTGAAGATTACATGACACACTTTTAAAGAGCAACTGGGTCAAAGTAGAAGTAAGAGGAGAGATGAAAAGATACATAGAAACAAATGAGAATGAAAATACATCCTACCAAAGTGTTTGGAATGCAGCAAAAGCAATTTTAAGAGGGAAACTTATATCATTACATGCCTATCTCAAGAAAGAAGATAAATCCCAGATAAATAACCTCGTTACACATTAAAGAAGTAGAAAAAGAAGAAGAGGAAGTGCAACCAAAAGTCGACAGAAGGAAAGAAATAATAAAAAATAGAAAAGAACTAAATAAAATAGAGAACAAAATACAACAGAAAAAATTAAGGCAAACAAGAGTTGGTTCTTCGAACAGATTCATAAAATTGACAAACACTTGCCTAGACTCACTAAGATAGAAATAGAAAAGACAAATAAACAAAAACAGAAATGAAAGAAGTTACCACTGATGCCACAGAAGTACAAGGATCATTCAAGAATACTATGAAGGACTATATACCACCAAATTCAATAACCTAGAAGAAATGCCCATGTTCTTAGAAACATATAGCCTTCCTAGGTTGAATCACAAAGAACGGGACAATCTAAATAGACCGATCACCAGTAAGGACATTGAATCAGTCATTCGAAACCTTCCCAAAAACAAAATCCAGGACCAGATGGCTTCACTAGTGAATTCTGCCAAACATTCAAAGAGGATCTAATACCTGCCTTCCTCAAACTCTTCCAAAAAATTGAAGAAGAGACAATAATTCCTAACTCATTTTATGAGGCTTTCATGACCCTGATACCAAAACCTGGTAAAGATAACAAACACAAACAAAAAAATTGCAGACAAATACCTGTAATGAATACAGATGCAAATATTCTCAACAAAATTCTAGTAAATCGAATGCAACAATGCATTAAAAAGATTTTACATCAGGACCAAGTGGGGTTCATCCCAGAGGCAGAAGGATGCTTCAACATCCGCAAATCCATCAATTTGATACATCACATAAACAAAATAAAGGACCAAAATCATATGATTATATTAATTGATGCAGAAAAAGCATTTGACAAGATACAACATTCATTTATGATTAGAACCCTTAATAAAATGTGTGTAGAAGGAAAATACCTTAACATAATAAAGGCCATATATTACAAACCATCAGCTGACATGATAAATAACATTGAAATACTGAAGCCCTTTGCTCTACATTTAGGAACATGTCAGGGCTGTCCTCTGTCACCTCTGCTTTTCAACACAGTATTAGAAATCCTAGACAAAGCAATCAGGCAAAAGAAAGAAATAAAAGGCATCCAAATTGGGAATGAAGAAGTTATATTATCACTTTTTGCAGATGACATGATGCTATATATAGAAAACCCTGATACTCCACCAAAAACCTATCAGAAACAATCAATGAATACAGTAAAGTTGCTGGCCACAAAATCAACATACGAAAGTCAATTGCATTCCTATATACTAACAATGAAATCTTAGGGAAAAAAAAATTTAAAAAATTCCTTTGCAATTACAACAACAAAAATACCTAGGAATTTACTTAACCAAGGATGTGCAAGACATATACACTGAAAACTGCAAGACATGTTTAGGAGATATTGAAGAGGACACAAACAAATGGAACAACATTCTGTGTTTATGGATTGGAAGAATCAACATAGTTAAAATGGGCATATTACCCAAGCAATATAAAGATTTGATGCAATCCGCATCAAAATCGCAATGGCAGTTTTTAAAGAAATGGAAAATCATCAGATTTGTATGGAACCACAAAAGACCTCGGATAGCTAAAGTAATCTTGAAAAACAAAAGAACAAAGTTGGAGTTATCACATTCCCTTACTGCAGCTTGTAGTACAGGGTAACAATAATCAAAATAATGTGGTATTGGCAGAAAAACAGACACACAGACCAACAAAATAAAATTGAGAACCCAGAAATAAACCCACATAAACATGGACAAATAATTTTCGACAAGGAAGGCAAAAACATACAATGGAGAAAAGACAGCCTCTTCAATAAATGGTGCTGGCAGAATTGGAAAGCCATATGCAAAAGAATGAAACTGGGACTGCTACCTGTCACCATGTACCAAAATTAACTCAAAATGGATCAAAAACCTAAACATAAGACCTGAAACCATAAACTGCATAGAAAACGTAAGTACTAAACTTATGGACTTTGGGAGTGGCCGTTTAGGTCAGTTGGTTAGAGCATGGTGCTAACAACACTAAGGTTGCAAGTTTGACCCTGCATGGGCCACTGTGAGCTGCGCTCTCCTTTAAAAAAATTTAAAAAATAAAAAAAAAAAATTGAGAAAAGGAAAATGCTATCCTGAACTTAAGGACCTTGGTTTCAAAAAGCATTTTATGAATTTGACCTCAAAGGCAAGGGAAGTAAAAGCTAGAGTAAATGAATGGGACTATGTCAAACTTAAAATCTTCTGCACAGCTAAAGAAACCAACGACAAAACCAAAAGACAGCTGACTAATGGGAGAAGATATTTGCTAATGATATATCCAAAATTTATAAAAAACTGATACAACCCAACCCACACACACAAAAACAAACAAACAAAAAAAAAAAACGTAATCCAATTGACAAATGGGCATAGGACCTGAGTAGACATTTATCCAAAAGAATACACAGATAGCCAGTAGACATATGAAAATTTGTTCAAGGTCACCAATCATCAGAGAAATGCAACTTAAGACCACAATGAGATAATATCTAATACCTGTTGGAATGGCTATCATTAATCACTCAACAAACCACAAGTGCTGGTGAGGATGTGAGAAAAGGGAACTCTCAAGCACCATTGTCGAGACTGGAAATTCGTCCGGCCACTACAGAAAACAATATAGAGGTTTTCCAAAAAAATAAAAATGGAACTACCTTATAACCCAGCAAATCCACTCCTAGGTATTTATCCAAAAACAAAATCCAAAAGACAAATTCAAAAAGATATATACACCTCTTTGTTCATTGCAGCGCTATTTACAATAGCCAAGATATGAAAGTGACCCAAGTGCCCATCAATAGAGGATTGGATAAAGTAAAGATGGTACATATATACAATGGAATATTCCTCAGCCATAAAAAGAAGGAAATCTTACCATTTGTGACAACATGGATGGACATTAGAGGGTATTATTCTAAGTGAAATAAGTCAGACAGAAAAAGTCGAGAACCATATGATTTCACTCATATGTGGGACATAAAACTGAAAACAACAAAGGAACAAGACAAACAAAGAAATGAACATCATAGACACAGACAATAGTTTAGTGGTTACCAGAGGGTAAGAGGGAAGGGGATGATAGATGAGGGTAAAAGGGATCAAATATATGGTGATGGAAGGAGAACTGACTCTGGGCAGTGAACACACAATATGATATGTAGATGATGTATTACAGAATTTTACACCTGAAATTTATGTAACTTTACTAACCATTTGTAAGGAATAGAAAATATGAAGGTCTGCATGGGAACATTTGGGGATGGAAACTCTCACAGTGGCGGGGGTACGTGCTTGGCCTTGGAAGGATTGGCTACCCTCCCAGGGACCAAGAAAATATTTACAGGATGTGGAGCCTGACCTTCGCCTTGGCGCAGGTGGGCCGAGCTCCGACACATCTAATCTCGTACCAAGGACTGGCCCCGGCTCCTAGCCAGATCCGAGACCAGTTCCTTGTGTTGTTAACACGTATGTATGCCTATTGGCTCCTTGCCGCTGTTGTTAGTGAAGTCCTCAAAACCCCAGAAAGCCGAGTAGGGCATAGCAGTAGATGTTGTTCTCCAGCCGCCTGGGCTGCTGCAAGATATTCCGCCCGGGTTGATGATTTCACTTGACTGAGATTTTGCCTACGCTGATGAAGGGCCGGTGCTGTTTTTGCACATGATGTTTTGCCCGTGTTGATGGACTACCGGTGCTGTTTCTGCGCATGATGTTTTGCCGGTGCTGATGAAAGGCCGTTGCTGTTTCTACGAGTCTAATTGACTGGGCCCTGGTGGTATGATGAATTGCCTCCTTGCTTGTTAGTGGTATGATGATATACTCTCCTAATCTCTGTCTTGTCTTACTTACTTTCACTTTGTAATAAAACTCTTTAACCCCTTCATCCGGGCTTGTGGTGGTGTGTCTTGCGTATCGGGCCTTGAAAATAAGTCTGTGCACAGCAATCGATAATACTTATGGATACAAATTGGCGTCACGAACAAGATACGCACGACCACCGAAACAATGCCCCTGTTTAAAAAGAAAAGTGATGTTTCTTGTGTATCTTGTGATGTTCCCGGATGGGAAGATCCTCAGTTTGCTTCGCTGGCTAAGGAATGGGCAATAGGGACTGGTTTAAGTGAAAACTGGGACGGCAAATTACAGACTGCCGACCCCCCTCGGGTGCTCGAAGTGTTGAGGACTGTTCCTGTAGAAAAAGGGGGGGGAATCGGTTGCTGTGGCAAGGCGAGGGTGGATTCTGCTTACTGCTTATCGCCGCATGTGTCAACGTGTTAATACGTTAATTGAAGAAAAATGTAGTCTGGAAAAAGAGAATACTGAGTTACAAGGCAGGATGACCATGCTGCGATGCCAAAACTATATTCTAGGTGATCAAGCCCGCAGCTATCAAACGGTAGCTGAGAAAGCTGCTGTACAGTGTGCTCAATACAAATACAAAAAAAGAAAGGCTGAGACTGAATTCATTCCTCATAAGGTTCCTTCCCCCTTTGCCCCACCTGCTGGAATCTATCCCTTTGAGGATTTGTGTAAATTTGAATAGGATAGAGGCCAAGCTTCGGGTATCCCACAGATTAAGGAAATACACCGATGGGACTACCGCCTGCATGTACAAATAACACTACATTGGAAAAATGGGTCCATTACAGTGGCTAATGCACTTGTGGATACTGGAGCGGAGGCCTCTTTAATTTATGGGAACAATTTGCCTTCAGCTGGCAGGGGCGTCAATTTATCTTTACTAGGTTGTCCCAAGGCTACAAACATAGCCCTACCATTTGCCATCGACTGGTGGCTGAACATTTGGATGAATGTGACATTCTCCACCTCTCAGTTTTAATCACTCATTATATAGATGATATCCTAATCCAAGCTTCCACTGAAGATTCTGTAAGACATTGTTTAGAACAAATTGTAGAACATTTGAAAAAGAAAGTTTGGGAAATTACCCCCAACAAAATCCAGGGGCCAGCACAGGAAGTCAAGTTCTTAGGAATACATTGGAATTTTGGGCATAGGGCCGTCCTCCCAAAAGCCCGGCAGAAAATTTTAGATTTTGCAACACCCCAAAATAAGAAGGAGGCTCAAAAATTTGTAGGCCTGTTTGGTTATTGGAGAAATCATATTCCTCATTTAGGTCAGATTTTACAACCTCTGTATAGAGTTACTAGGAAAAAATATGAATTTGATTGGGGAGCTGAGCAGGATAAGGCATTTGAAGCAACAAAAGCTGCAATTCAAGCAGCCTTAGATCTCTGGCCAATAAGAGAGGGACCCTTAGAATTAATGGTTACTGTGGACACCGGGTATGCTAACTGGAGCTTATGGCAAAAGCAGGATGCCAAACGGGTCCCTCTATGGTTTGGGGCCCGAAAATTACCAGAGGCTGGACAGAGTTATACTCCCTTTGAACAACAGTTACTTGCGGCTTACTGGGCACTAACTGAAACTGAACAGTTAACAGTGGGACATGAGGTGGCCTTACGGCCCCGAATTCCCATTATGCAGTGGATTATGAGTGACCCAGTGTCCCATAAGATTGGACATGCCCAAGAGGTCAGTATTATTAAATGGAAATGGTATATACAAAATAGAGCCAAAACAGGCCCAGCTGGAATATTATCTCTACATGAGTTAGTTATTGAGACCCCAATTACCAATGATGATTTCCAACCAATAGCCATTGAAAGAACCGAGTCTCCTGTAGTATATAACCATGGATATAATTCCCTTTCTGCCAAACAAAAGAGGCATGCCTAGTTTACTGATGGCTCTGCCAGATATATCGGCAATACTCGGTACTGGAAGGCTGTAACCTATAACCCTGTCACCAAAATGGTGTTAGAGACTAGTGGAGAAGAGAAAAGTAGTCAATTTGCTGAGCTGCAAGCTGCTTATCAAGCTATGAACTTTGAAAAAGACGGGCAGTGCCACATTTTCACTGACTCTTGGGCTGTGGCCAAAGGTCTGGGCACCTGGATGCCTAAATGGGAGAAGGACTGTTGGAAAATCTATGACAAGGATTTATGGAGTGCTGATATATGGAAAGAAATTTGGGAAATTGCAAAAACCACTAACCTCTCTGTGTTTCATGTAGATGCACATGCTAAGAAAACCTCAGTGGAACGTGAGTATAACGCTGATGTAGATCGCCTCACAGCAATTGCTGAAGTAGAGTGTTCCACCCCTATAAGTGAAGAAACTCTGGCTCTTGCTCGATGGATCCACCAAAAGACAGGACACGCTGGTTCCGCTGCTATGCACAGGTGGGCACAGGAAAGAGGGATAAGTGTTCCTATGTCTGACTTAAAGAGCACTAAGGAACAATGCACCACTTGTCAATTAGATGAAAAACGCTCCTTACCAAAAATAGTCACTGGAGAATTATTGCGGGGGAAGGCTCTGGCTCAAATTTGGCAAATTGATTATATTGGGCCCTTGCCCCCCTCCAAAGGATGTCATTATATTTGTACCTGTGTAGACACTTATTCGGGAGTTCTGATCGCCTGTGCATACAAGCGTGCCACACAGCTTAATACAATTAAGACTCTTGATATTCTTACCCTATATTATGGAACACCTCTACAAATTCAAAGTGATAATGGGTCCCATTTTAAAGGTAAAGAGATTACTAACTATTGTGAGAAAAACAACATTGAGTGGATCTATCATATTCCCTATTATCCACAAGCAGCTGGCTTAATAGAGCGCATGAATGGGTTGTTAAAAGAAAAATTACGCAAAATGGGCTCCATTGCTGGGCTCCATTCGTATTACAAGTGGAAAGATCATCTTTTTACCGCCCTGCAACAACTCAATAATTGCGCTTTTAGTACAGGAGGTACTCCCTTATCTAGAATGATGATGCCCAACTTGCAAATACGAAAGATCCATACTTTCCCAACACTGCATTGGTGGGCAGTCCACCCCAATGCCCAAGCCCCATATATAGGTACTACTGCCTCTGCAGGGCATGATTTACATAATGTTGAAGAAATCCGGCTAGATCCTAATACTAGCCAAACAGTCCCCACCGGAATTGGAATTCAAATCCCTAAGGGTTACTATGGTCAGATAGCTGCCAGATCCAGCCTGGCACAGAAGAAAGTCCAAATCATGGCTGGAGTCATTGATGCAGACTATGTGGGAGAAATAAAGATTTTACTACATAATGTCTCAAAAGAAACCTTACACTTTCTCCCAGGCACTAGGATCGCTCAAATATTGATCATTCCATGTGCCTCCACTAACTTTTGGGAGAAGTTAGATACTCCTCCTAATGCCACCACACGATATGGAGGCTTTGGCTCAACAGATTATGTGGCTGGTACCAAAGTTTGGGCCACAAAACACACCACTGACCCTCCGAGGGCCGGAGAGGTCATAGCCCAGGGAGACAACAACGTAGTAGTTGTCATGTTCCCTGGGCAAGATCAACCTGAAATGTATTCAACTAACCAATTGTTTTTACGAAATTAGCTCCTGATTTATGGCGGCCTAGTCTGGACCTGCTTCCTGGTTGAAGCTTGGACCCCTGGCATACCGGTGCAGCTCCTCAATCATACAAGCCCAATCACATTCCATTGGAGATGGCGGAATAAAACTATCCCGCGCACACAAGATAACTACACCTGCAGAGAAAACCAACCATGTATTATAGCTAATGGAACTGTAAGAGCCACAAACCTCACCGGATGGATAGGAGACCACAACCCATATCGTTTTGTTTTCTCTGGACCTCCACTCATTAATATAACTTACTGCACATGTAAATATATCATGTTGGCAACAAAATTCCACTGATTTTTACAAAAAACTGGGATTAAATTGGAAACAACACCATCGATGGATTAATATAATAACAGGCCACCTGGCTGCCCATAACCATAATTTTTCTATACAGACTTCCCAATTTATCCTTTGTAGTAATGCAACCCCGATTGAAAATCGAACCATATGGGGAGATTTTCTCTGGCTTTCTGTTACTCGGCCTCAAAATAACACGCCCCAACTTGTACGTGTACCCTGTACTTGTAGTAATGTTTCTATTGCAGCTAGAAAACACCTAATCCATTTCAACATTTCATTTCCTGAGTTACCTAATTGTAACCGGCGCCGCTGAGCTTGGTATGATACCCTTCTGGGTGGCCTCGGTTCTGGATTTGGTATTGCCAATTCAATTGACCTAGAAGCCCTGGCTAGCCGTCTTTGGCAGACTGGCTCAGATACAGCTGAGGCAGTCACCCTGAATGCACAATGGTTACCCACTACTATTACACCTCATTCTAATACCTTAAAATATCAACAACAAATGCTACAAATTTTCAATACTACTAATATAGATACCTATATTGTAGAACTTAACATTAGTAAGTTATTAGAGTGGACTAAATGCTCCTTACAAATGTTATATATTTTAATCCAAAAGGAAAAAGCACAGCACATACTAACCCAAGGAGACTCCTCCACGTGGAGATCTATGTTCCCCATTCCAAAGTATGCTTGGATAACAAACGTCAAGCCCAATGTTACGTGCATCTCTAGATGGTGTAGCGGCACTGTGACTTGTTATATACCCATAATAACTAACTTGCTATGCTCTTTTCATGTTCTGCCCATTATCAAGGGTAATTATTTTTTACAGCCACGCATTGAAGGTACCCACATAGATAATAATAATAGTACCTATAAGCTTACAGATTGTATATCTACAGATAAAGGCTTTGCATGTAATGGTTTATTTCGAATGATGGAAACCTGTTTACTTTCTCACGCTGTTAATCTATGTACTCTAATGATTTTTCCCAAAGCCAATTTCTCTGTCTTATATGAAATAGAACCACAGCATATATGCCTTGCTAGTTCTAATGCTGCCGAACTAGCCGCCATGGGATTACCCTCCCCTTTCTCGGGATGTCTGCAGCATCTCGAGTTGCTCCACTGGAACGGTGATGTATTCTACTTAACCCCCGATTTAGAGGATGATGTATCTCTTACTTGGATCCCCCGGCGGCTACAACCTCCTTCTACCTATATACAGTTGTCCTTAACTTGAATATTACAGAACTCTCAACTCTTGCAAACCCACCTAGATCATAATGCCCAGTCCCTTGCTGAACATCGGATTATGACTACCATTGTCAGTAATAAATTGAAGGGCCTCTCACATATTATAACCCAAGACTCCAATCATCATTGGTATGATTTTCTATTAACTAGCACAACTGCATATAAGTATTTTAATGCAATATTTACTCCCCTATTAATCATTGTGAGCATTTTACTGTTATTATGCATATGCAACTGTTGGATGTACTGTCGCATACAAAAAGTACACACTGCATTCATGTCTCAAAACCGCTATGTAAATTATGCTTATGCTCCCACGCAGCCCTAGGGCCGAATGTAAAGAATAGAAAATACGAAGGTCTGCATGGGAACATTTGGGGATGGAAACTCTCACAGTGGCTGGGGTACGTGCTTGGCCTTGGAAGGATTGGCTACCCTCCCAGGGACCAAGAAAATATTTACAGGATGTGGAGCCTGGCCTTCGCCTTGGCGCAGGTGGGCCGAGCTCCGACACATCTAATCTCGTACCAAGGACTGGCTCCGGCTCCTAGCCAGATCCGAGACCAGTTCCTTGTGTTGTTAACACGTATGTATGCCTATTGGCTCCTTGCCGCTGTTGTTAGTGAAGTCCTCAAAACCCCAGAAAGCCGAGTAGGGCATAGCAGTAGATGTTGTTCTCCAGCCGCCTGGGCTGCTGCAAGATATTCCGCCCGGGTTGATGATTTCACTTGACTGAGATTTTGCCTACGCTGACGAAGGGCCAGTGCTGTTTCTGCGCATGATGTTTTGCCCGTGCTGATGAAAGGCCATTGCTGTTTCTACAAGTCTAATTGACTGGGCCCTGGTGGTATGATGAATTGTCTCCTTGCTTGTTAGTGGTATGATGATATACTCCCCTAATCTCTGTCTTGTCTTACTTACTTTCACTTTGTAATAAAACTCTTTAACCCCTTCATCCAGGCTTGTGGTGGTGTGTCTTGCGCATGGGGCCTTGAAAATAAGTCTGCACAGCAATCGATAATACTTATCGATACACCATTGTCACCCAAATCAACTTTAATTAAAAAAGAAATTACATTTCCTGTCTATCACTGCTTTCATGCTGTAATGGCAGGGTTGAGTAGCTGTAAAAGAGACCCTATGAATCACAGAGCCTAATACTTATTACCTACCCCTTTACAGAAAATGTTTGGTGATCCCTGATCTAGTCTCTTGAAAATACTTTTTCTGAAGTAATTTTTTCAAGCTCTATTACTGGCAGGAGTCCGTAAATGTGTCTTTGGCCAACCAGAAGTCTTCTATCAAAAGACATGCTGTGCCTGCTATTTCTGAGTTCAAGAACAAGATCAAGCATGATAAATAACCTACCAGGATCCTCTCTATCAATCTGAAGAAGTAGGCAGTGGGCAGCTTTCAGCATGCTCTTTTCTGTTTTCTTTTAATGTCAGCAAAGCGTGCATTATTTCAGATTTGACTCACAAACAAGTATTACCAGTTTCAGAGAGAACCACCTTGCCAGAACTTCTTTGAAAAGAACTCATGATCCATGGTGTTATTAAACATCAAAGCACTCTGTCTGTTTACTTCCTATCTGCTTCAACATCACTAACTAAAGCTCATATCCAGAGCAAAGCACTGCCACTTAAAAAGCTAAAAAAATTAGCAAAGATTTGTAAGCACTAGGATTTGCCACAGTGGGGAACTACAGAGAAAGTGAAAATCTCTCCTTTCTCTGAGTGGATGTAAGTCCATAAAACTTGCCTGCAAAGAACAATTCTATATAAAAGATCTTATTCTTTTCAATGATATTTATTGTAAAATTGATTACCTACTTCTTTAGAAAGCAATTTGTTTCCAGACAGAGTCAAAATATTCTTTTCATTTTTATTTAAAGTATACTGGAGTGACAATTGCTCTTTTAAAACTAATACATTTTTTGACTGCAGAATACTTGAAGGAAAGAATATATATATATATATATATATATATATATATATATATATATATATATATTTTAAGGTGATAGCTGCAATGTCTTTTTTTTTTTTCCGGTTTACAACACTGTATTTCATCATCTATAAACCACATTGGGTATTCACCACCCACAGTTCTCCTTCCATCACCATATATCTGATCCCCTTTACCATCACCTACCTCCTGCCTCCACCCTTACGCTTTGATAACCACTAAACTATTGTCTGTGTCTAGGAGATTTCCTTTCCCATTTGTTTATCTTGTTCTTTTGTTGTTTTTGGTTTATATACCACATATCAGTGAAATCATATGGTTCTCTGCTTTTTCTGTCTGACTTATTTCGCTTAGCATTATAATCTCAAAATCCATTCCATGTTGTCACAAATGGCCCTATGTCATCTTACCGCCGAATACTATCCCTTGTGTGTATGTACCACAGTTTCTTTATCCATTCATCTATTGAAGGACATTTTGGTTGTTTCCATATCTTGGCCACCGTAAATAAAGCTGCAATGAACATTGGAGCACACTTGTCTTTATGGATAAATGTTTTCAGATTTTTTGGGTAGATACCCAGGAGAGGGATTGCTGGGTCATATGGTAATTCTATTCGTAATTTTTTGAGGAACCTCCACACTGCCTACCATAACCGCTGCACCAGTCTGCATTCCCACCAACAGTGTATGAGGGTTCCTTTTTCTCCACAGCCTCTCCAACACTTGTTACTATTTGTCTTGTTGATGATAGCCATTCTGACTGGGGTGAGGTGATATCTCATTGGGTTTTCTATTTGCATTTCTCTGATGATTAGTGTTGTTGAGCATTTCCTCATATGTCTATTTGCCATTTGTATGTATTCTTTGGAAAAATGTCTCTTTGGGTCGTCTGCCCATTTTTCAATTAGGTTCTTTGTTTTTTTGTTATTGAGTTGCATGAGTTCCTTGTATATTTTGCATATCAGCCCCTTATCGGAGGCACTGTTTGCAAAAATCTTCTCCCATTCAGTTGGTTGCCTCTTTATTTTGTCGATGGTTTCTTTTGCTGTGCAGAAGCTTTTAAGTTTCATATAGTCTCATTCATTTATTTTAGCTTTTACTTCCCTTGCCTTTGGAGTCAAATTCTTTGAACCCAAGGTCCATAAATTTAGTACCTATGTTTTCTTCTATGCAGTTTATTGTGTCAGCTCTTATGCTTAAGTCTTTGATCCATTTTGAATTAATTTTCGTACATGGTGACAGATAGCAGTTCAGTTTCATTCTTTTGCACGTGGCTATCCAATTCTTCCAGCAACATTTATTGAAGAGGCTGTCTTTCCTCCATTTTATGTTTTTAGCTTCTTTGTCAAAAATGATCTGTCCATATTTATGTGGTTTTATTTCTGGGGTCTCAATTCTATTCCATTGGTCTATGTGTCTGTTTTTCTGCCAATACCATGCTGATTTGATTATTGTAGCCCTGTAGTATAAGCTAAAGTCAGGGAGTGTGATGCCTCCAGTTTTGTTCTTTTTTCTTAAGATTGCTTTGGCTATTCAGGGTCTTTTGTGGTTCCAAACAAATCTGATGATTTTTTGTTCTATTTCTTTAAAAAATGCCATTGGGATTTTGATGGGGATTGCATTAAATCTGTATATTGTTTTGGGTAATATGGCCATTTTAACTATGTTGATTCTTCCAATCCATGAGCTCGGAATGTCTTTCCATTTCTTTGTGTCTTCTTCAATTTCTTTTAAAAATGTCTTATAGTTTTCAGCAAATAGGTCTTTCACATCCTTGGTTAAATTTATTCCTAGGCATTTTATTCTTTTTGCTGCAATTGCAAAAGGAATTGTTTTTTGTATTTCTTTTTCTGAGATTTCATTGTTAGTATATAGGAATGCAATGGACTTTTATACGTTGTTTTTGTAGCCAGCAACTTTACTGTGTTCGTTGATTGTTTCTAATAGCTTTTTGGTGGAGTCTTTAGAGTTTTCTATATATAGCATCATGTCGTCTGCAAAGAGTGATAATTTAACTTCTTCATTCCCAATGTGGATGCCTTTTATTTCTTTCTCTTGCCTGATTGCTCTGGCGAGGACTTCCAACACTATGTTGAAAAGCAGAGGTGATAGGGGACAGACCTGTCGTGTTTCTGAACGTAGAGCAAAGGGCTTGTCATATATAGCCTTTATTACGTTAAGGTATTTTGCTTATATACCTATCTTATTAAGTGTTTTAATCATAAATGGATGTTGTATCTTGTCAAATGCTTTTCCTACATCAATTGATATAATCATATGATTTTTGTCCTTTATTTTGTTTATGTGATGTATCACATTGATGGATTTGCGGATGCTGAACCATCCTTGTGCCCCGGGGATGAACCCCACTTGATCGCGATGAATAATCTTTTTAACGCATTGTTTTATTCAATTTGCTAGAATTTTGTTTAGGATTTTTGCATCTGTATTCATCAGAGATATTGGTCTGTAGTTTTCTTTTTTTGTGCTGTTCTTACCAGGTTTTGGTATCAGGGTTATGTTGTCCTCATAAAATGAGTTAAGTAGTACTGTCTCTTCTTCAATTTTTTGGAAGAGTTTGAGCAGGATTGGTATTAGATCCTCTTTGAAGGTTTGGAACAGTTCACTTGTGAAGCCATCTGGTCCAGGAGTTTTACTTTCGGGAATGTTTTGCATGACTGATTCAATTTCGTTACTGGTGATTGGTCTGTTTAGATTTTCCTGTTCTTCATGGTTCAGCCTAGGAAGGCTATATGTTTCTCAGAACTTGTCCATTTCTTCTAGGTTACTGAATTTGGTGGCAGGTAGTCCTTCATAGTATTCTTGGATGATTCTTTGTATTTCTGTGGTGTCTGTGATAACTTCCCCTTTTTCATTTCTGATTTTGTTAATTAGTGTCTTCTCTGTTTTTATCTTAGTGAGTCTAGGCAACGGTTTGTCAATTTTGTTAATCTTTTCAAAGAACAAGCTCTTTGTCACATTAATTTTTTCTATCGTCTTTTTGTACTCTATTTCATTTAGTTCTGCTCTGATTTTTCTTATTTCCTTTCTTCTGCTGACCTTGGGTTTCACTTGTTCTTCTTTTTATAGTTCTTTAACTTGTAACATGAGGTTATTTATTTGGGATTTTTCTTGTTTCTTGATATAGACATGTAGTGATTTAAATTTCCCTCTTAAAACTGCTTTTGCTGCATACCAAAAATTTTGGTAGGATGTATTTTCATTGTCATTTGTTCCTATGTATCTTTTGATTTCTCCTCTAATTTCTTCTTTGACTCAGTGGTTCTTTAAAAGTATGTTGTTTAATCTCCATGTATTTGTGTTTTTCTTGCTTTCTTTTTGCAGTTTATATCCAATTTCAAAGCCTTGTGATCAGAGAATATGCTTGGTATGATTTCAATCTTCTTAAATTTGCTGAGGCTGATTTTATGTCCCAATATATGGTCTATCCTTGGGAATCTTCCATGTTCTCTAGGAAAGAATGTATACTCTGATGTTTTAGGATGAAAAGCTCTATATATGTCAATTATGTCCATTTCATCTAATGTGTCATTTAGGGCTTCTGTTTCATTATTTATTTTCTGTTTGGATGATCTATCCATAGCTGTCAGTGATGTATTTATGTCCCCTAGTATAATTGGGTTTTGGTCAATTTCTCCCTTTAGTTCTATTAGTAGTTGCCTGGTATATTTTGGTGCTCCCTGATTGGGGGCATAAATATTGATGACTGTTATGTCTTCTTGTTGTATAGTCCCCTTTACCATTATGAAATGTTCATCTTTGTCTCTTGTTATTTCTTCACCCTGAAGTCTGTTTCATCTGATATCATGATGGCTACACCTGATTTTCTCTGGGTACTATTTGCTTGGAGTGTCTATTTCCACCCTTTCACTTTGAGTCTATCCTTATCCTTGTAGCTGAGATGTGTCTCTTAGAGACAGTGTATGGTTGGGTTTAGTTTTTTGATCCAATCTGGTACTCTGTGCCTTTTTATTGGTGAGTTCAGTCCATTTACATTTAAGGTGATTATTGATATGTGAGGATTTCCTGTCATTGTATCTTTAGTTTTCTGGTAAGGCTGTGTCTCCATTGTTTCTTTGCCTTTTTGTTGTTGTCTATTATTTCTGTATGGTGGTATTCTATGATGTTTCCCTCTGTTTCTTCTTTTATTTCAGTATATATTTCAGTTCTGGATTTTTCTTCAGTGGTTACCCTTAAGTTTAAGTAAAAGAAAGTTTGATATTTAGAGTATTCCATTTTCTTTAGCACGCTTCCTTTCTCCATTTCTTTATTCCGGTTCAGGCCTTACTCTCTCCCTTTTTATGTTTTGGTTGCCACAAATTGTCCCTGTTGATTGTGGTCGAATAGCCTCCTTTAGTATTTGTTGTAGTGCTGGTCATGTATTAGAAAATTCCCTCAGCTTCTGTATGTCTGGAAATGTCTTTATTCCTCCTTCATATCTAAATTATATCTTTGCTGGATACATCATTCTTGGCTCATAATTTCTCTCTTTCAATAGTTTGAATATTTGGTTCCATTGCTTCCTGGCTTGTAGAGTTTCTGCTGAAAAATCTGATGATAATCTAATGGGCTTTGCTTTGTAGGTTACCGTCTTCTTTTCCCTGGCTGCCTTGAAGATTCTTTCTTTGTCATTGATTTTAGACAGCTTCAATACAATGTGCCTTGGAGAAGGCCTGTTGGGATTGAGGTAATTAGATGTTCTATTTGCTTCTTGGATTCAAGGATCCAGTTCTGTCCACAAGTTTGGTAAATTCTCATCGACAATTTGTTTTTATATATTCTCTGTTCCCTTCTCTCTTTCTTCTCCTTCTGGTATGCCCATTATTCTTATATTGCTCTTTCTGATGGAGTCAGAAATTTCTTGTTGAGTTCTTTCGTTTTTTTTAATTCTCAAGTCTCTTTCTTCTTCCATCCGTGTAATTTCCAAGTTTCTGTCTTCGATGTCACTGATTGTTTCCTCCATCTGGTCAACTCTACTACCTAAGCTGGTTATTTCATTCTTGATTTCTTCAACTGAGTTCTTAATCTCCAGAAATTATATTTGGTTCTTTTTTTAAAATTTTAATCTCTTTGTTAAAATATTCATTTTATTCTTTGATTGTGTTCCTGAGTTCATTGAACTGCCTGTCTGTGTTTTCTTGAATCTTGTTGAGTTTTTTCAGAACTGCAATCTTGACTTCTCTGTCATTTAAGTCACATATTTCCTTGTTTTTAAGTTTATTTCCTAGAGACTTCATTTTCTCTCTGAGCTGCCTTGTTACCTTGGTTATTCATGACAATTAATGAATTATTATTTCTCTTCCTAGGCACCTTCAGATGTGGGTTCATCAACTTCTTTGTAGGAAGAGGCCTTTCTTTTTCTTTCTAGTAGGTGTTGGTAAAATGCCTTATATCCTCTCCCACTACAGCCTTTTATTCTCTCTCACACATTAGTGTTATATTTTCTCTGCACTGTTCTGGGTTCCCAGAGAATGAGGGGGATTCCCTGAAAGGTGGGCTTCTTCTCTGAGAGCATGTCGCCTGAGTCTCAGGGCACCTCTTCTGTGGGGGAATGTGGAGATCTTCTGATGTTCTGAAGCTCTTCCTGCCCCATATTCAAGGTTTGTGTGTTTCAGCATTTCTGTTTACCCCTGCAGGGATCTACCCATATTGGTTAGGGCAGGGGCCGGGTGGATTGTCTGAGATTGCTCTGTGCAATGGTGGCAACCACTGTCTTAGCCAATCTTGTACCCAAGGTTCTCTCGCCTCACCAGAACTAGTTGGTCCAAGAGTCCATGGCTGTGGTCTCTGTTCTCAAAACTGGAAATATTCTGTTCTTTTGGTCTGACACTGCTACATTTCTGCTTCCATCACTGGCCAGGTTGTGGTAGGGTGATCTCTGGGAGGGTAGGGAAGGGTCTGCCAAGTTCCATGCCTATGCCTGCCATCCTCTTTTTGACAGTGAGGGCTTAAACAGATGTTTTCACTCTTCTTCCCTCAGTCTTTGCTCCAAGGTCTGTGCCATGAGCATTGTGTTCTGCTGTGTTATATGCTGATCCCTCAGGTGGGAATGTGGGCCATAATGGAAGCACTAGCAGTTTGAATTCTTCCCTCTCCCGTGACTGTGGTAGCTCCAGAATGCAGGCAGCTAGGAGTTCTAAGCTCAGTCTGTGTTCTTAGGTGGTGCACGGCCTGTGTCTCCACAATTCCCCCTTCCGTCCTCCCCTCCTCACTCAATTTGCCCACCTTTAGATGATTTCAGTTGCACGTCTCTTAGTTTCACCTGTCTGCTGCACAGGGAGCCCTTTGTGGAATTATAGATTTTCAATTTTTGTAAATTCCAGAGGAGTTTTCAAATATCTGCACCCATAATTTGTGTTCTCATTACCACCTCCTCATTTATCACCTGGTCTAATGCAATAGCCAGCTATTTATTCTTCTTTCCTCCTGTCTGAACTTCTCCAATCCAGCTACTACATTGTTTCCCAGGTATCTCTGTAATACAAATACAGCCATTACCCTTGCATGTGAAAATTCTTTAGTCAATCTCCATTGCCTTCATGATACAGTCAAAATATCTTAACCTTACAGACATATGCCTTAACAAACTGGCTTCTACTTACACATCCAACTTCCATGTCCATGTCTTAATGTCTGTTGCATCCACACTGAACTACTCGCTGTTCTTACTATGTATATGCTTCCTTCCCTCATGTTTCTCCTTTGCCTGGAGGGCCTGTGTCCTTTTACTACCACTTTACTTAACCTACTTGTATTAATCCTTCAAAATTAACTTCATATGTTACCTCCTCAGGCACCCTTCCCTGATATCACCATAGTTATGTATCCTTTGTATTCTATAACTTTCCGAGTTTGGGTCCACACATATTATGTCATTATACTCATTCATTTGTCCATTTGTCTCTTTTATTTGAAAGAAGGACTGTGTTCTTTTACTCTATACTCAGTGCCTAATGCTAAGTTAAGGAATGAATAAATATGCCATTCACTAGATGCTTGATGTGGAATTGTTTCCAGATAGCAATCATTTTCTCCTAAACCTGGAGCATCACTTAACTATTCTAATTAATTGAGGACTGCAATTAACTCGTCTCTAGTTGTTTGAGGTTTTTAATGTGATGTTTCATGAAAATACCTTCATCTAGTCACAGAGCTATTTTTTAATCTAGCCCCTCTGCTTTGCCCAAGCACTGACTAGTGTGACCACTAAACCAATACAAAAATCTACAAAAATATATTAATTGCAGTCTCAATTACAAATGCCACTATCTCAAGAAACATATCTAAGTAGGAAAAAAATCTTACCTCTTAAGGTATCTTGTCTTTTCCTCCAGCTCTAAGAGTTCTAAGTCTGTCAATTTGTAGTTATGGTTCAAGAAAGTAGAAATCATGTCTGGTATTATGTGTCACTGAGATTAAGCATAATCCACATCACAGTGGGTATAAAACAATAAAATCCTGAACTTCTGTTGCTAGGGGTGCAAGGGACATACGTTTAATAGTGTTAAATAAGGACTGCTATGTCATTTAAGCTTCACCCATTACAATTTAGATCCTGTCTGGGAGTCAGTTTCTCCACCATAAGTGGAGAATTTAAAACACTTTCCATCTTCACAATGTGGACAAAGGCAGATTCCCAGAAAACATGAAACATTTAGAAGAGAGAGAAATAAAAAGTCACAGAGCCAAAGAAACACACCAAAAAATAATTTCCAGTGTAGTCTGTAACATACAGGAGTCATTGTAGAGAGAATCCAGGGTTCTTTAAGAATAAAATTGATAAATACTCTAAACTAAAAATGATTTTGTAGCAAGTGTTTAATCAGAGGCTGAAATATAAGAGACACACTACCCACTGTACTAAAGAGGCACCCTATAAAGGTGAAATAAGGAGGCATGATAGAGAATGACCCCAGGGCAGAGCAGGACAGGACAAGAACATTTGAGTGCACTCTAACAATGATCAGAAGAACTTGGACAACTCCAAGATTAAAGGAATGCAGATCAGATAAAAACATAGAAATGTTCTTATCCTCAAATTGTTAAAACCTTCTCTTTAAAAAAATCATTGTGCATGAAATCAGATATTATTTTTTCAGAGGACTACATGTTATAATTTAAAGCATGTTGCATATACATGTTCTTAACCATTTAGGAAACTGTAACCTCACTGAATTTTAGTAATACCCAGCTAAACTTTTTGTTGTCCCCAAAAGTTAAGTGTTAAAGAAGTCCTGTGGCACTTCTGTTGAGAGCTATCTAGAACAGGTGAACCCCACTTGACAACTGCATTCGAGGTTCTGGTGCTCAGAGTGGCAGACACATTAAGCAGTATGCCTCGTGTTAAAATGCTTCAGCAATAGTTTTCCTAGTCTGGGTATGCCACACCTTTACATGTGTTACTGATAATCAAGCCACAGTCTAAATAAATAACAAGATTATTTTTTTCTGAGAGGAAAACCAACCTTTTCTAATACTTGCATTAAAAATAAGATTACTTGGGGGAAGTCATAGGAATGGTGGCAGACAGGTGAGCTTTTTGAGTTTGCCTCCAGAACTTAGCACAAATTTAACATTTATAACCTATCAAAGGACTCTCTGCTCATCACACAGAACAGCTAAAAGACTTGCATGAGGATTACTTAAATGTGGGAAAACCAGGTCAGCAGAGGAAAAGGGAAGGGATCGGTGCAGAGATGAGGCCCTCATTCATAGCGGCAGGGATGCGGGGGCCTCAGGACACAAACTAGAAATTACAAGAGCCAGGTGGTGGGCTCTTTCCCTGTGTCCCACAGCTGATCTCTGCTGCTGAGAGAGCAGTGTATCCAGCTTTTGAGGCAGTGACCTCAGCTGACATATCCAACTGGAACCTAGGTCGGACATAAATACAAAAAAAAAAAAAAAGCTATACCTGGGCCCTTTCCCCAACTCTCCCACAGCCATCTTACCTCCACCCTTCCAGAGTCTCAAGCTGGTCCCTGATCTGAAGAGTACTGTCAGATTACAGAGGAGCCATAGTGCTCAGGATCGGGGAAAAGCTAGTTTGCAGCAGTGACCTAGGGAAAAAGCTGGGCAGGGAGACAGAAGACTCCTCTCTCCCCAGCCCCCACCCTTTCTGGCCTGCCTGAAACAGTGCAATTACCTCTGTGGAGACACACCCAGGGGTCAGCAGCATGTGGCAGAGGCAGCTCTAGGCTTTCAGCAGCTCAGAAATCTCACACCCTCCAAATCACCCAATGGAAGAAGTGCCCTAAATCTCAGGAGACCTGGACACAAGAAATAAGCCCACTTCCCAGTAGCTGGTTGTGGTGCTCTCAGTGTGATTGTGCAGGCTAGACCAGAAATTGGACTGACTTTGTAAACACTACCAACTATACCCCATAGTACCACTTATCTAGAACTTCAGTGCCAGGGTCACTCTGGACACCAGGTGGCCAGTTTTGCCCCCACAAGACACAGAGGAGTCTTTGTACAGCAGATGGCAACCTGGAGACAACTTGGTGGGCTAAGGACAAGACTGGGAGAGTGACATCATAAAAATGGCAGCGTGAGCAGTGCCTCTTGAAATCTGCCCTGGAATTTACAAGAAATTGAACAAGTATAACTCCACAAAGTACTCCCTGCACAGCAGACAAGAAGACTAAGAGGCACACTACAGAAAACACTTAAAGATGGTCAAATAGCGTGAGCAGAGGAGGAGGGAAAAGAGAAGTGCTGAGACAGGGACACGCAGGGGCAGGATGCAAGCCAAGCTCAGTGCTCCAAGCTCACTGCATTCTGGAGCTACCGCAGCTGCGGGAGAGGGAAGAACTTGGACTGCCAGGTCTCCGCTTATTGCCCACAGGGCTGAGGGGACAGCATATAACATGCCTAAACCCAACACTCACGGCAGAGACCTCAAAGTAAAGACTGAGGAAAGAAGGCTGAAAACAGTGGTTTAAGCCCACACTACTGAGCGGATAACAGAAGCTTAAGACACTGAAACTAGCCACCCCCTCCCTACCCTCCCAGAGCTCGCCCAGCACCCTCCTACCCAGGGTCAGAAGCAAAACAGCAGCAGGGTCAGATCAAAACAACAGAATATTTGCAACTCTCAGAACTGCAGACTTCAGACATGGACTCATAGCCCAATTAGTTCTGGCAAAGGGGAGGGATCTGAGGAAGCAGGACTGGCTCTGATAGTGGTCACCGACATTGCTCTGGGCCACCTCTCACAACGCACCACGCCCCTGTCCCCAACTATATGGAAAGATCCCTACAGGAGTAAACAGAGCTGCTGAAACACACAGGCTCTCAATCGCGTGCAAGAAGAGCTTTGGACATCAGAAGCTCTCCACATAGCCCCACGGAGGTGGTGCCATATAACCCAGGCGAACTGTTCATAGAGGAGAAGTCTGCCTTCCAGGGAATCCCCCCATTGTGTGAGAAGCTGTAATAGTGCAGGAAAAACATAACGCTACAGTGTGAAAGAGAATAAACGGCTGCTGTCAGACAGAAAATAAAACATGCTACTAACACCTACAGGAAAACAAAAGAAGATCTCTTTGTATTAACCTGTCACAGAACCCACTCCTGTAGATATCTAGGAAAAGAAACAATGAATCATTAATTGCCATGGATAACCAAGGCAACAAGACAGTTCAGAAAGAAAATGAAAAGTCTCCAGAATATGAACTTAAAGATGTGGAAATATGTGACTTCAAAGACAGAGAATTCAGTGTTATAGTTCTTAAAAACCTAAATGAGACACAAGAAAACACAGACAGGCAGTTTAATGCACACAGAAACACAATCAAAGAACAAAATGAGCATTTTACCAAAGAGATTGAAATTTTAAAACAGGACCAAATAGAATTTCTGAGACTAAGAGCTCAGTAAAAGAAACGAAGAATGAAATAGCCAGCTTAGGTATTAGAGTTGACCAGATGGAGGAAAGAATAAGTGACATCAAAGATAAAAATCTGGAAATGACATGGATGGAAGAAGAAAGATACTTGAGACATAAAAGAAATGGAAGAACTCTACAAGAATTTTCTGACTCCATCAGAAAGAACAATATAAGCATCATGGGCATCTCAGAAGAAGAAGAAAGAGAGAAGGGAACAGAGAGTATATTCAAACAAATAGTCAATGAGAACTGCCCAAACTTGTGGAAAGAATTGGATCCTAACCCAAGAAGCAAATAGAACACTTAATTACCTCAATCCCAACAGACCTTCTATAAGGCACATTGTATTGAAGCTTTCAAAAATCAACAATAGAGAAAGAATTCTCAAGGCAGCCAGAAAAACACGATGGTAACGTATAATGGAAAGCCCATTAGAATATCATCAGATTTTTCAGCAGAATCTCTACAGGCCAGGAGGGAGTAGAACCAAATATTCAAACAATTGAAAGAGAGTAATTATGAGCTAAGAATAATATATACAGGAAAGATATCCTTTAGACATGAAGGAGGAATAAAGACCTTTCCAGACATACAGATACTGAGGAAATTTTCTAACATACAACCTGCACAACAAGAAATATTGAAGGAGGCTATTCAACCAGCATCGATAGGGATAATTTGTGGTGACCAAAACACAAAAGTGGGGAGTGTAAAGACCTGAAGAAGAGTATGGGGATGGAAAGAGTAAGCATGCTGAAAAAAATGGAATACACTAAATATCAAACTTTCATTTACATTAACTTAGTGGTATCCATTCAAAAAAAAATCCAGAATATATATATATATATATATATATATATATATATATATATATATATATATATATATATATATATGAGCCCTAAGTGACACAATAGATGAAATGGACATAATTGACATATATACAGCACTTCATCCTAAAACATCAGACTATACATTCTTTTCTATTGTACATGGAACATTCTCAAGGATAGACCATATATTGGAACATAAAATCAGCCTCAGCAAATTTAAGAAGACTGAAATCATACCAAGCATATTGTCTGATCACAAGGGTTTGAAATTGGATATCAACTGCAAAAAGAAAGCAGGAAAAAAGAAAAAAAAACATGGAGACTAAAACACATACATTTAAAGAACGACTGGGTCAAAGAAGAAATTAGAGTAGAGATCAAAAGATACATAGGAACAAATGACAATGAAAATATATCCTACCAAAATTTTGGGGATGCAGAAAAAGCAGTTTTAAGAGGGAAATTTATATCATTACAGGCCTATTTCAAGAAACAAGAAAAATCCCAAATAAACACCCTCATGTTACACCTTAAAGAACTAGAAAAAGAAGAACAAGTGAAACACAAGGTCAGCAGAAGAAAGTATATAACAAAAATCAGAACAGAACTAAATGAAATAGAGAACAAAAGCACTATAGAAAAAATTAATGTGACAAAGAGCTGGTTCTTTGAAATGATATACAAAATTGACAAACCCTTGGCTAGACTCACTAAGACAAAAAGAGAGAAGGCACTAATTAACAAAATCAGAAATGAAAAAGGGGAAGTTAACACAGACACCACAGAAATACAAAGGATCATCCAAGAATACTATGAAGGACTACATGCCACCAAATTCAATAACCTAGAAGAAATGGACAAGTTCTTAGAAACATATAGCCTTCCAAGGCTGAACCATGAAGAACTGGAAATTCTAAACAGACCAATCACCAGTAACGAAAATGAATCAGTCATCCAAAACCTCCCCAAAAGCAAAAGTCCGGGATCAGATGGCTTCACTAGTGAATTCTACCAAGCCTTCAAAGAGGATCTAATACCAATCTTGCTCAAACTCTTCCAAAAAATTGAAGAAGAGACAGTACTCCTTAACTCATTTTATGAGGCCAGTAATCCCTGATACCAAACCCTGGTAAGGACAACACAAAAAAAGAAAACTACACACCAATATCTCTGATGAATACAGATGCAAATATCCTAAACAAAATTTTAGCAAATTGAATACAACAATGCATTAAAATGATTATTCATCACGACCAAGGGGGCTCATCCCCGGGGTACAAGGATGGGTCAACATCCACAAATCCATCAATGTGATACATCACATAAACAAAATAAAGGACAAAAATCATATGATTATATCAATTAATACAGAAAAAGCATTTCACAAAACACAACATCCATTTATGATTAAAACACTTAGTAAAATAGGTATAGAAGGAAAATACCTTAACATAATAAAGACCATATATGACAAGCCCTCAGCTAATCTCATAATTAATGGTGGAGAACTGAAGCACTTTGCTCTACGTTCAGGAACAGGACAGGGCTCTCCCCTATCACCTCTGCTTTTCAACATAGTGTTGGAAGTCCTTGCCAGAGCAATCAGGCAAGAGAAAGAAGTAAAAGGCATCCACATTGGGAATGAAGAAGTTCAATTATCACTCTTTGCAGATGACATGATGCTATATATAGGAAACGCTAAAGACTCCACCAACAAGCTATTAGAAACAATCAACGAATACAGTAAAGTTGCTGGATACGAAATGAACGTACAAAAGTCCATTGCATTCCTATATACTAACAATGAAATCTCAGAAAAAGAAATACAAATAACAATTCCTTTTGCAATTGCAGCAAAAAGAATAAAACACCTAGGAATAAACTTAACCAAGGATGTGAAGGACCTATATGCTGAAAACTATAAGACATTTTTGAAAGAAATTGAAGAAGACACAAAGAAATGGAAAGACATTCCATGCTCATGGATTGGAAGAATCAACAAAATTAAAACGGCCATATTACCCAAACCAATATAGAGATTTAATGCAATCCCCACCAAAATCCCAATGGCATTTTTTAAAGAAATAGAATAAAAAATCATCAGATTTTTTGGAACCACAGAAGAACCCAAATAGCCAAAGCAATCTTAAGAAAAAAGAACAATGCTGGAGGTATCACACTCCCTGACTTTAGTTTGTACTACAAGACTACTATAATAAAAACAGCATGGTATTAACAGAAAAACAGACACATAGACCAATGGAATAGAAATGAGAACCCAGAAATAAAACCACATATATATGGACAGATAATTTTTTACAATGAAGCTAAACACATACAATGGAGCAAAGACAGCCTCTTCAATAAATGGTCCTGGGAGAATTGAATAGCCACATACAAAAGAATGAAACTGGACTGCTATCTGTCACCATGTACCAAAATTAATTCAAAATGGATCAAAGACTTAGGCATAAGACCTGACACAATAAACTGCATAGAATAAAACATAGGTACTAAACTTATGAACCTTGGGTTCAAAGAGCATTTTATGAATTTGACTCCAAAGGCAAGGGAAGTAAAAGCTAAAATAAATGAATGGGACTATATGAAACTTAAAAGCTTCTGCACAGCAAAAGAAGCCATCGACAAACTAAAGAGGTAACCAAGTGAATGGGAGAAGATTTTTGCAAACAATGCCTCCAAAAAGGGGCTAATATCCAAAATATACAAAGAATTCATGAAACTCAACAACAACAACAACAACAACAACAAAAAAGTACCCAATTTAAAAAAGGGCAGAGGACCTGAAGAGACATTTCTCCAAAGAGGACATACAAATGGCAAATAGACATATGAAAAAATGCTCAACATCACTAATCATCAGAGAAATGCAAATAAAAACCACAATGAGATATTACCTCTCCCCCATTAGAATGGCTATTATCAACAAGACAAACAGTAAAAAGTGTTGGAGAGGCTGTGGAGAAAAAGGAATCTTCATACACTGTTGGTGGAAATGCAGACTGGTGCGGCCGTTATGGAAGGCAGTGTGGAGGTTCCTCAAAAAATCGCAAATAGAATTACCATATGACCCAGGAATCCCTCTCCTGGGTATGTACCCAAAATATGAAAACATTTATACATGAAGACACGTGTGTTCCAATGTTCATTTCAGGTTTGTTTTTGGTGGCCAAGACATGGAAACATCCAAAATATCCTTCGAAAGATGAATGGATAAAGAAGTTGTGGTATATATACAGAATGGAATACTATTCGGCGGTAAGAAAAGATAATATAGGAATATTTGTGACAACATGGATGGATCTTGAGAGTATGATGCTAAGTGAAATAAGTAAGACAGAAAAAGCAGAGAACCATATGATTTTACTGATATGTGGTATATAAACCAAAAACAACAAAAGGATAAGACAAACAAATGAGACACAAAATCTCATAGACACAGACAATAGTTTAGTGGTTACCAGATGGTAAGTGGGGTGGGGGTGGGAGATGAGGGTAAGGGGGATCAGATATATGCTGATGGAAGGAGAACTAACTCTGGGTGGTGAACACACCATGGTATTTATAGATGATATATTACAGAATTGTACACCTGAAATCTGTGTAACTTTACTAACAATTGCCACCCCTATAAACTTTAATTAAATAAATACAAATAAAAAAGAAATGAACAATGAAATAGTCAGCTTAAGAAATAGATTTGACCAGGTGGAGGAAAGAATCAGTGATATTGAAGATAGAAATCTGGAAATGACATGATGGAAGAAGAGAGAGATTTGAGAGTTAAAACAAATGAAAGAACTGTACAAGGACTTTCTGACTCCATAGAAACAGCAACAGAAGAATAATGGGCATATCAGAAGGAGAAGAGAGTGAGAAAGGAGCAGAGAGTCTATTCTAATGAATAGTCAATGAGAACTTCTCAAACCTGTGGAAAGAACTGGATCCTCTGAAGCAAGAATCAAACAGAACACCTAGTTACCTCAATCCAAACCTGCCTTCTCCAAGACACATTATATTAAAGTGGGCAAAAATTAATGAAAAGGAAAAAATCCACAATGTAGCCAGGGTGGGAAAAAAAAAACAGTAATACCCTATAAGGGAAAGCCCTCTAAATAGCATCAGACATATCAGCAGAAACTCTACAAGACAGGAAGAAGTGAATTGAATATTCAAACTATTGAAAGAGAGAAATTATCAGCCAAAAATATATCCAGCAAAGATGTCCTTTAGATATGAATGAGGAATAAAGACCTTTCCAGATATACAGAAGCTGAGGGAATTTCCTAACACACAACCTGCATTACAGGAAGTATTGACGGAGGCTATTCAATGAGAAATAAAAAAAAAAAATCAAAACAGTACAAAACCATGAGCAAGATTACTAACAAACAAACAGAAGCAAGTAATGGCAACCCCTACACAAAATGAGGCACAATACACTTAAACATAAAATAAAGAGTGTAGAAGACAAAAGGCATTTTTAAAAAAGGAAAAAGAAAAGAAAAATACAACTTGCTATTGTAACTCAGAAATCAACTCACAGCATAAATAGGGAAAACTTGTGACTACAAAAGCATACAAGGTCTGTCAATTAAATTTGAGAACTCATCCTAGAATAAGTGCTACATATCTCATTGCTGAATATCACTACAGTCATCTTTGAAGTACTCGCCTTGGGAAGGTATGCACCAATGCCAACCTAGCGCACCCTTCAAAGCAATTTTGGAACTCTTTATCTAGAATGGCCATCAGACCTGTCATTGTATTCAAATTGATCTCCTGAATGTCATCAAAATATCTTCCTTTCAATATTTCCTTTATCTTTGGGTAAAGAAAGAAGTGATTGAGGGCCAGATCAGATGAGTAGGGAGGATGTTCCAATCCAGTTATTTGCTTACTGGCTAAAAGCTCCCTCACAGACAGTGCCTTGTGAGCTGGTGTATTGTCGTGATGCAAGAGACATGAATTGTTGGCGAAAAGCTAAGGTCGTCTAAGTTTTTCACAGTCTTTTCAGCACTTCCAAATAGTAAACAAATAGTTGGTACAAATTCATAATGAATAATTCCTCTGATATCAAAAAAGCTAGCAATATCATTTTGACTCCTGATTTGGACTGAAGAAATTTTTGGTTGTGGAGAACTGGCTGCCTTCCATTGTGCACTTTGACACTTTGTTTCCACATAGTATTAGTACACCCATATTTCATCATCAGTGACAACATGGTCCAAAACATTGTCTTGCCTCTTCAAAAAGTCTTGGAAAATTTCAACTGTCCTTTGCTTTTGTTCATCGGTGAGCTCCTTTGCTACCATTTCTGCAGAAACCTTTCTCATGCCAAGATTTTCAGTTACGATTTTCCTAACTGTTTCTCTATTGATGGTTACTTGGTCTGCTATGCTTCTCACAGTCAGCCGACGATTTTGACATACAACTCGATGATTTTTTCTAATGTTTTCGTCAGTTCTGTTCGTTACTGACCAGCTTGACTTCTCTTCAGTGATGCGTTCTCTCACCTCAGAATAATGTTTAATCCATTTGTAAACTGCCATTTTCTTCATGGCATTATCCCCATAAACTTGCGCTAAAATGCCCCTGATTTCACTTCTGCTTTTGCCATGTTTAGCAAGAAATTTGCTATTTGTTCATTTCTCTAATGCAAACTCAGATATTCTCACAATAACACATGAAAACAACAATAATGAATGCCATTCAGCAAGACACCACCACACATCGACACAAACACAGCTGTGAGACACTGATATACCAAGGTTATGAAGCCTTACTCTTTGTACATTGTTGCAAATTTAAGTGCAAGGTGACAAGTTCACAAACTTCATTGTTAGACCTCGTAAAAGGGGGGAGTGTAAAGATCTGTATCTGCAATGGGGAATAGAGGTAAGAAGCATGCTGAAGTAGAAAAACTACTGTATACATGAAACTTTCTTTTACATAACTTCACAGTAAACACATACACACACACACACACACACACACAATCCAGAACTGATACATATAACATTAAAAAAGGGGAAAAAAAACAGAAGGAAAAAGTAATAGAATACCACCACACCAAAATAACAGACAGGAACAAAAAGGCAATGAAACACAGGGACACCAAGCTACCAGAAAGCAACAGATAGAATGGCTATAGGAAATCCTAATACATAAATAATCACCTTAAATGTAAATGAACTGAACTCACCAATGAAAAGCACCGAGTAGCAGATAGATCAAAACAAAAACAAACAAACTCAACCATATGCTGCCTCCAAGAAACACATCTCAGCTACAAGGACAAATATAGACTCAAAGTAAAAGGATGGAAATCCACCCTCTAAACAAATGGTATCCAGAGTAATTCGGGTATAGCCAAATTTGTATCAGATGAAACAGACTTCAGGATAAAAAAAGGTAACAGGAGACCAAGATGTGTATTTCGTAATTATAAAAGGGACAATACAGCAAGAAGACACAACACTTTTCAATATATATGCCCTCAGTTAGGGAACACCAAAATATTCAAAGCATGTACTAACAGAACTAAAGGGAGACATTGACAAAAACACAATTATAGTAGGGGTCTTAAACACATCATTGACAGGTATGGATAGAACATCCAAACAGAAAATAAATAAATAAATTTCAGCCCTAAAGGAAACATTAGATGAAATGGACATAATTGACATTTATAGAACACTTCATCCTCATCATCAGACTATACATTCTTTTCCCGTGTATAATGCAATATTCTCAAGGATAGACCATATGTTGGGACAGAAAACTAGCCTCAGCAAATTTAAGAATATTGAAATCATACCAAGCATATTCTCTCCTCACAAGACTTTGAAATTGGATATCAACTGCAAAAAGAAAACAGGAAAACCCACAAATATGTGGAGATTAGATAACATGCTATTAAAGAACTACTGGGTCAGATATCAAAACATACGTAGAAACAAATGAAAATTAAAGTACATCCTATGAAAATTATTGGAGTGCATTGAAAGCAGTAATAACAAGGAAATTTATATCACTACAGGCCTATCTGAAGAACAAAGGAAAACCTCAGATAAACAACTTAACATTACACTTTAAAGAACCAGAAAAAGAAGAACAATGAAATGCAAAGTGGAAGGAAAAATAATAATAAAAGAAGGGAAAAATAATAAAAATCAGAGCAGAACTAGGTGAAATAAAGAACAAAAAATAGAAAGATTTAATGCAAAAAAGAGCTGATTCTTTGAAAAGATTAATAAAATTGATAAATCATTGACTAGACTCATTAAGATAAAAAGAGAAAAGACACAAATTAACAAAATCAGAAATGAAAGAGGAGAAGTTACCACTGTTGCCACAGAAACACAAAGGGTCATACAACAATACTATGAAGGACTACATGCTACAAAATTCAGTAACCTGCAAGAAATGGACAAGTTCTTAGTGAAATACAGCCTTCCTAGACTATATCATGAAGAGCTGGAGAATCTAAATAGAATGATCAACAGTAAGGAAAACGAAACAGTCATCTAAAACCTTTTTGCAATTTCAACAAATAGAGTGAAAAACCTAGGAATAAACTTAACAAAGGATGTGAAGAACCTATATACTGAAAACTATAAAAACCTTTTAAAAAAATTGAAGAAGACACAAAGAATTGGAAAGACATTCCATGTTCATGGATTGGAAAAATCAACATAGTTAAAATGTCCATATTACTCAAAGCCATGTACAAATTTAATGCAATCCTCATCAATATCCCAATTGGAATTTTTTTTTCAAAAAATAGAACAGAAAAACATCAGATTTGTATGGAATCACAAAAGATCCCAAATAACAAAAGTTAAGAAAAAAATAATAATACTGGAGACATCACATTCCCTGACTTCTTGTACTACAAAACAATAATCAAAACAACATGGTATTGGTAGAAAAAAGGACACACAGATCAATGGAATAGAATTGACAATACATAAATAAACCCACATAAATATGGTTAGATGCTTTTTGAAAAAAAGATCTACACCATACAATGGAGAAAAGAAAGCCTCTTCAATAAATGGTGCTGGGGAAATTGAAAAGCCACATACAAAAGAATGAAAGTAGACTGCTATCTGTCACCATACCAAAATTAATTCAAAATGGATCAAAGACCTAAACATAAGATCTGAAGCAATAAACTGCATAGAAGAAAGCATAGGTACTAAACTTATGAATCTTGGGTTCTAAGAGGATTTTATGAATTTGACCTCAAAGGCAAGGGAAGTAAAAGCTAAAATAAATATCAAACTAAAAAAAGGTTCTGCACAACAAAAGAAACCATCAACCAAACAAAGAGACAGCCAAGCGAATGGGAGAAGATATTTGCGGCTCCAATAAGGGGTTAATATCCAAATTATAGGAGGTCTGACACTTATGTTCACGAACTTGTTGTAGAAAGGAAGACATTTTGATGACATTCAGGACATCAAGGGTAATACTATGACAGCTCTGATGGCCTTTCTACATAGTTCCAAAATTGCTTTGAAGGGTGGACTAGGTGCTGGCATTGGTGCATAGCTTCCCAAGGGGAGTACTTAGAAGTTGACCATAGTGATACTCAGCAACAAGGTATGGAGCACAATTTCTAGGATGAGTTCACACACATAGTTTTCAGACCTCCTGTGTGTGTGTGTGTGTGTGTGTGTGTGTGTGTGTGTGTGTGTGTGTGTATACTGGAGGTGTCAAAAATGTATACACATTTTAAGAATTTTAAGAGATTTTTTCTATGCTCAAGCAGTAGTTTGCCATAATCAGAAGTGTCTGGATGGAGATGGCAACTACTTTGAGTACCTCTTGTAATTGCAGAAATCAAACATGACTTGTATTCATCTTTTATTGTCAGTATATATTGAATATTACAATGAATACAGTTTTTTTCCATTATTAAAATGTGTACACATTTTTTGGTATCATATATATATATATGTTCATGGGATATATATATAAATATATATATATATATATATATATATATATGTTCACGGGATATAAAGTGTAGCATAGGAAGTATAGTCAATGGTATTGTAATAGCTAAATACACTATCAGATGAATAGTAGACTTGCTGTGGTTATCACTTTGTGAGGTACGTGAATGTCTAATCATGATGTTGTTTTGTATACCTGAAACTAATAAAAAAGAAAATAAATTAAATTAATTTTTATTAAACTAAGGATTGGAGAAGTGAATTTGAAATTCACAAAGAAAATTTTCATGAATTATAAATGCAAGTGATTTAGGAAAGAAATGAAAACAAGACAGATTTATTTTTTCTTTATCTACAGCACTTCTCTTGAATTTTCTCTTGAATTTATCATCATGGGAATTAGTGTCACCAAGGAACTGAGTGTATGCGACCAAATTCTGCAGTACTAGTCTCATTCCACGAACCCATGTTGATAGAGTGACTTTTAAACAACGAGGACTTAGAACTTCAATAAAACTCATTACCCTAAAGGCCAAAATATACTTCAGTTACAAAGGGCTTAGATAAATTCATGAATGTAAGGTCCATAGAGAAAAAAGGAAAACCAAAGAGGAAAGATTACAATTTTAGACGTAAAAATGGGAAGGATCTCAGGAGATCAGCTGCTCCAGCTACCTGGCTGTAAGCAGGTAGAAGGAATTCCCCACTTTGCTGATGAGGCAACTGAAACTCAGAGAATCACTTGCCCAAATCACATAGCCAGTGAAAGTGAAACAGACTTAGAATTCTTGCCCCATGGGGCAGCATATATTCCACTGCCCTGCTATACTGCATCCCTCTCATCGAGATCTGAACAGGGTCCTGATGCTGGGCTGGGTTACCAAATGGTTTCATCCTTGGGGAATATCGTTTTGGATTGGACCATTTGTCCATGTTCTCTGTATTCATGTACCATTGCAGCCTTAAAGTATCAGAAGTTGTGTTTTTCACAGTTACATTATTTTAGCTAATTAGATTTGATCTACATTCATTCTCAATAATATTTCTTCTAACAGATATAATTACATCAAAAATTAAAAACTTCTAAACTATTGTCTGTGTCTATGAGTTTTTGTTTCTCATTTGTTTGCCTTGTTCTGTTGTTGTTTCTGGTTTATATACCACATATCAGTGAAATCATATGGTTCTCTGCTTTTTCTGTTTGACTTCCTTCGCTTAGCAACATACTCTCAAGATCCATCCATGTTGTCACAAATGTTCCTATATCATCTTTTCTTACCGCCGAATAGTATACCATTCTGTATATATACCAAAACTTCTTTATCCATTCATCTATCGAAGGACATTTTTGTTGTTTCCATGTCTTGGCCAACGTAATCAAAGCTGTAATGAACATTGGAGCACACGTGTCTTTATGTGTAGATGTTTTCAGATTTTTTGGGTAGATACCCAGGAGAGGGATTGCTGGGTCATATGGTAATTCCATTCGTAATTTTTTGAGGAAACTCCACACTGCCTTCCATTGCAGCTGCACCAGTTTGCATTCCCACCAACAGTGTATGAGGGTTCCTTTTTCTCCACAGCCTCTCCAACACTTGTTACTATTTGTCTTGTTGATGATAGCTATTCTGACTGGGGTGAGGTGATATCTCATTGTGGTATTTATTTGCATTTCTCTGATGATTAGTGATGTTGAGCATTTTTTCATATGTCTATTTGCCATTTGTATGTCCTCTTTGGAGAAATGTCTCTTCAGGTGTTCTGCCCATTTTTCAATTGGGTTGTTTGTTTTTCTGTTGTTGAGTTTCATGAGTTCCTTGTATATTTTGGATATTAGCCCCTTATCGGAGGCACTGTTTGCAAAAATCTTATCCCAGTCAATTGGTTGCCTCTTTATTTTGTCGATGGTTTCTTTTGCTGTACAGAAGCTTTTAAGTTTCATATAGTCCCATTCATTTATTTTAGCTTTTACTTCCCTTGCCTTTGGAGTCAAATTCATAAAATGCTCTTTGAACCCAAGGTCCATAAGTTTAGTACCTATGTTTTCTTCTAGGCAGTTTATTGTGTCAGGCATTATGCTTAAGTCTTTGATCCATTTTGAGTTAATTTTGGTGCATGGTGACAGATAGCAGTCCAGGTTCATTCTTTTGCACATGGCTATCCAGTTCTCCCAACACCATTTATTGAAGAGGTTGTCTTTCCTCCATTGTGTGTTTTTAGCTTCTTTGTCCAAAATTATCTGTCCATATTTATGTGGTTTTATTTCTGGGATCTCAATTCTATTCCATTGGTCTATGTGTCTGTTTTTCTGCCAATACCATGCTGTTTTGATTATTGTAGCCCTGTAGTACAAGCTAAAGTCAGGGAGTGTGATGCCTCCAGTATTGTTCTTTTTTCTTAAGATTGCTTTGGCTATTCAGGGTCTTATGTGGTTCCAAACAAATTTGATGATTTTTTGTTCTATTTCTTTAAAAAATGTCATTGGGATTTTGATGGGGATTGCATTAAATCTGTATATTGCTTTGGGTAATATGGCCATTTTAACTATGTTTATTCTTCCAATCAATGAGCACGGAATGTCTTTCATTTTTTTGTGTCTTCTTCAATTTCTTTCAAAAATATCTTATAATTTTCAGTATATTGGTCCTTTACATCCTTGGTTAAGTTTATTCCTAGGTATTTATTATTTTTGCTGCAATTGCAAAAGGAATTGTTTTTCGTATTTCTTTTTCTGAGATTTCATTGTTAGTATACAGGAATGCAATGGACTTTTGTACATTGATTTTGTGGCTGGCAACTTTACTGTATTTGCTTATTGTTTCTAATAGCTTTTTGGTGGAGTCTGTAGGGTTTTCTATATATAGCATCATGTCATCTGCAAAGAGTGATAATTGAACTTCTTCATTCCCAATTTGGATAACTTTTATTTCTTTCTCTTGCGTGATTGCTCTGGCAAGGACTTCCAACACTGTGTTGAAAAGCAGAGGTGGCAGGGTACAGCAATGTCGTGTTCCTGAAGGAAGAGCAAAGGGTTTCAGTTTTTCACCATTAATTATGAGATTAGGTGAGAACTTGTCCCCTATGGCCTTTATTATGTTAAGATATTTTCCTTCTATACCTATTTTATTAAGTGTTTTAATCATAAATGGATGTTTTATCTTGTCAAATGCTTTTTCTACATCAATTGACATAACCATATGATTTTTGTTCTTCATTTTCCTTATGTGATGTATCACATTGATGGATTTGCAGATGTTGAACCATCCTTGTGCCCTGGAGATGAACACCACTTGGTCGTGATGAATGATGTTTTTTAATGCATTGTTGTATTCGATTTGCTAGAATTTTGTTTAGCATATTTGCATCTGTATTCATCAGAGATATTGGTCTGTAGTTTTCTTGTTTTCTGTTGTCCTTACCAGGTTTAGGTATTAGGGTAATGTTGGCCTCATAAAGTGAGTAAAGGAGTACTGTCTCTTCTTCAATGTTTTGGAAGAGTTTGAACAGGATTGGTATTAGATCCTCTTTGAAGATTTGGTAGAATTCACTAGTGAAATCATCTGGTCCCGGACTTTTACTTTTGGGAAGCTATTGAATGACTGATTCAATTTCGTTACTGGTGAACTGTCTGTTCAGATTTTCCAGTTCTTCATGGTTCAGCCTTAGAAGGCTATATGTTTCTAAGAACTTGTTCATTTCTTCTAGGTTATTGAATTGGGTGGCACATAGTCCTTCATAGTATTCTTGGATGATCCTTTGTATTTCTGTGGTGTCCGAGATAACTTCCCCTATTTCATTTCTGATTTTGTTAATTAGTGTCTTCTCTCTTTTAATCTTAGTGAGCATAGCGAAGGGTTTGTCGATTTTGTTAATCTTTACAAAGAACCAGCTCTTTGTCACATTAATCTTTTCTATTGTCTTTTTGTTCTCTATTTCATTTAGTTCTGCTGTGATTTTTTTATTTCCTTTCTTCTGTTGACCTTGGGTTTCACTTTTTCTTTTTCTAGTTCTTTAAGGTGAAACATGAGGTTATTTATTTGGGATTTTTCTTGTTACTTGAAATAGGCCTGTAATGACATAAATTTCCCTCTTAAAACTTCTTTGGCTACATCCCCAAAATTTTGGTAGGATGTATTTTCATTGTCATTTTTTTCTATGTATTTTTGATCTCTCCTCTAATTTCTTCTTTGACCCAGTCTTTTTTTAAAAGTATGTTGTTTAATCTCCATGTATTTCTTGTTTTTTTCTGCTTTCTTTTTGCAGTTGATATCCAATTTGAAAGCCTTGTGAACAGAGAATATGCCTGGTATGATTCGAATCTTCTTAAATTTCCTGAGGCGGATTTTATGTCCCAATATATGGTCTTTCCTTGAGAATGTTCCATGTACACTAGAAAAGAATGTATAGTCTGATGTTTTAGGATTAAATGCTCTCTCTATATATATATGAATTATGTCCATTTAATCTGATGTGTCACTTAAGGCTGCTGTTTCGGTATTTATTTTCTGTTTGGTTGATCTATCCATAACTGTCAGTGATGTATTAAGTCCCCTAATATAATTGTGTTTTAGTCAATTTCTCCTGTTAGTTCTGTTAGTAGTTGCTTGGTATATTTTGGTGCTCCCTGATTGGGTGCATAAATATTGATGACTGTTATGTCTTCTTGTTGTATTGTCCCCTTTACCATTATGAAATGTCCATTTTTGTCTCTTGTTATCTTTTTCACCCTGAAGTCTGTTTCATCTGATATCATTATGGCTACACCTGATTTTCTCTGGGTACCAGTTGCTTGGAGTGTCAATTTCCACCCTTTCACTTTGAGTCTATGCTTGTCCTTGTAACTGAGATGTGTCTCTTGGAGACAGCATATGGTTGGGTTTAGTTTTTTGATCCAATCTGCTACTCTGTGCCTTTATATTGGTGAGTTCAGTCTATTTACATTTAGGGTAATTATTGATATGTGAGGATTTCCTGTCATTCTATCTTTAGTTTTCTGGTAAGGCTGTGTCTCCATTGTTTCTTTGCCATTTTGTTGGTGTTTAGCATTTCTGTGTGGTGGTATTCTATGATGTTTCCCTCTGTTTCTTCTTTTATGACAGTATATATTTCAATTCAGGATTTTTTTTGAGTGGTTACCCTTAAGTTTATGTAAAAGAAAGTTTGATATTTGGAGTATTCCATTTTCTTCAGCACGCTTACTTTCTCCATTCCCATATTCCGGTTCAGGCCTTTAGTCTCCCCCTTTTTATGATTTGGCTGCCACAAATTGTCCCTCTTGATGATGGTCAAATAGCCTCCTTTAGTATTTTTGTAGGGTAGGGCATGTATTAGATAATTCCCTTAGCTTCTGTATGTCTGGAAAGGTCTTTTTTCCTCCTTCCTATCTAAAAGATATCTTTTCTGGATATATTATTCTTGGCTCATAATTTCTCTCTTTCAGTAGTTTCAATATTTGGTTCCATTCCCTCCCGGCTTCTAGAGATTCTGCTGAAAAATCTGATGATAATCTAATGGGCTTTCCTTTGTAGGTTACCGTCTTCTTTTCCCTGGCTGCCTTGAAGATTCTTTCTTTGTCGTTGATTTTAGACAGCTTCAATACAATGTGCCTTGGAGAAGGCCTGTTGGGATTGAGGTAATTAATTAGGTGTTCTATTTGCTTCTTGGACTTGAGGACCCAGTTCTGTCCACAAGTTTGTGAAATTCTCATCAGCAATTTGTTTGAATATATTCTCTGTTCCCTTCTCTCTGTCTTCTCCTTCTGGTATGCCTATTATTCTTATATTGGTCTTTCTAATGGAGTCAGAAATTTCTTGTAGAGTTCTTTCGTTTCTTTTAAGCCTCAAGTCTCTTTTTTCTTCCATCTGTGTAATTTCCAGGTTTCTATCTTGGATGTCACTGATTCTTTCCTCCATCTGGTCTACTCTACTACCTAAGCTGGTTATTTCATTCTTTATTTCTTGTATTGTGTTCTTAATGTACAGAAATTCTATTTGGTTCTTTTTTAAAATTTCAATCTCTTTCTTAAAATGCTCATTTTGTTCTTTGATTGTGTTTCTGAGTTCATTAAACTGCCTTTCTGTGTTTCCTTGCAGGTCATCGAGTTTTTTCAGAACTGCAATCTTGAATTCTCTGTCGTTTAATTCACATATTTCCATATCTTTAAGTTCCTTTTCTGGAGTCTTTTCACTTTCTTTCTGAGCTGTCTTGTTGCCTTGGTTATTCATGGCAATTACTGATTTGTTATTTGTCTTCCTTGACATCTACAGGAGTGGCTTCTGCAACAAGTTGATAGGAAGAGGTTTTTCTTTTGTTTTCCAGTGCTTGTTGGTAGAATGTTTTATTTACTCTCCAACTGCAGCCTTTTTTTTCCTCTCACACGGTAGTGCTATGTTTTCTCAGCTCTATTCCAGCTTCTCACACAATGGGGGCATTCCCTGGGAGATTGGCTTCTCCTCTGTTAAAATTTCGCCTGAGTCACAGGACGCAGTGTCCGTGTGGGTATGTGGAGAGCTTTTGAAGTTCCAAAGCTCTTCCTGCACCAGATTCAGAGCCCGTATGTTTCAGCAGTTCTGTTTACTCTGCAGAGATCTGCCAAGATGGGTCGGGCCAAGAGCGGGATGAGTTTTGAGAGATGGCCCAGACCAATGGAAGTGACCACCAC
Organism: Rhinolophus ferrumequinum; assembly: GCF_004115265.2. NCBI lineage: Eukaryota > Metazoa > Chordata > Mammalia > Chiroptera > Rhinolophidae > Rhinolophus > Rhinolophus ferrumequinum. The sequence continues at coordinate 27,857,593 of NC_046284.1, read as the reverse complement.
CAGAGCCAGTCCTGCTTCCACAGCTCCTTCCCCTTTGCTGTAACTAGTTGGGCTGGGAATCTGTGTTTGCGGTCCACAGTTCTCAGAATAGCAAATATTCTCTCCTTTTGATTTGACACTGCTACTATTCCGCTTCTAGCACGGGGCAGGTGGGACCGGGGTGAGGTCTGGGAGGGTAGGGAGGGGCAGCTGGTCTCAGTGCATAAGGCTTCCGTTCTCTGCTGGGCAGTGAGGCCTTAAACCACCGTTTTCAGCGTTCTTCCCTCAGTCTTTTCTCCAATGTCTCTGTCGTGAGCGTTGTTTTCAGCCCTGTTATATGCTGCCCCCTCAGCCCTGTGGGCCATAAGTGGAGCCCTAGCAGTCCGAGTTCTTCCCTCTCCCGCAGCTGCGGTAGTTCCGGGATGCAGCGAGCTCGGAGCACTGAGCTGGGTGTGCATCCTGCACCTGAGCCTCTCTGTCTTCGCACTTTTCCCTTCCCCCTTCCCCTGCTCGCGCGATTCGGTCTATTTTAGGTGACTGCAGTAGTGGGCCTCTTCGTCTTGCCTATCTGCTGTGCAGAGAGTCCTTTGTGGAGTTTTTGTTGTTCTATTAGTTGTAATTTCCAAGGGAGCTTTACAGAGGCTCACCTCACTCCGCCATTTTGATGACCTCTAGTTATTGATTTTATTATTCATTTTTAAAAACTCTTTCTTCTTCCTCTTCTTCTTCTCTTTCTCCTTCTCCTTCTTCTCCTCCTTCTTCTTTTCTCCTTCTTCTCTTTCTTCTCCTTCTTCTTCTCCTCCTCCTCCATGACCTCCTCTTCCTCTTCCTCCTCCTTCACTTCTTCCTCTTCCTTCATCATCTTCTTTTTCTTCAAGACCCTTTAGCATTTATTGCAATATTCATTTTGCAGTAATGAATTCCTTTAGCTTTTTCTTCTTGGGAAGCTGTTTATCTATCCTTCAGTTCTAAATTACAGCTTTGCTAGATAGAATAATCTTGGTTTTAGGTTTTCACTATCATCACTTTGAATATTTCATGTCAATCCCTACTCTCGGGAAAAGATTCTATTGAACAATCAGCTGACAGCAGTTCCCTTGTAGGTATTTCACTACTTTCCCCTTCCTGCTTTTAAGATTCTTTCTCTAGGTAATGTTTGTAACTTTCTTCCTATATTTTCTTCTAGGAATTTTATGGTTTCAGATCTTACATTTAAGTCTTTAATCCATTTTGAATTTGTTCTTGTATATGGTGTGAGGAGATAGCCCAGCTTCATTTTTTTGCATGTGACTGTCCAGGTTTCCCAGCACCATTTATTGAATAGACTGTCTTTACCCCACCATTAGTTCTTGCGTCCTTTGTCTTGGATTAAATGACCATATAGGCATGGATTTATTTCTGGGCTCTCTATTCTGTTCCATTGATCTATGTGTCTGTTTTTATGCCAGTACCATGCTGTTTTGATTACTGTAGCTTTGTAGTATAATTTGATGTCAGCTGATATATCCCCTCAGGCAAGGGAAGTAAGAGAAAAAATAACCATGTGGGATTACATCAAACTAAGAAGTTTTTTCACAGCAAAGGAAACCATCAATAAAACAAAAAGTGATCCTACTGAATGGGAAAATATATTTGCTAATGGTATATCCAATAAGGGGTTAATATCCCAAATTTATTAAAAAACTCACTCAACTCAACTCCAAAAAAAACAATCAATCCAATTAAAAAATGGGCACAGGACATGAAGAGACATTTTCCTAAAGAGGACATACAGATGGCAAATAGACATGTGAAAAAATGCTCAACCTCACTAATCATTAGAGAAATGCAAATAACAACCACAATGAGATACCATCTCACCCCAGTCAAAATGGCTATCATCAATAAATCAACAAACAAGTGCTGGCGAGGATGTGGAGAAAAGGGAACCCTCAAACACTGTTGGTGGGATTGCATATTGGTGCAGCCACTATGGAAAACAGCATGGAGGTATCTCAGAAATCTGAAAATGGAACTATAGAATTTATGGTCCAGAAATTCCGCTTCTAGGTATCTATCTGGAGAAATAAAAAACTCTAATTCAAAAAAAAAAATTATGCACCCCTGTATTTATTCAGCACTATACACAATAGCCAAGACTTGGAAACAACTGAAATGTCCACCGGTAGATGACTCGATTAAGAAACTGTGGTACATTTATACAATGGAGTATTACATAGCCATAAAGAAGAATGAAATCTTACCATTTGCAACAATATGGATAGATCTAGAGAACATCATGTTAAGTGAAATAAGTCAAACAGAGAAAGACAAATACCATATGATCTCACTTATATGTGGAATCTAAAGAAAAGAATAAGTGAATGAACTAATCAGAAACAATCTCAGAGACATAGAGGAAAAACTGAGGGTTGTTAGATGGGAGGGGGTGTGGATAAGGGGGAAGGTGAGGGGATTAGAAAGCACAGTTGGTAACCACAAGATTACCATGGGGATACGATAGTCAATTTGGGGAATGTAATCAATAATGTTGTAAAGATTTTCTAGGGTATCCAATGGACACTTGTCTCATTAGGGAGACCACCTCAAGGATGATGTTGATGCCTGAGCACTGCACTGTACACCTGAAGATGATGCTGAACAATAATGAATGTCATCTACAATTTTATGTATATTACAAGAAGGAGAGTACAGCATTAGGAATAGAGGCAGTGGAAATGTAATGGTTGTGTGCGATGTCAGAGGAGTAGTGGATGGGGGGAGGAGGGTTGTCACTGTGTGAGGGATATAAATGATAAATGTCTAACTATTACATTGCTTTGTGCACCTGAAACTAATTTAAAAAACTGTTAAGGAAAAAAGATTATTTCTCTAACCTTTTGTATTTGAAAGACGATATGTCTTGCTGTGGGCCTCTTTGGGTTCATCTTTTTTGAAATTCTCGGCGTTTCCTGGTTTCGTATGTCTAGTTCCTTCATCAGTTTAGGGAAGTGTTCTGTCACTATTTCTTCGAATAGGTTTCAATCCTTGCCCTCTCTTTTCTCTTTATGGTACCCCTATTATGCAAATATTGGTATGCTAATGTTGTCCCAAAGGTCTGTTAAACTATCCTCACATTTTGGATTCTTTTTTTTCCCTCTTTGCTGCTCTGATTGGGGATTTTCTTTTACTTCATCTTCCAAATCACTGATTCAGTTCCCTGCTTCATTTAATTTGCTGTTGACTCCCTGTAATATATTCTTCATCTCAGTTATTATATTTTTTATTTCTGATTTGTTCTTTTTAATGTTTTGTATTTCTATTTTTATGTTTCTTATCTCTTTGTTGAAGTTCTTCCTGAGATCATTGAGCATACTGAAAACCAGTGTTTTGAACTCTGTGTCTGGTAGATTGATTTTCTCCATTTTGTTTTGTATTTTTTCTGGAGCTTTCCTCTGTTCTTTTATTTGGTACATGTTTCTTTGTGTTTCTATTGTGTCTGCCTCCCTATATTTCTTTCTATGTATTAGGTCAGGCTGCTATATCTCTTAGTCTTAATAGAGGGGCCTTATGTAGGAGGTGTCCTTTAGGGCCCAGTGACAGTCTCCCCGGGCACCTGAGCCAGGTGCTCCAGTTGTGCCCCTTCTATAGCTTATGTGTGCCCTCTTGTATTGGTTGATCTTTGGTTGTTTTTGCACACCAGTGGGAGGGATTGACCCTTGGGCTGATTGGTTGTGAGGACTGCCTGACACTATGGTGGAGGAGCCATTGTGCATTTGCTGACAAAACAGAGTCTGATTCACTTTATCAGGGCTTCAGTGCCTGCTCAGTCTCTCTTTCATTTGGGTCATCCATAGTAATGACTGGGTGATGCTCTAGCTCAGTCTGAAGCTGGCCACCTTGCATGTCATCCTTGGTGTCTCCTCGCAGGTTTCCCTCTACAGACTAAGTCCAGCTGCAGCCTGTGACTTGCCTGTGGCCATGTAGCATGAGCCACAAAGCAATCCCAGATGGCAGCCATGGCAGCCACCATCACTGGGCTTAGAAGTCCCTGGGAGAGATCATACTGAAAACTGTAGCTGGGTGCAAGTAGTACCAGGCTGGAGTTGCTCAGCAAGAGGTACAGAGCACACTGGGGCCAGATGCAGATTGTTTCGGTTTTGTGAACCTTTGAGAGATTTTAAGAAATCCCACAACATGAGCCAAGATAGGCCATGTGTATGGAAAAGCCACTGGATGTGGCATGGATATGCCTGAAAGTTGGGTTGGTTGATGTCTCAGAATCACCTGAGCTAGATGAAGGAATTATGTTAGGTAGGTTGATGTAGACTCAGATATGGCATTTTCCTGTGTCTGTATGCCATGGTTGAGGAGGGCTCAACAAGGAAACAGTGGATTCTTCCAGTACATCTGTCTTGGAGAAAGCTGCTTTTCCAGCTTTTGTCATGATGCCAGAAAACTCAGTTCCTCTCCATATGTCTCTGGTGTCTTTTGAGCTGCTGTCCCAGTGCTGGAGCTCAGAGCAAGTGAGTCCATCAGTGGGTAAGTCCATATGCAGGCCCTTTAAGAGGAATACCAGGGACTCCAACCACCCTCCATCTCACATGACCAAAATCTCTGCTGATTTTTGCGACCATAAGTTATGGGGACTTGTTTTCTTGGTGCTGGAACTCTGGTTTAGAAAGCCTGGTGTGGGGCTAGAATCCCTCATTACTTAGGGTGGACCTCCACAGCCAAGACATCCCTTCTGATTTTTATTCGCCACACATGGGTTTTGGACCAGCCACTTTGTCATCTCTGCCCCTCCTACCAATCTCCAGGTGGCTTCTTCTGTATGTCCTTATTTGTGTTCCGCTAGACTTCACATCATTCTCAATGATGGCTGCTCTGTAGTTTAGTTGTAATTTTGATGTTGTCATGAGAAGAGGTAAGCACAGCATTTACCTACTTTGCCATATTGACTGGAAATCTATAACCAGTGTTGTGAACTTTGTATCTGGTAGAGTGCTTACCTCCATTTTGTTTAGTTCGTTTTCCAGAGTTTTCTCCTGTTCTTTCATTTGGGACATGTTTCTTTGTTTCCTCATTTTGGCTGTCTTTCTGTGTTTCTATGTATTAGATAGATCTGTTATGTCCCCCAAGCTTGGCTCAGTGACCTTATGTAGTGGGTGTCCTTTGGGGCCCAGTGGCACAGGCTCCTTGGTCACCTGAGCCATATGCTCCTGGAGTGTCCCTTGTGTGGGCTGTATGTGCCCTCCTACTGTAGTTAAGCCTTGACTGCTGTTGATACGAGAGTGTGTGGGATTTACCCTCAAGCTTACTGGTTATGATGATTGGCCATGACCATAGTGTATTAGCTGCTATGTGGTCGTTGACACCATGAAGCAGGATTCACCACAGCAGACTCTGGTGCTGGCTGTGACCGCCCTTTGGGTGTGCTGCTTGTGGGGTAATCTGTGGTGCTCTGTTGTGTTCTGAAGCCGGTCACCCCTTGTGTTTGATTTGGGGCCTCTTGGTTGAGGGCTCCCAAGTAGGCCAAGGACGGCTCCTGTCCATGACCAACCTGGGGCTACCTGGTAAAAGCTATGAAACAATCACAGTTTGTCACTGTCTGTTCTGGACTATAGGAACGTGGGAAAGGCCATACTGCAAACTGAGGATGGCTGTCCCAAGTACTGGGCCTGGGGTAGCTCAACAAATGGCCCAAGGCACCCTTAGTCCTGTCACCACCTGCCAGCTGACCATAGACTGAAAGCCACTGAAAGCCTCAGGCTTGTGCAACAGTTTGCTGAGGTGGGATCTCGGGGGGTCACCACGGTGGGTTTAGCAGTGTTTACTAGGTTAGTGCAGATTCAGATTTGGTGTCAGTGCTGAGCCTAGGGCCACTCAAAAGTCTCAGAGCAGACCAAAGCCAACCACCCCTTGCCAGGGACCTGCAAACCCCTAAAACTTGTCCAAGTCAGTGTGCCATATGGTGGCACAGCTTCCTACTGGCTGTTGATTGCCAAAAAAGCCTCCAGTGGTGTGTGTGTTGGGTGGGGCAGGGTCCAAAAAAGCCACCAGGGTGGAGCTACCAAATTTTACCAAGGCAATGAAAATTCAGATTTGGCCATGTGAGGGGAGGGCTCAATACAGCAAAGATCATGTCTGCCTGCTGACTACATGGGAAGAGGCCTCCACACAGGGGCAAGTGTGGCTGTCCCTTCAACCCTTTCCCTGAAGCCACTCAACTCAGCTTGCCTATATTGAGAGCAGCTCCCAAATTGTTCTCTCTTCACCAGTGCCCATGGTGAGTGTCTGGATGTGAGTGAGTCTATATATGGGCTCCTTAAGAGGATGCCTGGATTTCCAGGAACATTTTGTCTCATCTGGACAGACAGAATCCCCATTGTTTTTCACAGCCAGATAATGTGGGGCTCCTCTTCATGGCACTGGTGTTTCGGGCTGAGGAGCCTGGTGTGGGGCGAGGAACCCTTACTCTTCAGGGGAATCCTCTGCAAATATATTATTCCTGATTCCTAACTGCAACACATGGGTGTGGGACCAGCCCAGTTCGCATCTCTGCTCTTTATACCAGTCGCCACTTGGCTTCTTCTTTATATCCTTACTTATAGGACTTCTGTTCAGTTAGTCTTCACATGGTTCTCCAGGTTGACTGTCCTATAATTTAGTTGTAATTTTAATGTGTTCATTGGAGGAGGTAAGCACAGCCTTTACCTACGCCACCATCTTGACTGGAACCCCAAGGTTTTTTCAAAATTGTATATAGTCTCTGTCTCTTGCAGTCCAAGCTGATATGATTGTTTTTAAAACTTTGATAACATTTATTATCTATTCCATTAGACAAAAGCCACACCCTCAAATTGTTTCAAGATAAGCTTTTCAATATGCTGTACTCTCTGTGAGGCTGGATCCTTGTCTCTGTTAAAGGGTCTATGAGGCAGCATCTTAAATCTCTTTTTAAGTCTGAACAAAGAGTCTTATGGCCACACCCTTCACTTCAATTTTTTCCCTTGAGAACATATCTCTTGGATTTGACCTTTGTCCTAAGGTCTTTTTTTACCTTGAGAGTCTTCCCCTTGTATTGACTGGAGATGAGAAATAGTTTTATTTTTGAATCCATTAAGTCCTGGCTCTTTTATATTTCCTCAAAGTCATATTGAGAACTGAAAAGCTCTTTTTTTTTTTTTAACTCATCTCTTTTTATACTGTATGGTATGTAACTAAAAGGGACCACCTGATAACTTCAACATTCTTAATGGAAATCTCTTTTGCCAGATTCGTGAGTTCAGGTAAATTTTTTATTTTTTTTTGTTAAACTTTCTGCCATTGCAAACAAAACATCTTCTTTCCTCTAGCTTCCAATAATATTTCCCTTACTTTTCTTTAAGCCCTCACTAAAAAACCTCCTTGAGGCACATCAAAGTTTCGCCTAACAGTCTCCTGTAGGTCCTGTAGTTTCCATCTGCTACCTGATCCCAAAAACATGTTAGGGATAGGGAGTTTTAATTTTTAGGGAAGTACCCTCATATTAGTAGTAAAATCTCCTCCAGTTATTGTTGTTGCATAACAGACTATTTAAAAGGAAGTGACTTAAAACAACAATCATTTTATTATATCCCATGGATCCTGTAGGTCAAGAATTTGGACAAGGCTGGCTGGGCATTTCTTCTGCTCCCCATGGCAGGAATTTGGGGTTCATTTAGTGATACTGAGCTCGTGAATGGAATGAGATGGAGGGTCCAAGATAGCTTCACTCACAGACCTAGTGCCTTGGTGGAGATGGCACATATGCCAGGCTAAGTTGATACTACCAAAACACATGTGGCATCTCTAGCATAACAGTGTCTTAATATTTGACTTCTTACAAGGCTTGCCTCAGAGTGTTCCAAGAGAAAATGGTGGAGCTACATGGATTTTAAAACTCAGCCTCCATCTGACTTAATACACTTAACATAATATTCTCTAGGTCCATCTACGTCGTTGCAAATGGTAATATTTCATTATTCTTTATGGCCGAGTAATACTCCATTGTATAAATATACCACAGTTTCTTTATCCAATTGTCTATCAATGGGCATTTTTGTTGCTTCCATATCTTGGCTATTGTGAATAGTGCTGCAATAAACATAGGGGTACATATATAGTTTTTGAATTAGTGGAATCTAAAGAACAGAATAAATGAACAAACAAAACAGAAATAGACTGAGATATATAGGGGAAAAAACTGAGTGTTGCTAGGTGGAAGAGATGGAGATGGGGGAGAAGGTAAAGGGATTAGAAAGTACAAATTAGTAATCACAATATAGCCATGGGGATATGAAATACAGTTTGGGGAATATAGTCAATAATGTAAAGATTTTGTAAGGGGTCAGATGGGCACTTGTCTTATTTAGGGAGACCACTTCATGGACTGTGTAGATGTCTGTTCACAGTGCTGTACAACTGAAGCTGAAGCTGAATAATATGGAATGTCAAATATACATCTAGATATATATCTAGATATAGATCCATACATTCATGGGATGTGGAGTACAGCATAGGGAATAGAGTCAATGGAATTATAACACTATATGTGATATCACAAGTGTAGTAGATTGGGGGAGAGGGGTTGTTACTCTGTGAGGGGTGTAAATGTCTAACTATTACACGGCTTTGTATACCTGAAACTACTGAAACAAACAAACGAAAACTCAGCCTCACAGGCCATATAGCATAATTTTCACTGTATTCCGTTGTTCAAAGCAGTCACAAGTATACCCAGATTCAATGAGAAGGAAGCTAGATTCCACATCTCAATGTAAAGAAGGTCATGCTTTAAAACTACTATACTATATAATCCATTTCACTCCTTCTAGATTGGTAAAGATGTTGATGATGATGATAATAATAATAATAATAATAATAATAATAATAATAATAAAAATAGCTGCATTGTATTGAAAACCCCTTACGTTCTGGACATTAGTCCGAAGACACATATTATCTCATTTAATCTATACAAAACAAAACCCCTATGATTTGAAAACTATTGCTATTTCCATACATGAGGAAACTGAAGGACAAAGAGGGTAAGTAACTTGTCTAAGTTCCCACAATTTATAAATGATAATGTCAATTAGCAAGATATACCTAGATATACTTAGATCAATCTATACAACTTATACTTTAATTAATATAATTTCATGCCAGGAAGAGATTGTTTATGTACAGTGTTCTTGCAAATTAAATCAAAATGCAAATGCATCAGGGAAAATTAATAAATTTTCCTCATAACCAAAGTGATATTCTTTTATTGTAACAAATGAGAAAATGAAGACATAAAGAAAATAGGTTCTACCCATAGTGATTGTAAAAAAAATGAAAAGAATATTATTTTGTATGCTTCAGGATGAAGGGGGTGGGGGAAGAATATAGGGATAATGATGTTCTTAGTAATGTTTTATTTATCTTATTTATAAAAAGATGAAATAAAGTAGCAGAATGTTAATAATTGTAAATTCTGAGAGATTTATATAAGTATTGCTGGTATAGTTTTTATCACTCAAAATAAAAATTTTAAAATGAAAGTCTTTATAGTCCAAACACCCAGAGGAAATCACTTCAAATGTTTTGGTGTTCATGTTTTCATTCATTAGAAAATGCACACACACACATACACACACACACACACACACACACGAGGCTCACACTACATACTGTTTGTAACCTGTGGTTTTTACTTACTATGCATGAAAATATTCTCCGATTTTTTATATTACTTTGATGACATCACAAAGTCATCACAGTATTTGTGATGACATTCAAAATTCCTGCCCTATGGGATCCATGAGTATAATCACAGTATTTGCATATGATTCCCCCTATTATTAGACATATAGGGTTTTTTAAGATTCTTCAATTATAAACATTGCTTAAGCATTCTTTCAAATTCATCTTTGTCCATGTACCCATGATTATTTTATTAGAATAACATAGGCAAAGGGTAGATGCATTTTCCAAGTTTTATATTGTATTAAAGGATATTATAAAGCAAAATTAAAGTTTGGGTGTATATATTTATACGCGAGAGTGAGAGCGAGAAGGAAAAACCTCTTCCTTAAAGTTTCCTGTTTTATCTTTGGGAAGACTCAAAATATCCATATATCACATTGCTTCAAATTAGGTACCCGTAGTGCTGGCCTCTGACACTCATGAAGAGTTTCCTCATGGGAAAGGCAAACCCTGAATAAAATAAAATCACAAAGCTATAGAGCTATGTATCCAGATCTACTGGCTGGTTCTAAAATAATTGGCTCATTAACTAGCCAACCTGGCTTAGTCTCATTTTCAAAGACAAATAGGAGAATAGGCTGTGGGATTGCATAGACTCTGGGCATACCAATTATTCTTTGGGTACAACACTGTGAGTACAGCATTTGGAAAACGTTAAGTGGGCTTTAGGTTTGAGGCTGTGACCTAGGCACACACAGACCGTAGAAAGGGAGAAAGGATATGATAAAGAGATGCAGCACTGAGAAACACAGCATGGAAAGGGGAGAGCAGCAAGTGATTAAGGACAAGACAAAGGTTTCAATGCTCTCTTTACATCTGGGCAATTTTTGAGTTCATCTGACTGAGTTTTGTGAGAGAATCATTGATGATATGAATGGACACAAATTCTATGTTTAGGGTAGACTGCTATCAAGGAAAATACCTCTGTCGGTATGCTGGGTCTTCCACCTTTTGTAACTGCCACTTACCCTTTGTCACCCTGCATGAAAGTCAAAAGTGGAAAAATGTTGACAAAGAAACTATTCAAAGGCAATGAGGTTTGCTGGGCTGTGTAGCTAAAGAAACCTCCTATTTCACCCACAAAGCCTATTTTCTGAGGCACATGTAAGGGAGTAGACAGAAAAGCTAGCTGGGAAATTGCTTTGGCACTCACTTATAATAGATGCTCAAATATAAATCAAATACTTTGAATAATGTAAATTTTTTCTTACTCTCATCAAAGTAGATAATAATTTCAGGTGGAATTTAGAAAACAAAGTAAACCAAAACCTTCACCCCTCCTTTTTTACAGACCTATCTCTGTTGAGTTAGTATGCCTATCAAATCACACAACTAGTAACCAACTCATTTAAAAAAATGAATATTGGTCTTCAGACTCTTATTTCAGCATTCTTTTCATTGTGTTATGTGGGATCTTTAAAACAAGGTATATCTGTAATTAAGGTAGCTTTCAATCTATAATCTGGATGCTGCATGGGAAAGTTGATTTTTTTTTTTTGTTATGTTGGCCCTTTTCCCTTATTTTTAGAAGTCACCCTTAATATTTTATAATGCATACTTGACTAAAATTCATTCTCATTCTCTTTATACCATGCCCCGAGAGAATACAAGGAACTCTAGAACCCTTTAATTTCAGTCATAACCTTCCTGTTTTATATGTTACTTTGTACGTTTTTAGTTATGGCTTGTTTTATCCTTTGTGAGGAAAGCACAGGCTTTGGAGTCAGATAGGTCTGAATTCAAATTCTAGTTAAATGGAATGTGGTTAATCCATGCAATGTAATACTATATATTCATTACAAATTATGACGTAGATACTTCCTAGAACTGTATGAATTTATATGGAAGATCATATATATTGTAGGAGGAAAGGCAGATATCAGAGCATTATACAAAGTATGTTATGATTTGTATTTTTAAATGTATGCATGAATATTATATATGTGTAGAAAAAATATCTGAAACAACGGGTATCTAAATATGCACAGTTGTCAACTCTGGACAATAAAACTAGGGATAGTCTTAATTTTTATTTCACATGTCTGTTTTAAATATTTTGTGCATCATTATTATGAATTAATTCTATAATTTGTTTAAATTCTATTTTTTTAAAAAAATACTGTTATTGTTATAGAAGAAATCTGATGTCTACCCAGAAGGTTTCTGCCAGAGGTTATCACTCTGAAGTTTTTTTTTATCTGAAGCTTGGGTGAGAATATTTTTCTTTTTAATTAAAGTTTATTGGGGTGACAATTGTTAGTAAAGTTACATAGATTTCAGGTGTACAATTTGGTAATACATCATCTACATATCATATTGTGTGTTCACCACTCAGAGTCAGTTCTCCTTCCATCACCATATATTTGATCCGCTTTGCCCTCATCTACCACCGATCCTCCCCCTTACACTCTGGTAACCACTAAACTATTGTCTGTGTCTATGAATTTTTGTTTCTTCATTTGTTTGTCTTGTTCTTTTGTTGTTTTCAGCTTTATATACCACACATCAGTGGGAATATCAAGACCAGTATTGTTAACTTGAGGCAGTCACTTTCAAGATAATTAAAGCATTCCTCAGATCTAAATCTAACAGATAGCTCATTTGTTTCGTAAGCAACTGCCTTTTAGGATATGTGGATTGAAGCCTCTTTTACCTGGGTGTAGACATTATTTCATTTGATAGGTTTTGTCTCGCCTCTGGTCTTCTAGATGCAGAGTGGGAGTCCTGACTGCTAGAGTTTGACTATTTTGGTGACTCCAGAGGCATTGCACATGCTGTAGCTATTTAAGATTATAGATTTCCCCACATGCTCTATGCACCTCCAGTGTTTCTCAGCAGAACAATGACATTTTCCAGGACACATTTTGCTACTGGTTTTATAAGCAGTCTCCATGGCAGATTGTTTGTCTCACTTTGAACTCCAACCAAAGCAGGCTTCTGTATTAATATAGAGAGTAATAGAATTATTTGTGGTCCATCTCTCTCTGCCTATTTTTTTCTCAATCTGTGTCTGGCTCAATCTGTTTTTCTTAGTTTGACTGTTTTTTTGGTCTGTGACTGTGCAAATGTGTTTTTTCTCTTTGCTTCTGTCTTTCTCTCAAACACACTCTCTTAGTCTGTGTCTCAAAAGATGCAAAGAGTATTTCTAGGAGTCAAGTCTCTGAGAAATAGAGCTTCAATAGTGTTCAGAGACTTGGATTGATTCAGTTCCTTCACCTTGATGTTCACTGTGTCATTCGTTGCTCTTGCCCAGAACTCTGCACACAGTGGGAAAGTTTGACCGCGGATGGAGGTTACACAAGGAACATGTGACTAGCTATTTCACGACTGCAGCCTCCATCACCATTACATATGCTGTAAGCCCAGCCTGGACTCAGCATGTGGCACTTCAACATCAACAACCCTCTATATATCATCCAACTGGACAATCACAGATGAGAAATCATCAACATAAACAGACATTATCCTCCCCCTGGAAAAAATGTCAGAAAAGTCCATCTCTAAAAGTAGAAACATAATAGCGACCTTTAAAGAGCTACTCTCAAACACTTCTGTCACATCTGTTTGCTACCAAGTGGCTGCAGAAATAGTCATTTCAAAAGATACAGGCTTTGTCCCTGGATTTTGAAATGGTGTAGTACAGAGAATGATCCTGCAGATAAAAAAGAAGAAAAGGTATACCTTTTTATGCATAAGCTAGCAATTGTGTTTAAGTTATGACAATGGCAAACAAAGAGCACTTTAAAAATAATATTGGCAATAACAATGACCATCAAAATGCCATCTGCCTTACCAAGTTTAAGTGAGGAACAAATAATATATGTTATCATGCTATGTATTTGGTGAAATATAACACAACCAGGAAGCTTTATCATACAGAACAAGAGATACATATGATTTAGTGGCTACTATATACCAGACAGTGTTTTAGATGCTTTATAATGCATCCTTTCACCAGTCATCATAGTCACCCTAGGAGGTGACTACAGTCATTACCTATTTTAGCGATAAGGACATTTAGATTTAGAGAAGTAAACACCACACATCTAATAAGTGGCATAATTGTCTGGTATATGCATTTGAAGAAAATATTAATGTGTATCTCTGTCACAACCAGGTAAAAAGCAAAATGTGAATGATATAGAAATTGATGCTCAAATTTCTTCTCTTTTTTGTTTTTCTTCCAGAAATGAGGTCTTATTTTCCAATCTCCTAAACCCATTTCCCTTTATTTGGTCAGCCTGTACCTAGCTCAAATGTGAAACAATCCATCCGATTTCTGCCTTCTCTTAGCACTCACAAACCACTAACTTCACTTTCACATAACCATTTTAAGATTACTTAACAAACAACATTGTTTTTCACATAAATTGTATGTCAGGCAACTATGAGCCTGGGGAATGATGAGACAAATGTTAACAGGAGTGGGCTTGTGAGCTGGTAGGATGGGACAGGCAAAGAGTTAACAGGAGTGAGATTGTGGCCTAACAGAAATGAGCTTAAACATTAACTGTTTGGTTCTAACTCCCCTGGCTAGAGCACTGCACCTGCAAGCTGACAAGCACCTTACATCCATGATAGATGAGAACGGAACAGTTCCCAATTACAACAGAAACCCCCTGCAAACTAACAAACACCCATCATAGATGGGAACAGGACAGTTCCCAGGAGAAGAAAATTGTAATGGCAGCCCCCCCCTGCAGCCTGACAGGCACCCTACATCTTGCTTAGAAAAATATAAAACCCCAGCACTCTTTCTCAACGGTGCAGCTGTCCCCCATAGGACTCTGCCCTGACACAACTCCATTTGCCAGTATCTCTCTCTTACCCCTCTGTCTCCACAGCTCTCTCTCTTTTAGACTTTACTGACCTGACAAAACTTCTGCCAGTTACAAAAAGAACTCTCTCTCTTTCCTTTTGACTTTCAATAAATTTTATTTACTCTTGTATAGTCTCATAAATTATTTTACATTCTGCATACTACCAGGGGTTAATTCTATGCCAAGACAGGGAGTAAGTTGTTTTGAGTAAAATGTGCCTCACTTTGCAAAGATTCGATCATTTTGCTCTAGCCAAAGTTACCTTTTTTTCTGTGACCTTGACTCCCACAAAGAAACATATAAAAAAGAAATAACTAGCTAATCCCCACTCTAAGATTTCGAGCAGTATAGTTCCTTTCCTCATCTACAATATGAGGCTCTTCCCTCTTCCACTTCAAGCCTTTATCTCCCTCAAAAATACATTGAATTGCATTGAAAAGAAGCTTTTCAGATTAACCCATATCCGTTCTGACCATTCTTTCTCCCTTCCCTTCAGGATCCAGGTTTAACAATGTTATTTTGCCCTTGTTACTTTTAGTTTTAGAGTTGATCTCAAGTGGTTTTATTTCTATACGTTGAATGTCTCTTAATTAGACAGTACACTGGCTTCTAGCTAGAGATAATGATCACATATAATGAAAGTGGCACTGAACTTCATAACTGGACTAAAATCTGAAAGCTCAATATACTGCTTACAAACCATGAGGCCTTTTGCATGTTCATTTGTCCATGGGTTAAATAAATAATTATATGTTAAGAAAAATAATTATATGTTCAGTAAGGTCTTTAAGGATTCTTTCTGCTTAAGAATTCTATTATTTTAGATTTTCTGACTCCTCTGTGATGCTCACCCCAGTAGGGTATTCAAGTTACTATTTCTTTCCTAGTACACATTCGCTCACTAAATTCTGATAAGATACATAACTATCCTTCAATTGACTAGAGGGGTAACACTCTAACTGGAAAAAAAAAATCTAGATCATTTGGGAGTATACTGAGGCCCAATGTTTTTAGAATCTACTTGTTTCCAAGTACTATGAAATTCTTTCAGGCAACATCCATAGAACAGCTTCAACATTATTCAACAGTTATTCAGTAACTACATGGACAAGTTCAAATCTTTTATAACACTGGACAAAACATTGTACCTGATCGCAAAGAACTTGTATTCTAATGGGGAAGGATTAAGACAGTTATATTCAAATAAATTAAACCATATATGGTGTCTATTGTTTTCAGTGCTATGTAGAAAAATTCACAATTAGGAAATAAGAGGTGCTGATTTTGGAAGGGATGCAGTTTTAAACATAGGTTCAGGAATGACTTCGCTGAAAAATGAGATTTCAGCAAAGACCTGAAGGAAGTGAGAAAGAGAATCATGTCAATACCTGGGAGAAGAGTTGCCAGGCAGAAAAGAAAGTAAACACAAAGACCCTGAGAAGCCTGCCTTACATGTATGAGAAATAACAAAAATGACAGGATGACTGCAGTAGAGTGATTAATAGGAAGGCTAAGGCAAGGAAATCAGAGAGATCATCGGGGCTCTATCATAAAGGGCCTTTAAGGCCATGTACAGGCTTTAGAGTTTGCTCTGAAATGAAGGTCATTGGAGTGTGTTTAACATTAGAAAGTCATGATCAAACTTAGGTTTAAATAGTCACTCTGGTTGTTCTGTTGAGAAAAAAAAAACTGGGAGGTGGGAGCAAGGATGAAAGTAAAGAGCTATTTGAAGACTATTGCAATAATTAAGAAAAGAGACAACTGGTTTGGATCAGTTCAATAGAGGTGGAGGTGATGAGAAGTAGGCAAACTTTGGATATATTTTGAAGGTACAGCCAACAAAATTTCCTAATGGATTGGGATATCAATCAGAAGTTCTGTGCCGATTAACAAATATGGAAAGGTCAGCAGGAAATTAATATTAGAATTATAGCTGGCAGTATAATAATACTAGAATAAGAATTAAGCTAACACATAGCACTTATTGCCTACCAGACATTATTCTAATTGTTATATGTGCAAAAAATTGTTTAATCCTCATAAAAACCCCATGAGGTAGGTACTGCTTTTGTCCCAGTTTTATAGATAAGGAAACTGAGGCTCAAATAATCTGCCTAAGGTCACACAGCAGGTATATGGTACAGCTAGAATTCAAATCCAAGGAGTCTTATTTCAGAGCCCATGCTCTTAAACTCTATGCTGTTTTGTTTTTTATTGTTCACAATACAGTACAAGTACAGGTACATATAAGGATAGAAATTCCCCCATCATCTACTATTCTAGAGAACTACTTTAAATTGAGAACTCAGCTTTTCATTGCCTATGCCATAGACTATAGAGGCCTCTTAGTAATGTATTTTTCAATGTACAAGATCAAGTGTTATTAATACAATCAACCTGGGCAAGCCTAATGGCATGTTGATTAAATAATGTCCTTTGAAAACATCTGAAATGTTCCAGTGTGTATTTAGAGAAAGCGATGAAATATAGCCAAATATTCTGGGGGGAAAAATTACTATTTCATGTAACAGGTTTTCCTTCATCTCATGTAGGAAATCTCCTAGAACTTTTCAAATTTATCAACTCTTTGGACACCTTCCTCAGGTAGATATAAGCTACTGTGCCTATCCTACAATTGGGAAGCTGAGTGCTCTAAAGTTAACTGCCTTGTCCATGCCTAGGAAGTAAATAGATGAGACCTATGACCCAAAAGATGTTGTGAATATATGGTCTAAGAAATCACTTGTACAAAGACAAGAGAAGGGTAGAGAGATTATGATTTAGCGTTGTGCATAATACTCCTCCCAGTAACTCAATATGAATCAGCATTGATCAAGAGCTGCTAAAAATAAACAAAACAAACAAACAAACAGCTAATGCAGCCTAACCTGCAATATTAAACATTGTCCTCTGGCCAGAATACATTATTAGCATTTTATTGACTTCTGGCCACCACTCCTTCAGGAGGCTGTGCATCAATTGGGAATGTGTTGAGGAGAGGGAGATCAGGATAGAAGTCTTTGGGATCTAGCCAGATAGTCATAATCACAATAGCTCCCACTTATTAAGCACTTATAATGTTCTGCACTTAATAATTTATATGTATTATCTCATCTAGTGCTCACAACAGTCCTTTGAGCAAGACTATTCTTTGAGGATTAGAGATATTAAATAGATGTCCAGGGTCAAACAGCTAATAAGTTGTGGTACTGATATCTGAACCAACGTATAGATGACTCCACTATACCATGTTAAAATTTTGCAAGAAAAAAAAGACCATTTATTGTGTGCCAACTCTTTACTCGAATTATCTAACTGAATCCTTCCAACAGCTCTATGAGGTATTATTGTTTTTATCTCTATTTCACAAATAGGGAAACAGAATTTCAGAGTGGTCATGAATTTACAGGAGCACACACAGCTAGCAAATGGCATAAGCAAAATATAAATAATGGTTATACAGAAAAAGGAAATTCTAGAATATAATATACAGATGGAAGTTTGGAAACAAATCGAAAACCACTGGCAATTTTCAAATTTGAAATTCTAAGATCAATTCATTGTGTTTTGTACATGACTAATTTTCATCACCCCATATGTATACATGCATTCATTTAACAAATTATTGTTTCATCTACTCCATGCCAAGAACTCTATAATGTACTGGAAATATAGGAGTAAACAAGATAGATAACATACATGATCCTATGGAATTTGCATTGTTCTGCTTTCTCTCTCTCTCTTTTCTTTAATTAAATTTATTGGGGTGAAAATTATTAGTAAAATTACATAGGTTTCAAGTGTACAATTCTTTAATACATCATCTATATATAACGTTGTGTGTTCACCACTCAGAGTCAGTTATTTTTCCATCACCATATAATTGACCCCCTTTACCCTTTTCTACAAACCCTCTCCGCACTTACCCTCTGGTAACTACTAAATTGTTGTCTGTGTCTTTGAGTTTTTTTCCCACTTTTGTTTATTTGTTTCATGTGTACAAAACACTGTAATAGTTAGACATTTATTATTTATACCCCTCACAAAGTGATAACCCAATCTACTACTCCTCTGATATCACATGCAGCCATTACATTTCCACTGTCTCTATTCCTTATGCTGTATTCCACTTCTTGTGACCATATATGTGTGTGTGTGTCTGTGTGTGTGTGTGTGTGTGTGTGTGTATATATATACACAAATATATATATATATATATATATATATATATGTATTTGACATTCATTGTTGTTCAGCTTCAGCTTCAGGCGTACACCACAGTGATCAGCGTTCTACACCATCCCTGAGGTGGTCTCCCAAATAAGATAAGTGTCCATTGGATACCCTACAAAATCTAAACAACATTATTGATTATATTCCCCAAATTGACTTTCATATCCCTGTGGCAACCTTGTGGTTACCATCGTGCTTTCTAATTTCCTCGCCTTCTCCCGCATCCCCACCCACCCTCCCATCTAGCAACCCTCAGTTTTTCCTCCATATCTCTGAGATTGTTTCTGATTGTTTCGTGCATTTATGCTATTCTTTAGATTCCACATATAAGTGAGATCATATGGTATTTGTCTTTCTCTGTATGATTTATTTCATTTAGCATAATGTTCTCTAGGTCCATCCATATCGTTTCAAATGGTAAGATTTCATTCTTCTTTATGGCTGCATAATACTCCATTGTATAAATGTACCTAAGTTTCTCAATCCAGTCATCTACTGATGGGCATTTCAGTTGTTTCTATGTCTTGGCTATTGTGAACAGTGCTGCAATAAGCACAGGGGTGCATACATTTTTTCAGATTAGTGTTTTGGATTTTCCTGGATAGATGTCTAGGAGTGGAATTGCTGAGTCATGAGGTAGTTCCATTTCCAGTTTTTTGAGATACCTCCATACTGATTTCCATAGTAGCTGCACCAATCTGAAATCACACCAGCAAAGCACGAGGGATTCCTTTTCTTCACATCCTCTGAAACACTTGTTGTTTGTTGATTTATTGATGATAGCCATTTGACTGGGGTGAGATGATATCTCATTGTGGTTTTTATTTGCATTTCTCTAATGATTAGTGAGGTGGAGCATTTTTTTCATATATCTGTTTGCCATCTGTATGTCAACCTTAAAAAAATGTCTCTTCATGTCCTCTGCCCAATTTTAATTGGGTTGTTTGTTTTTTTGGTGTTGAACTGAATGGTTATTTTTTATATAGATTTTGTATATTAACCCCTTATCAGATATATCATTGACAAATATCTTCTCCCATTCAGTAGGATCCTTTTTTGTTTTATTGATGGATTCCATTGCTGTGAAAAAACTTTTCAGTTGGACATAATTTTATATGTTTATTTTTTCTCTTACCCTTGTCCAATGGGATATATCAGTAAAAATATTACTCCACGTAATGTCTGTAAACTTTCTTCTTATATTATCTTCTAGGAGTTTTATGGTTTCAGATCGTACTTTTAAGACTTTAATCCATTTTGAATTTATTCTTGTATATTGTGTAAGGAGGTGGTCCAGCTTCATTTTTTTGCATGTGTCTGTCCAGGTTTCCAGCACCATGAATTGAATACACTGTCTTTACCCCAAAGTAAATTGTTGCTTGCATTGTCGTAGATTAAATGACCATATAGGCATGGATTTATTTCTAGGTTCTCTGTTCTGTTCGATTGATCTATGTGTCTATTTTTATGTCAATACCATGCTTTTTTTATTACTATAGCCTTGTACTGTAGTTTGATGTCAGGTATCGTGATACCTCCCACTTTGTTTTTAGTTCTCAAGATTGCCAAGGCTATGCAGGGTCTTTTATAGTTCCATACAAATTTTAGGATTATATGTTCTATTTCTGTGAAAAATGTCCTTGGTAGTTTGATAGGAATTGTGTTGAATCTGTATATTGCCTTAGGCAGTATGGACATTTCAACTATATTAATTCTTTTTATCTGGAGGAGCTGTCTGTTGTTGTCAGAGGTGTGTTGAGTCCCCTACTATCATAGTGTCACTGTTGATCTCTGTCTTTATGTCAGTCAATATCTGTTTCATATCTTTAGGTGCTCCTATGTTGGGTGTATAGATGTTTACTAGGGTTATGTCCTTTTGTTGGATCAGTCCCTTTATTATTAGGTAGTGCCCATCTTTGTCTTTTAATATATTCTTCATTTTAAAGCCTATTTTGTCAGATATAAGTATTGCTACTCCAGCATTTTTCTCATTTCCATTTGCATGAAATATCTTACTCCAAAACTTCACTTTCAGCCTGTGTGTCTTTTGATCTGAGATGAGTCTCTTGTATACGGCATATGTGAGGATCTTGTTTTCTTATCCACTCAGCCACCCTATGTCTTTTGATTGAAGCATTCAATCCATGTACATTTAGTTATTGTTGATAGGTACATAGTTACTGCCATTTTGTTGTTTGTTGTTAGATTGTTTTCATCTTTCTTCTGTTACAGAAGCCCTTTTAATATTTCCTGAAATGCTGGCTTGTTGGCAATGATTCCTTTAGTTTATTCTTTTCTGGGAAGCTCTTTATCTCTCCTTTAATTTTAAATGGTAGCCTTGTTGGACAAAGCAATCTAGGTTGTAGGCCTTTTTTTTCATCACTTTGACTACCTCCTTCCACTCCCTTCTGTCCTGCAAATTTTCTGTAGAAGTCATTTGATAGTCTTATAGGAGTTCCCTTGTATGTAACCCACTGTCTTTCTCTTGCTGCTTTTAGGATTCTCTCTTTAACCTTTGCCATTTTAACTATAATAAGTCTTGATGTGGGCCTGTTTGGTTTCATTTTGGTTGGAACTTTTTGCACTTCCTGGACATGTACATTGGCTTCATTCACCAGGTTAAGGAAATTTTCCGTCATTATTACTTCAAATATGTTCTCCATCCCTTGATCTCTTTCTTCATCTTCTGGTATTCCTATGATGCACATGTTGTTGCTCTTGATGTTATCCCACAGTTTCTTAAACCATTTTCATTGTTTTTTATTCTTTTTCTTTTTGTTGCTCCGCTTGGATGATCTCTGCTATCATGTCTTTTAAATCGCTGATTTGATCCTCTGTCTCATCTAATCTGCTGGTAACTCCTTCAAGTGTGTTCTTTATTTCAGTTATTGTATTCTTTAGTTTTAACTGGTTGTTCTTTATGATTTTTCTATCCTTCTTTATGATGTCACTAAGCTCTTTAAACATTCTCATAATCAGTGTTCTAAACTGTCTCTGATAGGTTTTTTTCTTTTATTTCATTTATTTCCAATTCTGGAGGTTTCTTCTGTTCTTTTATTTGGGACATGTTTCTTTTTTTCTCCATCCTGGCTGACTCTCTGTGTTTGCTTCGATGTATTAGGTAGACACCCTAGGGTTCTTGGTTTTTGCTGGGTTATCTTATGTAGCATGTGTCCTTTATATTTGACTTGCACCACTTCCCTATTCTTCTGTGAGTGTGCTCCAAAGGTGACCATTGTGCTGTGTATATTGTCCAGTTAAAGTTGAGCTTTAATTGCTTGTGGCTTGTCAGTAGATGAGAATGACTCCTAGGCTGGCTAGTTGTGAGAATTGGTTATACCCACAGTGGATGAGCTGGTGCCTGAGGGTTGACTGCTCAGATGAGTCTTGGTCCCAATGGACTCTTGTTCCTGTAGAGAATTCCCTCTGGGTGTGTCACTTGTAAGTCAAACCCAGTAATTCTCTGGTTTGGTCTGGAGTTGGCCTCTGGATATGTTGAATCTTGTGCCTCTTGTTGTGGGGCCTAGTGTAGGGCAATTTCAGAACAAAACAAATCAACAAGCACAACAACAACAACAACAAAGAAAAAAACCAAATACACTCCCATGTAAAACAACTGATAACCCACACTCAACACGGGCAAAAATATCAAAAATACAAAAAAACAAAACAACAACAAAGAAACACACACAAAAAAAAAACCCAGTGCCACTCTTGGCTTAAGCCCTCCAAATAGTCTCTCTAGGTTTTCCTTTGCTGAACAAAGAATCCTGGTCCTCTGCATCTTGTGGAGGCAGAGCTGGCCACCTGACACCCAGAGTGACCCTGGCACTACAGTTGTATATGAGAGGGTATATGGGGTGTGGATAGTAGTTTTTATAAATTCAGTGCAATTTCTGCTCTCACCTGCACATATGTGCCCTGAGAGCACCACACCAGCCACTGGGCGGTGGGTTTATTCCCTGTGCCCAGGTCTCCTGAGTCTTAGGGCACTTTTTTTGTTGGGGGGTGTGCAGGGCGTGAGATTTCTGAGCTGCTGAAAGCCCAGAGCTGTCTCTGCCACCTGCTTTACCTCTGTGTGTGTCTCTGTAGCTATAATTGTCCTGCCGCAGCAGCTCAGAAAAGGTGGGGGCTGGGAAGAGCGGTGTCTTCCGTTTCCCAGCCCTGTAGTGTCAGACTCTTTCTAGCCTCTTCCCTTGGTCACAGCTATAAAGTGGCTTTTTCCAGGTTCTGAAGACAACAGCTCCTCTGTAATCTGGCACTACTCTTCAGTTCAGGGACCAGCTTTCCACTCTGGAATGGCGGGTGTAGGATTGCTGAGGGAGAGTCGGGGGAGGGGCCCAGGTGTGCTATTTGTTTTTTTATCTGACCTAGGGCACAACTGGAGATCTCAGCTGAGCTTACTGCCTTAAACACTGGATACACTGACCTCTCAGCTGGAGAGATGCTGTGGGATATAGAGAAAAAGCCCACCTCCTGGCTCTTGTGATCTCTGTTCTGTGTCCTGAGGCCCCTGCATCCCACAGCCACAATGGTGGCCCCATCTCTGCACCACTCCCTTCCCTTTTACCCTACTCGCCTGGATTGCCCACCTTCAAGTAATCCTCATACGAGTCTCTTAGCTGTTCTGTGTGATAAGCAGAAAGTCCTTTGATGGGTTATAGATGTTCAATTTGTGGTAGGTTCTGGAGGGGAACTCAAGAAGGCCACCATTCCTATGATGTTACCTCCTGTTCTGCTTTCCCTTACTTCACCTTCTGGTATTCTATATTTTTAACCTTCTTCAAAACTCAAATTCACCTCAAACATCACTTTCTTCTACTCCAGGCATCTTCAGTAATAAATCACTTCTCCACACTTGCCTCCCTCCACATACACAAACACATACTGCTGGCATTCCTTTATTCTTTTTGTATTCTATTATTTTGCTCTTGTTATTAGTAATTTTTCTCATTCATTATTTTTGGAATTTTCTCTCATTCATTCATTCATTCATTCATCCATTCACTGGTTATTCAGTGAGTGCGTACTATATGAAAAATAGTGTCCTAGAGACTCAGGATTCAATGGTGTTCAAGAACAACTCTACAATATTACTCTGCCTTCTCAGCTTTATTTTAAATTTACTTTTATCTCTTTTGTCTTACCTTCCCCACCCATTGTCTAATGCTTCTGACGCATTGATGTCGAACACTTTAGGAGCTCTCAGAGCACAAAGTTAAAATCTTAGACCTAGCTAAACTTCTCATCCAGTGCAAAAGTCCCACATGCCAAATCCCAGGGACTTGCCATCTGTGTTTAACTAGGACATGTAGAGTAAAAAATTTACTACTTTTCACAACAATCCGATTTAATGTCACAAAGTCTTTTTTCTAGATTGAATTTAACTGTCTCATTCTGGCTTTCATTTACTGGTCCTAATCCTGCCCAACTCAGCTACAAAGAACAAGTTATATCATTCTAAAACCATCCTTTCAAATATTTGAAGACATCTCTGGTATCTCCTTTTTTCCTTGTCT
The DNA here is from genome assembly GCF_004115265.2 of Rhinolophus ferrumequinum. Taxonomy (NCBI): domain Eukaryota; kingdom Metazoa; phylum Chordata; class Mammalia; order Chiroptera; family Rhinolophidae; genus Rhinolophus; species Rhinolophus ferrumequinum. Next base: position 27,833,289 of record NC_046284.1, on the reverse strand, counting down.
TCTTGAGTTCAAATATCTATATCTCCTGAATTAAAATAATTTCTAAATTCCTTAAACACCCTGAATAGCCTTTTTTAGGTACATTCAACTTTGCCAATATATCTCAGCATATAATTCATTGTCTTCTATATCCCAGCCAAGCCTTTCCTTCAGGAATTTATGACTTACTTCCTTATAAGAACAAATCGACGCTTAAACAGTCTAAGGATTTCAGCTTTATGCTAATTACATAGCTGACATTTTTGCTAAGCAAGCCTTTAAAGGGTTGAGGTGTAAGAGCTAGAGGCCAGAGAAGTGAATGGTTTCCCAACATGAGCCTGATATGGGTTTCTGACACACCTTGTTGTGCCTGGGGAACTGGTGGGCTACTTATTTGAGGGCCTGAGAAACCTTCTAGGAGAGAATTCTTTCTAAGTGAAGAAGTAACCAGCTGTGACAAGCTTAACAGAGAAGCAAAGAATGGATGAATCTGAATACATCAGGTTTGTTTCTTGACCCAGTCCATATTGGATTCACAATTGAGACTTATGGAGAACAAATGAAAACTGAAATGTTTTGCTAAGCTTTAAGTAAGATGTTGGAATATCAGCATCAGTACCTGAGTATGCCTGTAATATTATGGAGCACAGCGGGGAAAGGGAGGACTGGTTCATGTTTGACAATAAAGCATAGTGCCTCTTGGGGCCTCTGGTTCATCAGTTGTGACAGAAGATAAAGGTAGCTAGCAGACAAGACAATATCTGTAGAGGGGACAGTGCATTATGGACATGAAGATTCACAATGAATATTTAATGATAATTGGTGGCAGGTGGTGAACAGCAATGGAAAACTTACTTAAGACTACACACACAAACACACAAAACAAAACAAAACAAAACAAAAACCTGAGAACTTACAATCATATCTTATGTGTGACATTGGAAGGGACATGGAGATCCTAGATCATCAATTTAGCAAAAACTAGTGACATTTAAATTGCTATTTTTAATACCACTCAAATTGTACCCACAAGCTATGGTTATACGAGGTCTGACAATTAAGGTTGCAAATTCATCTGAGAAAAAGTGATACATGACTCATTGCTGAATATCACTATGGTAACATTTGAAGTACTCCTCTTAGGAAGCTATGCACTGATGCCAGTGCCTAATCCACCCTTGGAAGCAATTTTGGAGCTCTTTTTCTGAAATGGCCATCAGAGCTGTCATTGTATTATGCTTGATATCCTGAATGTCATCAAAATGTCTTCCTTTCAATATTTCCTTTATCTTCACGTACAGAATGAACTCATTGGGGGACAGACCAGGTGACTAGGGAGGGTGTTCCAATGCAGTTATTTGTTTACTGGCTAAAAACGCCCTCACAGACAGTGCTGTGTGAGCTCGTGCATTGCGTGATGCAAAAGCCTTGAATTGGAAAAAAGTTCAGGTCATTTTCATCTAACTTTTCCATGCAGCCTTTTCAGCACTTCTAAACAGTAAACTTGGTTAACTGTTTGTCCAGTTGGTACAAAGTCATAATGAATAATTCCTCTGTTATCCAAAAGGTTAGCGACATCATTTTGACTCTTGATTTGGACTGATGGAAATTTTAGTTGTGGAAAATTGGCTGACTTCCATTGTGCACTTTGGCGCTTTGTTTCAGAGTTGTATTGGTACACCCATGTTTCATTATCAGTGATAACATTGCCCAAAACATCATCTTGCTTCTCCAAAAAGTCTTGCCAAACTTCGACTCTCTTTTGCTTTTGTTCATCAGTGAGTTCCTTCGGTCCCATTTTTGCACACACCTTTCTCATGCCAAGATTTTCAGTTAAGATTTTCCTAACTGTTTCTCTATCGATGTTTACTTGGTCTGCTATGCTTCTCACAGTCAACTGACTGTGAGATGCAGTTTTGCAATGTTTTCATCAGTTCTGCTCATTACTGGCCACTCTGACCTCTCCATCAGTGACATGTTCTCTTTCCTCAGAATAATGTTTAATCCATTTTTCCACTGCCGTTTTCTTCATGGCATCATCCCCATAAACTTGGACTAAGATGTCCCTGATTTCACTTCCACTCTTGCCAAGTTTGAAAAGAAATTTAGTGTTTGTCATTGCTCTAATTCAAGCTCAGTCATTTTCACAACAGCACACAAATACACACAACAATAATGAATGCCACTCAGCAAGACAACGGCCCTCATCGACATGAACACAGTGGTGAGACACTGATATACCAAGGTTATGAAACCGTACCAAGTTGTTTGTTTAGTGATGTGAATGTAAGGACACAGTAGCATGTTTGGGAATGTAATTGTCAGATCTTGTAAGTTAAAATGTTCATGAAGTGCAGTGCTTCCTAACACAGGGTATATCAGTATTTTTTGAAACATGAAACCCAAGAACCACCCACGAATGTTCTTATTCAATAGGACCAAGGTAGCATTCTAGCAATCTGTATTTTTTTAAAAAGCTCCTCTTATGGTCATGTGGTACATTTCCAATTGAAAATTGTGATATAGAACAGATGCTATCAACATTTTTATGTAAAGGACTAGATATTAAGTATACTTGGCTTCGTGGGCCACAATCTCTGCTGCAATTACTATAGACTGTTGTGGGAAAACAGCCAAAAACAATACATAAATAAGAGTATGGCTGTGTTCCAATAAAACTTTATTTACAAAAACAGGGAGGCGGCCCATAGGAAACAGTTTACTGAGCCTTAATATAGATGATTAATAATTAAATTATTGTCAGGACCTGCATGCCAAACTGACCAATGCTTTTCAACTCTAGTAGAGAATTAAAAGCTACTTCAAATATTAAGTAGAGGAATGTAACAGAAGTATGATTGTCTGAATAACGTTGTTGATATATTTTTGGTGTTTTGCTTTGTTTTGTTGTGTTTTTGCTCAGCAGTCTAAAAGGGAAGACTCACATATTCCCAGAAGTTTGAAAATAAGCTTCCCAGACATACACCAAATGTGAAATTCTAGGAAAATAGTTTTGGGATCAATGAACTGAAATTGTAGTGAACACAGTGTTCCAAGACAGGAGGCAGGCAGATAATATAAACTGCTTCAAGAAGTGTTTCAATAATTCTGTGAGTGTCATCTCTCAAATGGCTTATAAAGGGAAATATGGGTTGTTTAGAGGTCCCTTAGCTTTAAAGATGATGACACAAAGGACAACCAGGCCTATCCCAAGACACCTTTTTGTTTGGGGATCCCAGTTTTTGTAATTCTAGACAATGAAACCCAAGTGGGATTTTTGAGGTTCTTATACAAGAATGCTCATTGGATTGAAAAGCTTCACCAGTGAAAAGGTACGCCTAATTTTCAGTTCTGGAACAATGGGAAAATCCTCTAAAGCCTATTCTAGCTCTAAAATTGTATGATTCCATTATTAATTCTCCTTTCAAATTCATCTTATGGGGCTTCTTTATATATCAATAGTAAGCCATCAAGCTGCAACACAGTTTGGAAGCATGACTATGAAAATGGCTCTCTGACAAAATAGAACATCCATTTGTGATTAAACACTTAATAAAATAATGCTAAGCGAAATAAGTCAGACAGAACAAGCAAGGAACCATATGATTTCACTGATATGCGGTATATAAAACAAAAACAACAAAAGAACAAGACAAGTAAATGAGAAACAAAAACTCATAGACACAGACAATAGATTAGTGGTTACCAGAGGGTAAGGGAATAGGGGGGTGGAAGATGAGGGTAAAGGGTATCCAATATATGGTGATGGAAGGAGAACTGACTCTGGGTGGTGAACACACAATGTGATTTATACATTATGTAATACAGAATTGTATACCTGAAATTAATGTAACTTTACCAACAATTGTCACCCCAATAAATTTTAATTAAAAATAGGTATAGAAGGTAAATACCTTAACATAATAAAGACCATATATGACAAACCCTCATTTAATATTATAATTAACAGTAAAAAGCTGAAGCCCTTTGCTCTACATTCAGGAACAGGGACTGTCCCCTATCACCTCTGCTTTTCAACATAGTTTGGAAGTCCTCACCAGAGCAATCAGGCAAGAGAAAGAAATAAAAGGCATCCAAATAGGGAATGAAGAAGTTAAATTGTCACTCTTTGCAGAGGACATGATGCTATATATAGAAAACCCTAAAGACTTTACCAAAAAGCTATTAGAAACAATAAGCAAATACAGTAAAGTTGCCAGCCACAAAATCAATGTACAAAAGTCCATTGCATTCCTCTATACTAACAATGAAATCTCAGAAAAAGAAATACAAGAAAACCAATTCCTTTCGGAATTGCAATAAAAATGATAAAATACCTAGGAATAAACTTAACCAAGGATGTGAAAGACCTATATGCTGGAAACTATAAGACATTTTTGAAAGAAATTGAAGAGGACACAAAGAAATGGAAAGACATTCCGTGCTTATGGATTGAAAGAATCAACATATTTAAAGTGGCCGTATAGCCCAAAGCAATATACAGACTTAATGCAATCCCCACCAAAATCCCAATGGCATTTTTTAAAGAAATACAGCAAAAAAATCATCATATTTGTATGGAACCACAAAAGATCCCAAATAGCCAAAGCGATCCCAAGAAAAAAGAACAATGTTAGAGGTATCACACTCCCTGACTTCAGCTTCTACAACGGCGTAACCAAAATCAAAACAGCACTGTATTGGCAGAAAAACAGACACACAGACCAATGAAATAGAGTTGAGAACCCAGAAATAAACCCACATAAATATGGACAGATAATTTTCAACAAAGAACCCAAAAACATACAATGGAGAAAAGACAGCCTCCTCAATAAATGATACTGGCAGAATTGGAAAGCCACGTGCAAAAGAATGAAACTAAACTGCTATCTGTTACCGTGTACCAAAATTAATTCAAAATGGATCAAAGACCTAAACATAAGACCTGGAGCAATAAACTGCATAGAAGAAAACATAGGTACTAAACTTATGGACCTTGGGTTCAAAGAGCATTTTATGAATTTGATTTCAAAGGCAAGGGAAGTAAAAGCTAAAATAAATGAATGGGACAATATCAAACTAAAAAGCTTCTGCACAGCAAAAGAAACCATCGACAAAATAAAGAGGCAACCAACCGAATGGGAGAAGGTTTTTGCAAACAACGCCTCCAATAAACGGATAATATACAAAATATGTAAGGAACTCATACAACTCAACAACAACAACAACAACAACAAAACAATCCAATTAAAAAATGAGCAGAGGACCTGAAGAGACACTTCTCCAAAGAGGACATACAAATGGCTAATAGATTTATGAAAAAATGTTCAACATCACTAATCAGCAGAGAAATGCAAATAAAAACCACAATGAGATATCACCTCACCCCAATTAGAATGGCTATCTTCAACAAGACAAATAGTAACAAGTGTTGGAGAGACTGTGGAGGAAAAGGAACCCTCATACACTGTTAGTGGGAATGCAGGTTGGTGTAGCCGCTATGGAAAGCAGTGTAGAGTTTTCTCAAAAAATTAAGAATAGAATTACCATATAATTCAGCATTCCCTCTCCTGGGTGTCTATCCCAAAAATCGGAAAACGTTTATCCTAAAGACATATGTGCTCCAATATAATTGCAGCTTTATTTATGTTGGCCAAGACATGGCAACAACCAAAGTATCCTTCGATAGATGATTGCATAAAGAAGTTGTGGTATATATACACAATCGAATGCTATTTGGCCATAAGAAAATATGAAATAAGTGGTACCATTTGTGACAACATGGATGGATGTCGAGATTATAATGCTAAGTGAAATAAGTCAGACAGCAAAAGTACAGAACCATAGGATTTCACTGATATGTGGTGTATAAAACTGAAAATAAGAAAAAAGCAAGACAAACAAATGAAGAAACAAAAACTCATAGATACAGACAGTAGTTTAATGGTTACCAGAGAGTAACGGGGCTGGTGTGTGGCAGATGAGGGCAAAGGGGATCAAATATATGGTGATGGAAGGGCAACTGACTCTGGGTGGAGAATGGGCCATGTAATATATACATGATGTATTACATAACTGTACACCTGAAATCTATGTAACTTTACTAACAATTGTCTCCCCAACAAACCTTAATTTAAAAACAAAAAGAAGAAAATGTCTCTCTGCAAACCCCTCTTCTCCTTAGGATGTGTCAAGATCATGGCTAGGCATTCATTTGGCTGCATTGTTGCTTTTATTCCCTCTATCTAAAACACTTGAAGAATGGAAGGTATTATATAAAGATAAGACTCAAATTCATTATTGAGCCCATATAAGAGGTAAGTTTGTTGTTTGCTACTCACCTCTAGGGAAAACACTCCTCTTTGCACATTAAATCACCCATATCCCAATCCTATTTTTGAATTTTTCCCCATCTTAATTGAATTAATCACAAATGCATCATTTCTAACTACAGCCTACCTATTTAGGCTGTGTGAATATCGTCATTGATAGTAGGAGGGGGCAATGAGCACTTTAATTACTTTCTTTAAAAGGAAACTTTGTTTGCAGAGTAATTTTTTTTTCCCTTCCCAGCTATTACTTTTCTGCTTTTAAATCTTAATGTCTCACCTGGATGAGCACCTTATCACTAACCAACAGGGGAAGGTGGTGCTTGTATTTGCATTTATATGGCATTTTCATACAGTGTATCTCACACTACTGACAGAGCAATGATTCACAAGCCTGTAGCAACTTCTCTACATGCATCATGAGAGCAACCATCTTCTACATGCTCTACAGCAGCAAACTAATCCATCTTTCTTAATTTTAATTCATAAAGAAGATGCTGTGGCCAGGGAATCATGGAAAAGTGTATATGTCTGGCTGGCTGCTTCTCCTGAATTTCAGGAAGTTAGAAATACTAGCAGAGCATCACACAAGCAACCATGGCTCCTCAAAATCTGTCCTTTGCTGACGTATTTACTGGTGGACTCTTCGGCTTGATGGATCATTGCAGCTTTTATGTTACTTTAGACTTTTATAAGACGGTAGCAGAGGAAGGTAAAAGCATATGGATCTGGCATACAAGTATTATAGAATCACCCAAGGAATTGAGTTTGAGTAACACATCTGCTCCTCTTCAGAAACAGTTCTTATTCAACATATATGTGTGGGGACAGAGCCCCAGAAAGCGGTTTCCAGGCTCTCGGCCTCACATGGAGGGGTGCTGGCTCAGGTAGTAGATAGCTGTCAGCTGTGGCTGGTTGGCCGTCAGCTGTAACTGTTGAGCCATTGGCCACTAATATAACTGCCATGGCTATGGAGAAGAGTGGAGGAGAGTGGAGAAGAGTGGAGGAGAGTCGAGGAGAGTCGGTCAGTTGGCAGCAAAGCGGACAGCAGGTCACACGTCATGTGAACCCAGCCTCCAGTGAGACCATAGTAGTATGACTTCCCTACCTATGGCTCCGTGGGTGTTCCTTTTTGGCCTAGTCATATCCTGCGTTCTTATGTGGGGAGCGGGAGCAGAGATACCACAGGCCGTCCCGCACAACAAATGGTGCAGCGAGCAGGGCATGGTGCCGGCCAAAACCTACGGAAGCATGGTGGAGCGGTTTGTGTGTGTGAGAGCCCAGCTTCAGGAGGCCCATGAGGAGCTACACCGGGAATGGGAGGCGCGGTCTGCCTGGGAGACTCAAGCCTCCACCTGGCACACCACCCTCTTGGCCATGGATGGCATTGCCTTCATTTTGGTGATCTGCTGCGGCCTTAGGCTCCGAGGGTTGTGGACATCTTCCACGGAGGACTCCACCCACTCAGACACCTGGCACAGTGAGCAAGATTCTGACCAGGTAGGAAAGGAGTCTGACTCCGGGCAGGAGGACTGTGGCCCCCACACAGTGTGTGGTGTCCGGTGGCCACTGTTCTCAAGAGTTAGATCCCCAAGGAGGGGTGGGAGGACATGGACAGCTCTCCGGCCAGAGTGGAGAGGGCCCTGCAGGCTCTGGCTGAGCGGTTGCCGGAGGAGAAGGCTACAGACGGCCGTGTGGGCTGGATGTTCCTCACGGCCTTGAGTATCAACATGGAAAATGCGCTTAATGAAATGGCCCAGGTGCCGGACCAGGTGTCCCGGTTGGAAGCACTAGAAACTCGGGTCCGCCTGTTGGAAGAGGGGCCCCACAGTGGAGACTGAGGTAGAGGCAGAGGAAGCGAGTGGAGACAATGTAGCTCCCAACCCCCAAGCCCGGCCAATCTTGAAGCAAAGAGTAAAACGTGAGCAACCTTTGGGCCCCGGGGGTGTTGCTGCAGGCAACCCAGCTGTGACTGAGTTCACAACCTACACCCCTTACACTCCCACTGAGTTGCAGGAGCTGGGGAGGCAGTACAGACAGAGCCCTGGAGAGCCAGTCTCGGCTTGGCTATTACGTTTATGGGATGAGGGGGCAGACAGCATTCTCTGCTCCCTGGGCGAGATGGAAAAGCTAGCCTTTGTGACAGTGCTTCCATCCCTGCGACAAAGGTTACAGAACTGCCATAGGTTGGCACACGACCAGGGCAACCATTCTCTAATGGAGTGTCTCACTGCTGCGGTACGCACAGTATGGTGACGGGCTGGCGAGCTGCCAGACACTGTGAGTCAATGGCAGTCATATATGGAACTTACGCAAATCATCCGTGAAATGGGTATGAGACATGCTATTTGTAACCTTAACATGCAGGGGCCGGATGACGAGTTTTTACAGCCAGCATGAGAGATCTTGTTTTGGATACTGCACCTGCGAGTGCTTTTGGATCCTTGGTTGCTATTCTTACACCTTATGTAGGGTGACGGATCCATGAAGTTACAACTGCCATGGCCACCCTAGGGGATGTTGAAAGCCAGAGGTGAAGGAAGTTAAGACAAGAGGTGCCCACAGTTGAGACCTGGAAGCCCAAACCAAAGGTAAAGGGACGAAGTCATGGGCCTCAGAGAGTAACATGCACACAGATGTGGCATGATCTTGTGGCAGCAGGGGTCGATCGGGAAAAAATAGACCAAAAACCCAATGCACTCCTGCTGGAACTTTGGAAACAGTTGCGTCCGGAACAACAATACTGGAGAAGCATAAAGGAGAAGTCTGGGAAAGCGCGACCCATGTCCCTTCAGGACTTCATGCAGCCGCTTGAGTCCGACTCCTTTCAGCTTGATTAGGGGTGGGGCCAAGGTACCCGGCCAGAGGGGACAAGCCGGGACCAGAAGCCCCACGTGGAACTGTCCATACATTGGTCCCCTTCTAATGTGCAGAGGGCTTTGGCCCTAGTTGACATTGGTGCAGACTGCAGTCTCGTTTATAGTAACCCAGAACTGTTCCCCAGACCAGCAATCTGCATTGATGGCTACAGGGGAAAGACTGTGACTGTGAAAACCATTTCCTTACCACTGGGTATAGGAAGGCTTCCCCCTCGTACCTATAAGTTTTATGTCTCCCCCGTTCCGGAGTATATTCTAGGGGTGGACGTGCTACATGACCTCAGCTTACAGACGTCGGTAGGAGAGTTTCGTCTCCGGATCCGGGTGGTGAAAGAGGTGACATGCGGGCATGCTCACCACCCTCCTCAAGTGTTGCCACAGCCCTGACGCGTGGTTACAGTGCGACAGTACTGCCTGCCAGGAGGGCAGGAGGAGACTGGTGGTACCCTAAGAAGTCCAGGAAGTCTGGCTGTGCCCAGAAGGACTGGTGGTGCCCTGAGAAACCCTGGCTGTGCCCAGGATATTACATTCGCCTCCAGGCTCCTCGCATAGGGACCCTCGCGGAAGATGCTTGTCACGTAGATTGTGAGGCGAGACACTGTAGGGGTGGAGTGTGGGGACAGAGCCCCAGAGAGCAGTTTCTAGGCTCTCAGCCTCACTTGGAGGGATGCTGGCTCAGGCAATAGATGGCCATCAACTGTGGCTGGTTGGCCATCAGCTGTAACCATTGAGCCATTGGCCACTAATATAACTGCCGCGGCTATGGAAGAGAGTGCAGAAGAATGGAGGAGAGTCAAGGAGAGTCGGTCGGTTGGCAGCAAAGTGGACAGCAGTTTGCATGTCGTGTGAACCCAGCCTCCAGTGAGATCATAGTGGTATGACTCCCCTATCTATGGCTCCGTGGGTGTTCCTTTTTGGCCTAGCCATATCCTGCGTTATGTGGGGAGCAGGAGCAGAGACCTGCAGGCCGTCTCGCACGACAATATGCATGACCTTAAAAAAAAAAAAAAGGCTTAAGTGTGACCGACCAGCAGCCACGAATCAACGAAGAACCTGAAAGGGGGAGTGGGAATTAAATAAAGACACTCACAATTAATTAAGATGCGATATCGGTCTCCAGTGATGCTGAAGCACCGAGTTTACTATTCTTCACCAATTTATACCGTCTGTGTACATGCAGCTTAACAATCATGAGTATGCATCATCTCATTAAGAGTAAATTTATGACTTTTACATACAAACTACAAAATCCTTGAAACTTTCCCAAAGTCATTATCTCATGACAAAGCCCACCAATTATCCTGCTAGTCTTCAGTCCTCAGTGTCCGAGAACCGGTCACTCCCACCTCATTCCTCAGCAGCTTGCAAGCACCCTCCAGGTGCAGGCAGAGATAATGCCTTAGAAGCTGAAACAAGTTAATCATAAACTGAGCCAGTCTGCAAGGCTTTAAAATAACAAGAAATCATGGCTCCCCACACTTAAGGCTCTGTGTCATTAGTAAGATAGTAGTGGTGATGGAAGACCATTGTGGAATTAGTTCTGTGGAAAGCTGGGTCCATTTAAGTGCTTTGAGGTGGGCATTAATAACTTATTGCTCAAAATAGAGGTGCCTACAATAGATCAACTTCCCTTATCTCAGAGAGCCCCACTCTCCCAAACTATCCAAAGTTCCCTGTCAGAGGTTAAACATTGAGTGTGATTGCCCAGGAAACCTTGATGTAGCATTTAATATGTTCTTATATATAGTGCTAAATGGTCAGCAACCCTCAAACACAAGAAATATGGACATAAAGATGTTCCATCACCCACAATGTTAAGACTGTCTCTGACTTTCATAGGGAAGGTAGCCTGAGAATTCTTCTGAACTGCCAAGATGCAGCCTTGCAGTAATTAAGCAACTACTGAACTTGATCTTTATGGCAAGTCCCATAGGTTTTCACTACCCATAAAGGACACAATGTTATAACATTTAGTGAAATGAATAATTAGTTGCACATAGCATAAACATCAACCCCACTTTGACCTCCCCTACTCCCTCCATCCTTACTGCAGATGTCCTACCTAAAGGCTCTACTGAGGATGCCTGAGTAAAGCAGCGCCCTGGTATGAATCCTGTAGGATAGAGTGAGGCCAGGTGTGGGGACAGAGCCAGGAGTGCAGTTTCCAGGCTCTCGGCCTCACGGCCTCACATGGAAAGGTGCTCACTCCGGTAGTAAATGGCCATCAACTGTGATCGGAAGGCCATCAGCTGTGGTTAGTTCTAACCAGTGAGTCATTGGCCATTAATATAACTGCTGTGGCTACCCTAGCAGAAAATGGGGGCTAGCAAGCAGATGATGGCTGAGCTGGCAAGCGCGGATTGCAGTTAGGATGGCGGGTTGTGGACAGTGTGGATCCAGCCTCGTCGCGCGGGGCCTCTGGTCCCGCTCCCCATATAAGAACGCAGCATGTGGCTAGGCCAAAAAGGAACACCCACGGAGCCATAGGTACGGGAGTCACACCACTATAGTCTCACTGGAGGCTGGATTCACACAACGTGCAACCTGCTGTCCGCTTTGCTGCCAACCAACCGACTTCCCTCGCTAGCTGCAATCTGCCGTGCTAACTGCAATCCATGCTTGCTAGCTGAGCCACCATCTTCTTGCTAGCCCCCATTTTTTTGCTAGCGTAGCCACGGCAGTCAAATTAGTGGCCAATGGCTCACTGGGTACAGCTGATGGCCAAATAGCCACAGCTGATGGCCATCTAATCACAGTTGATGGCCATTTACTACCTGAGCCAGCACCTTTCCACATGAGGGTGAGAGCCTGGAAACTGCACTCCTGGCTCTGTCCCCACACCCCACCCCTACAGGTTTTTGCCTCACAATCTACGCAACAAGCGTCTTCCACAAGGGGCCTTGTGCGAGAAGCCTGGAGGTGAATGCTGTTTCCTGGACACAGCCAGGCTCTCTGGGCACAGCCAGGGTTTCTCAGGGCACCACCAGTTCTTCTGGGCACAGCCAGACTTCCTGGGATTCTTAAGGAACCACCAGTCTCCCCGGACACAGCCAGAGTTTCTCAAGGCACTGCCACTCTCTCTGGGGACAGCCAGACTTCCTGGACTCAGCCAGGGCTCTCAGGGCACTGCCACTCTCTCTGGGCACAGCCAGACTTCCTGGACTCAGCCAAGGCTCTCAGGGCACTGCCACTCTCTCTGGGCACAGCCAGACTTCCTGGACTCAGCCAAGGCTCTCAGGGCACTGCCACTCTCTCTGGGCACAGCCAGACTTCCTGGGCTCAGCCAGGGCTCTCAGGGCACTGCCACTCTCTCTGGGCACAGCCAGACTTCCTGGGCTCAGCCAGTGCTCTCAGCACTGCTACTCTCTCTGGGCCTCTCAGGGCACCACGCTGGAACAACAGGGGCTCAGAGTCAAGGTGTTTACATATTCTCAGTGGCGGCTGGTCAAGACACAAAAGCAAACATCCGCCAGTTCCACTACATGGTGGTACGTTCCCAAACAAACAGTCAAGTGGTCCATTAAATTAGGGATAGAAGGCAATTTCCCATAGTCACAGTCGTTTGCCAGGGCTGTGTGTTAGCCTCACAATATGTGCTCTCTCTGCAGGGTGAGGGCTCCAAGTCATCCCCAACCTGGGGGTGAGGGCCTCAGCAAGCACTTCCCAGCCCACAGGGCCACAACGACCTTCGCTTTCTCCCGGCTATGCTGGTTGGAGAATTGTCCAGGTCTTTCCACCCCTCCATGGGGGTCCAGCTCTCCGGCCGCTGCTCCTCCTGGTCTTCCTGTGACTGAGTGTTCATACGCACAAACTGTTCCACCGCCCTTCAGAGGGCTTTGGCAGACACCAAAGCCTCGCTGCGCCATTTGTCGCGCGGGGCCTCTGGTCCCGCTCCCCATATAAGAACGCAGCATGTGGCTAGGCCAAAAAGGAACACCCACGGAGCCATAGGTGGGGGAGTCACACCACTATAGTCTCAATGGATGCTGGATTCACACGACGTGCGACCTGCTGTCCGCTGTGCTGCCAATCAACCAACTTCCCTCGCTAGCTGCAATCTGCCGTGCTAACTGCAATCCATGCTTGCTAGCTGAGCCACTATCTTCTTGCTAGTCCCCATTTTTTTGCTAGCATAGCCACGGCAGTCATATTAGTGGCCAATGGCTCACTGGTTACAGCTGATGGCCAACTAGCCACAGCTGATGGCCATCCAAGCACAGTTGATGGCCATTTACTACCTGAACCAGCACCTTTTAGTGTGAGGCCGAGAAGCTGGAAACTGCACTCCTGGCTCTGTCCCCACAAGCCTCCAGTGAGAATATAGTAGTATGACTCCCCTATCTATGGCTCCGTGGGTGTTCCTTTTTGGCGTCACCGTGTCCTGCGTTCTTATGTGGAGAGGGGGAGCAGAGACCCCGCAGGCCGTCCCGCATGACACCAGGAAACTCCTCTGGCTGGGAACATTTGAAACTTTCAAGCCCAGTGCAAACATTAAAATGGTCTGCAGAGCCTGCAGATGTCAATTAAATTAGGGTCCATGATAGGAAAACAAATGTTTGGGTGAGATAATGAGAGCTTGTGTGGTATTCTAAATTCCTCAGTCTTTACTTTTAGCCAATTAAAATTAATTCCTTCAGCCTCACATCCCGGAAATCCCAAGTTCCCAGACATGTCAAGTTGTGGTTCAATTTTGAGACAGAGGCAATTCCTCAAAAAACCCCATCCTGATACAATCAAATAAGCCTTGTCAAAGTCCACCTAATCAAAAACCCAACACTTAATCACATCAGCTTCTTTAGCTAAAACTGGACAGACTCCCATCAGGGAGTGGGAGCTCTCAGTCAATGCAGCCTGTTATTCAAATGATCTGAGATGCAGCAATCCAGAACTGCATCCAGGTTAGGCGAAATCAGCTGTAGCTAATTAAAAGCAGTGTACTGGCTCCCACACCTGAGGCCCAGCCTCTCCTCATGACCAGGGACTGATTGTAATGCTTCTTCAATCACAGCACTGCACAAGGGACCTGTACCAGGCAATCAATAAGATCGTGAAATCCAGAAAATCAGGAAGTAAAACAAAAATAAAGTTTGTGACAGGAAGAGGAGCCCAGAAAAAGGTATACTCAATGAGACAACTTCTAGAAACATGCTCTAGATTCACACACTAGTTAGCCAATTGGCAGACTTGGTCTCAACAGTACTGGTGCTCCTTCACATCTCCAACATCTGCAACACCTTCAAAATGTTTGGTTTAGTGAACCAAGGCCTTCCTTTATGGCAGTATTATGCCATACAGTAGTTTGTTATAAATCCAATTCAAATTGACAACTCGAGTCTTTTACTGTAGCTTGCTAAAATACAGAGTTGAAGTTCAGGTCATATTTTCAATATTAGTTGAGCTAAACATATTCGTGTGGTAGTTTGTGTGTGATGGGATCTAGTGGTAAACAAGCATTCAAATCTCATCTCCACCATTTACTAGCTGTGTGTTCCCAAGCGATTCCCTTACATCTCTGAGCTTGTTTCTTCATGTGTAAAATAGGGATAATGATAGAAAATAATTTAGGTAAACTGCTTTTAACTTTATCTTGAAATAATAAATGGTAAATAAATCTTAGGTGGGTAGGTGAGAGAGAGAGAAAGAAAACGAGGACACATATAACATTGATAGCACTTGGTACATAGAATGCATTCAATAAATACTAATTTTACTCCTTTGCTCTATCATGTAGAACTTAATAAAAGGGGGACAATATACGAGTATGGATGGCTACAAACCCCCCTTTTTTGGAAAATCATTCAAAACTCACATTCCATTAATATTGGATAAAAATGTCATCTCCTTCTAGGAGGTACAGAGTACTTGTGAATCCATAGTGTATCTACGTGTTGTCTGTCTCCCCTAAAAATACTATGCATTGCATGAGAACAGTCACTAGGTTTTGTTCAGTGCTGTCTCTGCCTCCTAGCTCTGCCTTCTCTTGGTTCTTGTCTCTTCACTTTGATTTTTGAATTTAAAATGTGTTCCTGTCTTCACTCATTAAAAATATTCCTAGAGCAGAGAAGGAAAGACAGAAATTCTCAATCTGTTGAGTAAATGGAAAACCCAGCTGCTGGTGTGCCCCTCTTTACACAAAAGCTATCTTCATGGAAACCTGTGTGTAAATAAAAACATGTATTAAATTTTTCTTAATATGTTGGAGACTCCCTCTGGTGAAGCCTTTCCTTTTACTCATTCATTTAGCAAATATTTATCAGACACCTGTGAAATGACAGACACTGTGTTAAACATGGGATGGATGTAATAGGGAAAAAGACATGTGTATTCCTTGCCTTAATAGAGTTTAAAATGTAGTGGGAAATCTAGTTTAAAGAATAATCCTTCTGAGCAGTATGAGTGTTTGGAATATTTCAATCATTGAATAATATGTTTACATACAATAAAGCCAGTCCACATTAAAATGATCACAACCAATGATGCATAATACCTTTTTCTGACTAGTCCTGATTCATTCACTTCAACTTTCAGTATTTTTGAAAGAGCTTGTCTGGACACATGTAAACACTCAGTGCCCCTTTACTCGTTACACCTGGAAATCTCCCTGTTGGATTATTCACTGTGTGTTTTCTTCAGTTCACAAGATGATGTAGTCCTTTTAAAGGCAAACAGCTCCATTGGTTCCTGTATGAGGTATGACAATTATGTTCAGGAACTTGTTGCAACGATGTTGCTAAACTTTTTTTTTGTTGTGGTTGTTTGTTTGTTTTTTGTTTTGTATCAGAGGGACTATTCGTTATGTATTTGTACCAATTGGACAAACAGTTAACCAAGTTTACTATTTGGAGGTGTGGAAAGGCTGTGTGGAAAAGTTAGACGACCTGAGCTTTTTGCCAACAATTCATGGCTCTTGCATCACGACAATGCACCAGCTCACAGGGCACTGCCTATGAAGGAGTTTTTAGCCAGTAAACCAATAACTGTATTGGAACACCCTCCCTACTCACCTGATCTGCCCCCCAGTGACATCTTTCTTTACTCAAAGATAAAGGAAATATTGAAAGGAAGACATTTTTATTTTGATGAGATTCAGGACATCAAGGGTAAATATGACGATAGCTCTGATGGCCATTCCAGAATGAGTTCCAAAATTGCTTTGAAGGGTGACCTAGGCGCTGGCGTAGCTTCCGAAGGGGAGCACTTCGAAGGTGACTGTACTGATATTTAGCAATGAGGTATGTAGCACTTTTTCTAGGATGAATTTGTGAACTTAATTGTCCGACCTCATATTAATTTCCTATTGCTACTGCAACAAGTTACTGGAAACTTAATGGCTTAAACAATACACCGTCATTATCTTACTGTTCTAGAGGTCAGAAGTCCAATACAGGTCTCACTAAGTGAAAAGCAAAGTGTTCGCAGGGCTGTGTGCAACTCCAAAGGCTCCAGGGGAAAACCTATTTTTTGTCTTTTTCTACTTCTAGAGGCCACCTGAATGCCTTCACCCTTGCCCCCCATTCTCCTTTTTCAAAACCAGCAGGATACAATCTTCACTATTTTCTGACTCTGGTATTCTGCTTTCCTCATCAATCTTCTCCCTTAAGGCCACTCGTGATTACACTGAGCCTACTCTGATAATCCAGGATAATCTTTTCATCTCAAGATCTTCAACTTAATCAGATCTGCAAAGCCCTTTTTGCCAGATAAGGTAACACATTCCCAGATCCCAGTGATTAGGGTCTGGACATCTTGGGGAGGGGGTGTCATTTTTCTGATACCACAGTACCCTTGACACCGTTCTATTTAACTTGTCTCTGCCACCTAGCTCTGCCTTCCCTTGTTTCTTGTTTCATCCCTTTGATTTTTTGAATTTAAAAAGTGCTCATGTCTTCCTCATTAAAAATAACCCTTCCTTTGGCCATTCTATTTGTTGAGTCCTGTTTCTCATATGCTTCAAACTATCAAGCATTCTGAAAGAAAAAAAAAAATGTATACTTACTGTTTCTATTTCCTAAACCTCAATTTCCTTTTTTCTTCTCCACAGTTATCATACTTCTTTGCCATTTCTTTTTTGTTTTTAATTAAAGTTTATTAGGGTGACAATTTTTAGTAAAGTTACATAGATTTCAGGTGTACAATTATGTATCACATCATCTATAAATCACATTGTGTGTTCACTACCCAGAGTCAGTTCTCCTTCCATCACCATATATTTGATCCCCTTTACCCTCATCTACCACCCCTCTCCCCGCTTACCCCCTGGTAACCACTAAACTGTCTGTCTCTATGGCTTTTTGTTTCTCATTTGTTTGTCTTGTTCTTTTGTTGTTTTTGGTTCATATACCACATATCAGTGAAATCATATGGTTCTCTGCTTTTTCTTTCTGACTTATTTCGCTTAGCATTATAATCTCAAGATCCAACCAAATTGTCACAAATAGTACTATTTCATCTTTTCTTACCGAAGAATAGTATTCCATTGTGTATATATACCACAACTTCTTTATCCTTTCATCTATTGAAGGACATTGTGGTTGTTTCCATGTCTTGGTCACCGTAAATAAAGCTGCAATGAACATTGGAGCACACTTTTCTTTATGGATAAATGTTTTCAGATTTTTTGGGTAGAACCCAGGAAAGGGATTTCTAGGTCATAAGGTGATTCTATTCATAATTTTTTGAGGAACCTCCACACTGCCTTCCATAGCAGCTGACCCCTCTGCATTCCCACCAACAGTGTATGAGGGTTCCTTTTTCTCCACAGCCTCTCCAACACTTGTTACTATTTGTGTTGTTGATGATAGCCATTCTAACTGGGGTGAGGTGATATGTCATTGTGGTTTTATTTGCATTTCTGTGATGATTAGTGATGTTGAGCGTTTTTTCATATGTCTGTTCGCCATTTGTATGTCCTATTTGGAGAAATGTCTCTTCAGATCCTCTGCCCATTTTTCAATTGGGTTGTTTGTGTTTTTGTTGTTGAGTTGGATGGGTTCCTTGTATACTTTGGGTATTAGCCTTTTATCAGAGGCACTGTTTGTAAAAATCTTTTCCCATTCAGTTGGTTGCCTCTTTATTTTGTCGATGGTTTCTTTTACTGCACAGAAGTTTTGAACTTTGATATAGTCCCATTCATTTATTTTAGGTTTCACTTCCCTTGCATTTGGAGTCAAATTCATGAAATGCTCATTGAACCCAAGGTCCATAAATTTAGTACCTATGTTTTCCTCTAAGCAGTTTATTGTTTTAGATCTTATGCTTAAGTCTTTGATCAATTTTGAATTAATTTTGGTACATAGTGACAGATAGTAGTCCAGTTTCAATCTTTTACATGTGGCTTTCCAATTCTGCCAGCACAATTTATGGAAGAGGCTGTCTGTTCTCCATTGTATGTTTTCGGGTTTTTTGTTGAAAATAAACTGTACATATTTATGAGAGTTTGTTCCTGGGTTCTCAATTGTATTCCATTGGTCTGTGTGTCTATTTTTCTGCCAATACCATGCTGTTTTGATTATTGATGCCCTGTAGTACAAGCTAAAGACAGGGAGTCTCATACCTCCAACATTTTTCTATTTGCTTAAGATTGTTTTGGCTACTCAGTGTTTTTTGTGGTTCCAAAAAAATCTGATGACTGTTTGTTCTATTTCTTTAAAAAATGTCACTGGGATTTTTATGGGAATAGCATTAAATCTCTATATTGCTTTGGGCAATATAGCTGTTTTACCTATGTTGATTCTTCCAATCCATGAGCACGGAATGTTTCTCCATTTCTTTGTGTCTTCTTCAATTTTTTTTAAAACTGTATTATAGTTTTCAGCATATAGGTCTTTCACATCCTTTGTTAAGTTTATTCCTAGGTATTTTATTCTTTTGCTGCAATTGCAAAAAGAACTGTTTTTCTTTTATTTCTGTTTCTGAGATTTCATTGTTATTATATAGGAATGCAATGGACTTTTGTACGTTGATTTTGTAGCTGACAACTTTACTGTATTTGTTGATTGTTTCTAATAGCTGTTCGGTAGAGTCCTTAGGGGTTTCTACATATAGCATCATGTCATCTGCAAAGAGTGACAATTTAACTTCTTCATTCCTCATTAGGATGCCTTTTGTTTCTTTCTCTTGCCTGATTGCTATGGCAAGGACTTCCAACACTATGTTGAAAAGCAGAGGTGATAGGGGACAGCCCTGTCGTGTTCCTGAACATAGAGCAAAGGGCTTCAGTTTTTCACTGTTAATTATGAGATTAGCAGAGGGTTTGTCATATGGGGCCTTTATTATTTAAGGTATTTTCTTTCTATACCTATTTTATTAAGTGTTTTAATCAGAAATGGATATTGCATCCTCTCAAACATTTTTTTTACATCAATTGATATAATCATATGATTTTTTCTTTTATTTTGTTTATGTGATGTATCACATTTATGGATTTGTTTATGTTGAACCATGCTTTCCCCCTGAGATGAACCTCACTTTGTCGTGATGAATAATCTTTTTAATGCATTGTTGCATTCGAATTCCTAGAGTTTTGTTTAGGATTTTTGCATCTGTATTCATCAGAGATATTGGTCTATAGTTTTCTTTTTTGGTGTTCTCCTTACCAGGTTTTGTTATCAGGGTAATGGTGGCCTCATAAAATGATTTAGGGAGTACTGTCTCTTCTTCAATTATTTGGAAGAGTTTGAGCAGGATTGGTATTAGATGCTCTTTGAAGGTTTGGTAGAATTCACTAGTGAAGCCATCTGGTCCCGGACTTTTGCTTTTGGGAAGGTTTTGGATGACTGATTCAATTTCGTTGCTGGTGATTGGTCTGTTTAGATTTTCCAATTCTTCATGGTTCAGCCTAGGAAGGCTATATGTTTCTAAGAACTTGTCCATTTCTTCTAGGTTATTGAATTTGGTGGCATATTGTCCATCATAGTATTCTTGGATGATTCTTTGTATTTCTGTGACATCCTTTATAACTTCCGCTTTTTTCATTTCTGATTTTGTTAATTAGTGTCTTCTCTCTTTTTATCTTAGTGAGTCTAGCCAAGGGTTTTTCAATTTTGTTGATCTTTTCAAGACCAGGTATTTGTCACATTAATTTTTTCTATTATGTTTTTGTTCTCTACTACATTTAGTTCTGCTCTTATTTTTATTATGTCCTTTCATCTGCTGACCTTGGGTTTCATTTGTTCTTCTCCTCTGGTTCTTTAAGGTGTAACTTGAGGTTATTTATTTGTGTTTTTTCTTGTTTCTTGAGATAGGCCAGTAAGGATATAAATTTCCCTCTTCAAACTGTTTTCAGTGCATTCCAAAAATTTTGGTAGGATGCATTTTCATTCTCATTAATTTCTATGTATTTTTGATCTCTCCTCTAATTTCTTCTTTGACCCGGTCGTTCTTTAACAGTATGTTGTTCAATCTCCAAGTATCTGTGCATTTTCCTGCTTTCTTTCTTTTTTTTTAATTTATTGGGGTGACAATTGTTAATAAAATTACATATATTTCAAGTGTACAATTCTGTATTACATCATCTATAAATCCCATTGTGTGTTCACCACCCAGAGTCAGTTCTCTTTCCATCACCATATATTTGATCCCCCTTACCCTCATCTCCCACCCTGCACCCCTCTTACCCTGTGGTAACCAATAAACTATTGTCTGTGTCTATGAGTCTTGTTTCTCATTTGTTTTTGCAGTTGATATCCAACTTCAAAGCCTTGTGATCAGAGAATATGCTTGGTATGATTGCAATCTTCCCAAATTTTCTGAGGCTAGTTTTATGTCCCAATATATGGTTTATCCTTGAGAAGGTTCCATGTACACTAGAAAAATTGTATAGTCTGATGTTTTAAGATGAAGTGCTCTATAAATGTCAATTATGTCCATTTCATCTAAAGTGTCATTTAGGGCTGCTATTTCGTTATTTATTTTCTGTTTGGATGATCTATCCATAGCTGTCTATGATGTATTTAAGTCCCCTAGTATAATTGTGTTTTGGTCAATTTCTCCCTTTCGTTCTGTTAGTATTACTTGGTATATTTTGTTGCTCCCTGATTGGGGGCATAAATATTGATCACTGTTATGTCTTCTTTTTGTATAGTCCCCTTTACCATTATGAAATGTCCTTCTTTGTCTTTTGTTACCTTTTTCATCCTGAAATCTGTTTCATCTGATATCAGTATGGGTACACCTGATATTCTCTGGGTATCATTTGCTTGGAGGGTCAATTTCTACCCTTTCACTTTGAGTCTATGCTTGTCCTTGTAGCTGAGATGCATCCCATGGAGACAGCATATGGTTGGGTTTAGTTTTTTGATCCAATCTGCTACTCTGTGCCTTTTTATTGGTGAATTCAGTCCTATTACATTTAGGGTGATTATTGATAAGGGAGCATTTCCTATCATTCTATCTTTAATTTTCTGTTAAGACTGTGTCTCCATTCTTTCTTTGCCTTTTTATTGTTGTCTATTAATTCTGTGTGGTGGTATTCTATGATTTTTCCGTCTGTTTCTTCTTTTATTACAGTACATATTTCAGTTCTGGATTTTTTTTTTTTGAGTGGTTACCATTAAGTTTATGTAAAAGAAAGTTTGATATGTATAGTATTCCATTTTCTTCAGGATGCTTACTTTCTCCATTCCCATATTCCAGTTCAGGCCTTACTCTCCCCCTTTTTATGTTTTGGTTGCCACAAATTGTCCCTGTTGATGGTGCACAAATAGCTTCCTTTAGTATTTCTTGTAAGGCAGGTCGTATATTTGAAAATTCCCTCCGCTTCTGTATGTCTGGAAAGGTACTTATTCCTCCTTCATATCTAAAGGATATCTTTGCTGGGTATATTATCATTTGATCATAATTTCTTTCTTTCTATAGTTTGAATATTTGGTTCCACTCCCTTCTCGTTTCTAGAGTTTCTGCTGAAAAATCTGATGATAATCTAATGGGCTTTCCTTTGTAGGTTATCATTTTCTTTTCCCTGGCTGCCTTGAGGATTCTTTCTTTGTCGTTTATTTTTGACAGCTTCAATACAATGTGCCTTGGAGAAGGCCTATTGGGGTTGAGGTGTTCTATTTGCTTCTTGGTTTCAAAGATCCAGTTTTTTCCACAAGTTTGGGAAGTTCTCATCGAATATTTGTTTGAATATACTCTCTGTTCCCTTCTCCCTTTCTTCCCCTCTTGTATGCCCATCATTCTTATATTGCTCTTTCTGATGGAGTCAGAAAGTTCTTGTAGAGTTATTTCATTTCTTTTAAGTCTCAAGTCTCTTTCTTCTTCTATCGGTGTCATTTCTGGGTTTCTATCTTCGATGTCACGGATTCTTTCCTCCATCTGGTCAACTATATTACCTTAGTTGGCTATTTCATTCTTCATTTCTTCTGTTGAGCTCTTAATCTCCAGAAATTCTGTTTGGTTGTTTTTTGAAATTTTAATCTCTATGGTGAAATGTTCATGATATTCTTTGATTGTGTTTCTGAGTTCATTTAACTGCCTTTCTGTGTTTTCTTGCATCTCGTTGAGATTTTTTCAGAACTTCAATCTTGAATTCTCTGTCATTTAAGTCACATATTTCCATATCTTTAAGTTCCTTTTCTGGAGACTTTTCACTTTCTTTCTGAGCTGTCTTGTTGCCTTGGTTATTTATGGCAATTAATGATTTATTATTTTTCTTCCTAGATATCTTTAGGTGTGAGTTCTGCAACAGGTTGATAGGAAGAGGTCTTTCTTTTGTTCTCCTGTACATGTTGGTAGAATGTTTTATTTTCTCTCCAACTTCAGCATTTTTTTTCTCTCCCACACTGTAGTGTTATGTTTTCTCTGCACTATTCCAGCTTCTCACACAATGGGGGGATTCCATGGAAGGCTGGCTTCTACTCTGTTAACAGTTCACTTGGGTCATTGGGTACCACATCCATTTGGGGATGCAGAGAGCTTTTGAAGTTCCAAAGCTCTTCCTGCACCAGATTCAGAGCCTGTGTGTTTCAGCAGTTCTGTTTACTCCTGCAGGGATCCACCCAGATAGGTGGGGACAGGGGCAGGGTTGGTTGTGAGAGGTGGCCCAGAGCAATGGAGGCGACCACCACCACAGCAGGTCCTGCTTCCACAGCTCTCTCCCCTTTGCCAGACCTAGTTGGGCTGTGAATCTGTGTCTGCGGTTCACAGTTCTCAGAACAGCAATTATTCTGTTCTTTTGATCTGACACTGCTTCTGTTCCACTTCTAGCACGGAGCCGGTTGGGGCGGGACGAGCTCTGGGAGTGTAGGGAGGGAGCAGCTAGACTCAGTGCCTAAGGCTTCCATTCTGTGTGGCAGTGAGGGCTTAAACCACTGTTTTCAGCCTTCTTCCCTCATTCTTTGCTCTGAAGTCTCTGCCATAAGCGTTTGGTTCAGCCATATTGTATGCTGTCCCTGCAGCCCTGTGGGCCATAAGTGGTGCCCTCCCAGTCCGAGTTCTTCCCTCCTCCTCAGCTGCAGGTGTTCCGGGGTGCAGCAAGCTCAGAGAACTGAGCTAAATCTGAGTCCTGTGCCCCTGAGACCCCGTTCCCACAATTCTCCCTACCCTCTTCCCCTGCTCTTGCAATTTGCCCATCTTTAGGTGAATTCAGTAGTGAGCCTCTTCATCTTGCCTGTCTGCTGCACAGGGAGTCCTTTGTGGAGTTATAGTTTTTCAATTTGTTGTAAATTCCAGGGAGATTTCCAGAGGCTCACCTCACTGTCTTCTTTAACGTTTCTATTGGCTTCTTCCTTCTATAAACATGAGCAGAGCCTCAGGCCCAGTCCTAGGTCCTCTTCTCCTTTCTCTCTCTGTTTATTCCCACACCGGTTTTAGTATATACCAAGGCTTCACCTAGCCACCATGATTCACTCACTCACAAATATTAATTGAATGTCTACTCTGTGCTGCTTATTTTCATAGACATTGGATGGTGATGGTCTCAAAATGTACCCTTCAGCTCTAATACGTTATGAATTAATTCACTTCTCTCCATCCGCACTGCCACTGCCATCACTTGGACAAGTTAAACAATCTTTAATTTCCCACAATTGTCCATTGCTCCTGTGAAATCCATCCCACATTGAGCACCCAAAGTGACTCTTTGAAAATGAAATGATGGTATAAATACTCTGTTTTAAAACTTTTCAAAAGTTCGCCATTGTCCCCTGGATAATGTTCACACCCCTTAGTGTGGCATAAAAAGATTTTTACTTAAACAACTCCTAAATTTATAACCCACCCCCCAAGCTACTACCCCTCTGACATCTTACATAGCTGTTAAAATACCATCGACTATCTTCCCTGTGTTTCACTCCACATCCTGTGACTATATATACCTATATATTTAGTTATAGTTGACATTTAGTATTATTCTACTTCAGCTCTTCATGTGTATAGTGCATTGGTCAGTCATCTACACAGTTTATGACATGATCCCCCTGATAAGTCCAGTGCCCATCTGGCACCTTGCATGATCTTTACAACATTGTTGACTAGTATGTTGTTTTGTACACCTGAAATTAATTATTAAAAAATGTAAAAAACAAAACAAAACGCTGCAATGAAAAAAAAAAGTCTTTCACATTCTGTGCCTTTGTTTCATTTCCAGCTTCTTTTATTCCCTATGTCTACTCTTGCAGTCTACACTACAACCTTGCCAAATTAATTTCTGTAACCTAAAAGAACTCAAAGCCTTTGAACATTCTCTTCCCCCTCTTTTCCCTACCTGCAATATATTTTTATCTCCTCTCTCTCTCTCTCTCTCTCTCTCTCTCTCTCTCTCTCTCTCTCTCTCTCTCTCTCTCTCTGTAAATGATGAATCCAATTGCTGGCATCACACACACACACAGACACACACACAGACACACATACACACTTCACCTGGCTAACTCCTAATCATCCTTTGAAACTTCTCTTAGAGGTCACTTTGCTTATAAGTATTTCCTAAATACCCAGGCATAGGTTAGGTAACCCTCTTCTATCTTTTTCCTATCAACAGCAATGATCACATAACATGCTAACATGAAAATATATGTATATTTTTCTCTCTCCCTCCCTATTTGAATACTCCTTGATGGCAGAGTACGCATTTTACCATCATTATATGCCTAGCAGCAAGCACCATGCCTAGCAAAATAGGGTAGATGTTCAGTAAAGATTTGTGGAACGAATGTGTGAATAAGTTTATTACACACAACAAGAATTTCACTAGAGTGTCAGAGTAGAATGAAAGTATTTCTAACCGCCCCAGCCCTAGTTTTCTTCTTTCACCACTATTAGGTCACTTCTGTCTTTGTTTCCCAGAGTCCACACTAGGATTCAAAAGTGAAGAGAGATTTCTACCACGTGAAGTGGGAAATCCTATAGGAGCTTACTTTGGTCGACCTCATACCCCAAATCGCTAAATTTTTATTATCATTTATTTCTATGAGTTAAGTCATTACATGTCAGTGAGACAGGAATGCCATTTCCAATTTCAATTTCAGTTGCACCAGGATAGATAATCTGTCAAATCATTTGTAGTTGTGGACACTGTCATGAGAAATTATTTACCACAGGATCACAGCACATAAAACAATGTCCCTATATGCTAAGACTGCAGCCACTATAATTTTGCATGAGGATATGGGGTAGCAAGTGGTGAATATTAGGACCTGGGAGGAGAGCAGAGCTTAGCAAAGACAGCACCTCAAGTAGCCAGGAGGAGTCTGAAGCATGAGGTTCTTGGGATGGGCCTGGTAAGTGAAATGTTGCTTCAAGGGAATAGGTTGGGCATGAAAGCAAAATGTGGCTAGTTCTAAGAACCAAGAAATTCAAGATGGTATGGATTTAAAGATGGCAAAGGGTTGACTAGGCACTGGCATCCTTTTGGCTTCTTTAAATATATAACATCTTGAATTTCTTGGTTCTTAGAACTAGAACTAAAGCCACATTTTGCTTTCGTGCCCAACCCATTCCCTTGAAGCAACATTTCACTTACCAGGCCCATCCCAAGTACAAAAGTACAAACCCATAATGAATAATCCCTCTGATATCAAAAAAAAAAAAAAAAAAAAAAAACAAGGTTAGCAACATCATTGCAACTAAATTGTCAGATCTCATATATACACAACTGTAATGGAGGCTTCCTATCATTATATTCTGGAAGTGTAGAAGAATAAATAATGGTAACTGGAAAAAAAAAAAAAAAAGGAAGCCAAAGGGGAGAGAGAGAAGGTGCTGATCAAAATATTCCTTCGAGATTTGTAACAATGCTATTTAATGAAATGGGGCATTTTAAGTAGAACCTAACCTGCAGAATTAATGAATCTTTCCACAGCTCTAGAGATTAAATAATTACTTGAATCCAGCTTTATTAAATAATATAAATTGAGTTCATTGATAATGAAAATGATTATAAGTCACCAGAGGAAGATGAGAAATCTGAACTTTATATTAAAGATCAGCAGTTTCTAGCAATAGTGTGCTAAATCATAAAGGCAACATGACTTTTAAATATCTTCACTAAGATGTAAATGGGGTAATGTGTGTGTATATGTATATATTCATATATACATTACTGTCCCACAGCACTTAGATTGAATATGCACTGATCCCCCAAATGTGGAAAAATCAGCATAATTCTCAATAATGTTCAGGTAAAAAATCAAATTGGACATCTTTTTTATTTTACTATTTTCTACAAAATGGTCCATGCATAAAGGTCAGTTCTTTATATCATCTTTGTAAACACTAGGCAAAGTTTCAATATAAAATATCCATCCAGGTTTAAAAATATATATTTAACATATTATTTTTTACTTTTATTTCTTCTATGTATATCAAGATGAAAATCAGTGGTTATCTTATTCAGAGTGCATAAAGGAACAAGAAGCAAAATGTCAATTAAACTTGCCAACACAGACAAAAAAGGATATTAGAATTTATTAGAATATAGGAATATGTTGCATACCCTAGCTTAGGGAGAACAGGCAGAATTTATTAGGATCTGGAACCAGGAACTGCAAAGCTGATCAGAACAAAGACTACTTTCATCTGTTTTCTAGGGCAGAGGGAGGGGCGGTGATCAAACGGTCTCTTCTTTCTTAATCTCTCTGAGCCTCTGTCTCTCTCCATGTCTCTCTGTCTCTATATCTATATCTATGTCTATATCTAGAACTCTACAGTGTATATATACATAATATACCAGGGGTAAAAAAAAAAAAAAGTATACACATTTTAAGAGATGTTAACACTTCAGTCAAAGTTGCTCAAGCAGTAGTTTGCCATAAACAGAAGTGTCTGGATGCTGATGGTAACCACTTTCAGCATCTCTTATAATTGCAGAAGTCAAACGTGACTTGTATTCATCTTTTGTTATTGGTATATATTAATAGTTTCCTCCATTCTTTTTTTTTTTAAATTTATTGGGGTGACAATTGTTAGTAAAAATTACATAGATTTCAGGTGTACAATTCTGTATTACATCATCTATAAATCCCATTGTGTGTTCACCACCCAGAGTCAGTTCTCCTTCCATCACCATATATTTGATCCCCCTTACCCTCCTCTCCCACCCCCCACCCCCCTTACCCTCTGGTAATTTCAGTTTTTTCGCATCATTGTGGACATTTTATACTGACTCCATTTAGTCGTTATCCTTGCTACACAAACTAAAAGAAACAAAGGTCTCAGATTTTAGCTCTTACCATCTGAACTTACACTGCAACCAACTGTTCTTCCCTGCCTTGTTCTGTAAGTAAGACTCTCTGTGCTTCACCTACTAACAGCCAAAGTGTCTGGCTTCTCTCATGTCCCAACCCCAAACCACAAGGGTCCCACTCAAATAACCTGGATGCAGGAGGTTCTGAGGCACTTGATACTCTGGACCATAAGATTTTGAATTACTTTCTAGGCTTCAGGGGTTGGAAATGAATATGATCACAGTTCTGGAAGGCATGTTCCCCAACATCTAAGAATCCTGGGGCAGAGCAATGGGAGAAGATAAGTGCAATGTTAATAAAGTAAGAAAAAGTAATAGTAATAATTACAGTTTTGTATGATAATGGCATTTATCAATCTCATATAACACTCTGCTAAGAGATTGATAGATATCATCTTGCTTAATCCTATGAGGTAGTCATTGCTTCCATTACATAAAAGAGGAAACAATGGTCCTGAGAAATTATATAACTTTCACAATTAGTATGTAGCAAGATTGAAATCCAGGTCATTCTAATTTCAAAGTTGAAGCAGTCTAAAACATAACATCCTAGCAAGTGGAAGGAGAAGGGCAACCATAGGAACTGACTCATTCTTTGACCCAGTTCCCTAAGTGTAAAGGAGATACCTTCAGAGATAGCAAGGGAAAGGGTGTTTAACTCTTTTGGGGAAGAAGGAAAACGATTTCTAGCTTCTAAGTATCCTTAATTCTTTACCCCATATCTCCTTAATATCCCTTTAACAGTAGGAGGACAATAAATTTGAGGGATTTGAATTCTAGCTCCCCTTCAAACTAGCTGAGAAACTTTAGGCAATCTTTCTGAGCCAAGGTTTCATTATTTGTAAACTGGATGCTATGATAACAAACTCATCTTCCAAGTATATCATGAGATTTAAGTTAGAAGATGTAGGAAAAAGCACCTACCACAATGAGTTTGGCCTAGAAGGTGTTCAACAAATTGGAACAAAATATATTCAATCATGTTCTCTCTCACCAGTACCCTCAAAACCCTCAATCCTTTGACTTTCATATATGTGTTTCCACCAAATCCCTATTTCATTTATTAAGATTATTCACCTGTGCATTTACTCCTTTCCTACTACTAGAGGGTTAAGCATTGCTGGGGAAAGTTATGTGAATATTATAATGGGCTCTTTTACACGAACCCTTGCTGTCCAACCTCAATTGGGTTTTCAAAGCTGATTGAAAATGTTTTGTTTTTCGTAAATTCAGCCTACTTGGGGAATCTTTCAAGGTACCTAAACCAGAGATATTCCGCTTTTCTCAAGGACCCCAAGCCTTAGATTTCTACAGATGATCTCTTCTATCTGCTTTTCTCAGGAGAAACTTTTTCATATGAATTCTTTCAGTTTTCAGTGATCCAACTTCAAAAGTTCCCCATATTTTTACCTTTCTTTCCTTTAATTCTTCTTGTTTCAAAGGAGGAAATATTCCCCTCTTTGGAGATTAACTTCTGAATCTCTACTGTCTTTCAGCTCATCTGTCATCCTCTAATACCTTACTCTGTGAGTTCAGCCCTTCTGCCGCTTACATTTTCAGTCTTATTTCTTTGCAATTGATTCCTTCTCTTTGGCTTGCAAATCGGTTCCAATCTTCCTTTAATTAAAACATTCCAGCATCCAGCAAAGTGTCTGGGAAATAATAGACAACCAATGGATATTTATTAAATGCATGAAACTTCTTGTGAAAAATCCTTTCCATGGGAGGGGTTATATACCATATCTCTCATTCTCTTAACTCCAAATCTTTGTTAATAAAGTAATTAATACTCAGTTATGCTTGTTCGTGTCCCATTCCAATTCCCTATTCAAATTAATCTGTTCTGCCCTCACCTCTCCACAGATACTGCTATGACCAAATTTCGAATGAATGACCTCTTTATCACCACATCCAGTGTCATTCCCAGGTGCAATTCTATTCAACTTCAGACCATATTTGTCAGCCTTTATCCCCTGTGAAAAGTAGTCCATCCCATTGGCTTCTGTGATATTAATTCATTCATTTAGCAAATTTTTTTTGAGCAATTAGTATGTTAAGACAAAATAATGAAGATCCTGCCCTCAAAAATAGATGGGCTAGTGAGTATGCACTTATCTCACTATCACATTTCTTTGATTACTTCATGAGCTCTTTTCCCTCCTCCTATTTCCCAAATATAGGAGTTCCACAAGTAAATGTCCTCAGTCTTCATTTCCCATACTAGACCCCTGATTTTAGTGATGCCACCAGTCCTATAGAGTAATTGGTCACATCTATAATATCTCCCAAGTCCGTATGTTTTACTCAGAATTTTCTATTAAGAATCATACTGTATGCATTTCCAGCTGCCTCCTGAATACCTGCATCTGAATATGCAAGTAACTACTAAGCTCAACAAGTCCCAATCTGATCTCATCACCTATCTCCTCCAACAAACTGCTCCAGTGATTTCAAATTTGTTTTATGAATTACACTTCTACCAATTGATCAGGATTGATGTAATGGTATCACCTTTAAAGCTTCCCCCCTAAATTCTGTAGATCTTCTTACTTATGTTTTTGGGTTCTTTCTGTTTTTTTGTTGTTGTTGTTTGTTTGCTTGTTTTTTGTTTGTTTGTTTTTTGGTTTTTTGTTTGTTTGTTCATTTTTTTCTGTCCCACCTTTCCATCTTCTCTGCCAGTAGACTGGTTCAGGGCATCATCACAAGTCACCTAAACAATTACAGTAGATTCTTAACTGTTTCCCATCATTTAGACTCCCCCACTTCAACCCAACATTCAAAGTCATTTAGACATACCTTTCTAATTTAGAGCCCCCCCCTTCAAAAAAGATTGATGGGTTACTGTTCCATAAAGAATGAAATTTATTAAACTAATCTTTCTAATAATCAAAGTGTTTGGTATCATCTCCTATAACATGCTTTTCATGAACTCTACACTCTAACCACATGAAACTCATTGTTCTTGGAACATGTCCTACACTTTTTTTTTAGTGGATCTTTCCTTTACTGTACCTTCAACTCATGCCCATTCCCAACATACCTATTTGCAGGATAATAAACTTTCAAGTACCAATTGAAAACCTCCTAGGAATAAACCACTTCTTGCATACTCCTGTTATATATTTTACAGTCTTATCTCTGAGATATCCTTCCATCTATTCCATTTAAATATTAAGTTGTTAATTTCTCGAGGATGGGACCATGACCCATTAGCCTATATATCCACTACCTCTACCCCAGTTGGTACCGTGTATACAGTAAATGATGAAAAGCCATTAATTTAAATTTAAGTGAAGTACGAAGAACACCTGGCAGGAAAACTGTCATCCCAGGAATGCAGTGAAAGTAAAGTGATCAAATTATTCCCTGGTTAATGAAGGGAGGAAGGTAGAAAGCAGCAGGATACTAAGAACTTGAAGGAGAAGAGTACTTCAAAGAGAAAAGGGAACAAAATGGGAAGGCTGAAGCTTCTAAGAACAATTTCGCTAACTGCACAGTTTTCCCCCCCCGCCCTAGCTCTCCTTATATTCATTTCAACAGAGAAAGGAAGGAGAAGAAGAAGGAGGAGAAGGAGGAGGAGGGGGAGGAGGAGGAGGAGGAGGAGGAGGAGGAAAGGAAGAAGAAGAAGAAGAAGAAGAAGAAGAAGAAGAAGAAGAAGAAGAAGAAGAAGAAGAAGAAGAAGAAGAAGAAGAAGAAGAAGAAGAAGAAGGACAAGAAGGACAAGAAGGACAAGAAGCAGGACAAGAAGAAGAAGGAGGAAGATACCAAGAAGAAGAAGGAAATACCAAGAATATGGTAAAGTACTCTTAATTAAATAGCTACCAAATTGGGCCTCAGTCAATAGGATCCAGCTAAACCCTTACACATATTTACATTCATCCATTTAACAAATATTAATCTAATACCCTATATGAGCCTGGCACTGTGCAAGACAGTGGTGGTACTATAGACATAGTCTTTGTCCTCGTGGATTTAGTTATTTTTTTAAAAAAAATATCTCTTGTAATTAAAGCAGATAAATTTATTCTTAATGTCTTTATACTATTCATAAAATAATTATTTATTCAACATTAACCAAATGCTCACTATCGTATTTCCCCGAAAATAAGACTTAACCAGAAAATAACCCCTAGCATGATTTTTCAGAATGCTCATAATATAAGCCCTACACCCCAAAAATAAGTCCCAGTTAAGATGGTCAGCCAGATGGACGGATTTAGTACGTCCGATGTAATACATGATGGATGCATTGAATAATCAAATAATAATATTAATATATATTTAAATATAAATAAATAATATTATTCACATTAATACTGAAAATAAATGATAATGTAAATTATAATTAAGTATTTGTAAATACCTTTGTAAACAAGAAGTAAAGAAGTAAGGAAGTAAATGCCTTTGTAAACAGATGAACTCGAAACTTAATGCCAAATGAACAATTGGAATATAGACACAACGCATGAATAACATGCGCACTTCATAACGAACGGACATGGTTGTGTCTAATATGAATCTTCATAATTCAATACATCTTATCTTGTATTGGACGTACTTAATGCACTCGTGTGAAATGAAAAAAATGTTTTCTGAATTTTGGTGACTGCCATTTTTCATCACTTTTGTGTGGACCATCATTCTTAACTGTCATCACTTTTTTTTTTTTTATTAAAGTTTATTGGGGTGACAACTGTTAGTAAAATTACACAGATTTCAGGTGTACAATTCTGTATTACATCATCTATAAATCCCATTGTGTGTTCACCACCGAGAGTCAAGTTCTCCTTCCATCACCATATATTTGATCCCCCTTACCCTCATCTCCCACCCCCCACTCACCTAACCCTCTGGTAACCACTAAATTGTTGTCTGTGTCTATGAGTTTTTGTTTCACATTTGTTTGTCTTATTCTCTTGTTCTTTTTGGTTAATATACCACATATCAGTGAAATCATATGGTTCTCTGCTTTTTCTGTCTGACTTATTTCGCTCAGCATTATACTCTCAAGATCCATCCGTGTTGTAACAAATGTTCCTATATCATCTTTTCTTACTGCCGAATAGTATTCCATTGTATATATATATACCACAACTTCTTTATCCATTCATCTATCAAAGGACATTTTGGTTGTTTCCGTGTCTTGACCACCGTAAACAAAGCTGCAATGAACATTGGAGCACACGTGTCTTTATGTATAAATATTTTCAGATTTTTGGGGCAGATACCCAGAAGAGGGATTGCTTGGTCATATGATGATTCTATTCATAATTTTTTGAGGAACCTCCACACTGCCTTCCATAGCGGCTGCACCAGTCTGCATTCCCACCAACAGTGTATGAGGGTTTCTTTTTCTCCACAGCCTCTCCAAAACTTGTTACTATTTGTCTTGTTGATGATAGCCATTCTGACTGGGGTGAGGTGATATCTCATTGTGGTTTTTATTTGCATTTCTCTGATGATTAGTGATGGTGAACATTTTTTCATATGTCTATTTGCCATTTGTATGTCCTCTTTGGAGAAATGTCTCTTCAGGTCCTCTGCCCATTTTTCAATTGGGTTGTTTGTGTTTTTGTTGTTGAGACGCATGAGTTCCTTGTATATTTTGGATATTAGCCCCTTATCGGAGGCACTGTTTGCAAAAACCTTCTCACATTCAGTTGGTTACTTCTTTATTTTGTCGATGGTTTCTTTTGCTGTGCAGAAGCTTTTAAGTTTCATATAGTCCCATTCATTTATTTCAGCTTTTACATCCCTTGCCTTGGAATCAAATTCATAAAATGCTCTTTGAACCCGAGGTCCATAAGTTTAGTACCTTTATTTTTTTCTAGGCAGTTTATTGTGTCAGGTCTTATTCTTAAGTCTTTGATCCATTTTTATTTAATTTTGGTACATGGTGACAGATAGCAGTCAAGTTTCCTCCTGTTGCACGTGGCTATCCAATTCTCCCAGCACCGTTTATTGAAGAGGCTGTCTTTTCTCCATTGTATATTTTTTGCTTCTTTGTCAAAAATTATCTGTCCATATTTATGTGGTTTTATTTCTGGGTTCTCAATTCTATTCCATTGGTCTATGTGTCTTTTTTTCTGCCAATGCCATGCTGTTTTGATTATTGTAGCCCTGTAGTACAAGCTCAAGTCAGGGAGTGTGATACTTCCAGCATTGTTCTTTTTTCTTAAGATTGCCTTGGCTATTCGGGGTCTTTTGTGTTTCCAAACAAATCTGATGATTTTTTGTTCTATTGCCTTAAAAAAGGCCATTGGGATTTTGATGGGGATTGCATTAAATCTGTACATTGCTTTGGGTGATAGGGCCATTTTAACTATGTTGATTCTTCCAATCCATGAGCACAGAATGTCTTTCCATTTCCTTGTGTCTTCTTCAATTTCTTTAAAAAACGGCTTACAGTTTTCAGCATATAGGTCCTTCACATCCTTGGTTAAGTTTATTCCTAGGTATTTTATTCTTTTTTGCTGCAATTGCAAAAGGAATTGTTTCTTGTATTTCTTTTTCTGAGATTTCATTGTTAGTATATAGGAATGCAATGGACTTCTGTACGTTGATTTTGTAGCCAGCAACTTTACTGTATTACTTGATTGTTTCTAATAGCTTTTTGGTGGAATCTTTAGGGTTTTCTATATATAGTATCATGTCATCTGCAAAGAGTGATAATTTAACTTCTTCATTTCCAATTTGGACACCTTTTGTTTCTTTCTCTTGCTTTGTTCTCTTGCCTGAAGGACTTCCAACACTATGTTGAAAAGCAGAGGTTATAGGGGACAGCCCTGTCATGTTCCTGAACGTAGAGCAAAGTGCTTCAGTTTTTCACCATTAATTATGAGATTAGCTGAGAGTGTGTCATATATGGCCTTTATTATGTTAAGGTATTTTCCTTCTATACCTATTTTATTAAGTGTTTTAATCATAAATGGATGTTGTATCTTGTCAAATGCTTTTTCTGCCTCAAATAATATAATCATATGATTTTGGTCCTTTATTTTGTTTATGTGATGTATCACATTGATGGATTTGCGGATGTTGAAGCATCCTTCTGCCTCTGGGATGAACCCCACTTGGCCGTGATGAATAATCTTTTTAATGCATTGTTGTATTTGACATTCTAGAATTTGTTTAGGATTTCTGAATCTGTATTCATCAGAGATAATGGCCTGTTGTTTTCTTATTTGTGTTGTCCTTACCAGGTTTTGGTTTCAGGGTAACGATGGCCTTATAAAACGTGTTAGGGAGTATTGTCTCTTCTTCAATATTTTGGACGAGTTTGAGCAAGATTGGTATTAGATCCTCTTTGAAGGTTTGGTAGAATTTACTAGTGAAGCTATCTGGTCCCGGACTTTTGCTTTTGGGAAGGTTTTAGATGACTGATTCAGTTTCGTTACTGGTGATAGGTCTGTTTATATTTTCTAGTTCTTCATGGTTTAGCCTTGGAAAGCTATATGTTTCTAAGAACTTGTCCATTTTCTATGTTATTGAATTTGGTGGCATATAGTCCTTCATAGTATTCATGGATGATCCTTTGTATTTCTGTGTTGTCCGTGATAACTTCCCCTTTTTCATTCTGATTTTGTTAATTAGTGTCTTCTCTCTTTTTATCTTAGTGAGCATAGCCAAGGGTTTGTCAATTTTGTTAATCTTTTCAAAGAACCAGCTCTTTGTCACATTATTTTTTTCTACTATGCTTTTGTTCTCTATTCCATTTAGTTCTGCTCTGATGTTTGTTATTTCTTTACTTCTGCTGAACTTGGGTTTCATTTGTTCTTCTTTTTCTAGTTCTTTAAGGTGTAACACGAGGGTATTTATTTAGCATGTTTCTTGTTTCCTGAGGTAAGCCTGTAATGATATAAATTTCCATCTTAAATCAGCTTTGGATGCATCCCAAAAAATTTTGTAGGATGTATTTTCATTGTCATTTATTTCTATGTATCTTTTGATCTCTCCTCTAATTTCCTCTTTGACCCGGTCATTCTTTAATAGTATGTTGTTTAATCTCCATGTATTTGTGTTTTTTCCTGCTTTCTTTTTGCAGTTGATATCTAATTTCAAAGCCTTGTGATTAGAGAATATGCTTGGTATGATTTCAATCTTCTTCATTTTTCTGAGGCTGATTTTACATCCCAATATATGGTCTATCGTTGAGAATGTTCCATGAACACTAGAAAAAAATTGTATAGTCTGATGTTTTAGGATGAAGTGCTCTATATATGTCAATTATGTCCATTTCATTTAATGTGTCATTTAGAGCTGCTATTTCTTTGTTTGTTTTCTGTTTGGATGATCTATCCATAGCTGTCAATGATGTATTTAATCCCCTAGTATACTTGTGTTTTGGTCAATTTCTTCCTTTATGTCTGTCAGTAGTTTCTTGGTATATTTTGGTGCTCCCTGATTTGGTGTATAAATATTGATGACTGTTATGTCTTTTTGTTGTACAGTCCCCTTTACCATTAGAAATGTCCGTCTTTGTCTCTTGTTAACTTTTTTACACTGAAGTCTGTTTCATCTGATATCATTATGGCTACACCTGAGTTTCTCTGGATTCCATTTGCTTGGAGTGTCAATTTCCAGCCTTTCACTTTGAGTCTATGTTTGTCCTTGTAGCTGAGATGTGTCTCTTGGAGACAGCATATGGTTGGGTACAGTTTTTTGATCCATTCTGCTATCTGTGCCTTTTTATTGTTAAGTTCAGTCCATTTAGGGTTATTATTGATATGTGAGGATTTACCATCATCCTATCTTTAGTTTTCTGGTAAGGTTGTGTCTCCATTGTTTCTTTGCCTTTTTGTTGTTGTCTATTCTTTCTGTCTGGTGGTATTCTATGACGTTTCCCTTTGTTTCTTCTTTTATTACAGTATATATTTCAGTTTTGGATTTTTTTTGAGTTGTTACCCTTAAGTTTATGTAGAAGGAAGTTTCATATTTAGAGTATTCCATTTTCTTCAGCACGCTTATTTTCTCCATTCCCATATTCCGGTTCAGGCCTTTACTCTCCCCCTTTTTATGTTTTGGTTCCCACAAATTTTCCTATTGATGGTGGTCGGATAGCCTCCTTTAGTATTTCTTGTAGTGCAGGTCGTGTATTAGAAAATTCCCTCAGCTTCTGTATGTCTGGAAAGGTCTTTATTCCTCCTTCATATCTAAAGGATATCTTTGCTGGATACGTTATTATTGACTCGTAATTTCTCTCTTTCGATAGTGTGAATATTTGGTTCCACTCCCTCCTGGCTTGTAGAGTTTCTGCTGAAAAATCTGATGAGAATCTAATGGGCTTTCCTTTGTAGGTTACCGTCTTCTTTTCCCTGGCCGCCTTGAGGATTCTTTCTTTGTCGTTGATTTTAGACAGCTTCAATACAATGTGCCTTGGAGAAGGCCTGTTGGGATTGAGGTAATTAGGTGTTCTATCTGTCATTATTTTTGTTGCCACTCCTGTCTTGTAATTCTTCAATTAACACATGATTTAATGGTAGATTTAAAGGGAATGATATTTTGACCCCCAGACAAGATGAGTTCAAAAAGAAAAAGCTATTCCATCAAGTATGAGAAAGGAATCGTGGAGGACTCCCGGGGCAAGAATCGTATGGCTTTCTGCAAAGAGAAGTAGTTTGGTCTCCAAATGGTCCAGAAATGGCACACAGACTACGATAACCTCAGTCAACAGTGGATGAAGGAAATGCCAGAAGCACAAGTGTAGATCAGGTCGGCAGCCATTATTTCCTGAGCTGGACGACATCATCTGTGAATGGATTGCTGACAGGAGAACAAAGGCTTTGGTTGTGTGCAAGGCTGATATTCAAACATTTGCCCTTGCAGTTGCACCATGGTTTGAAATATCCCCAGAAGAATTCAAAGCATCACAATACTGGCTGGATTCCTTCCTTCAGCAATATGAACTGTCTAAGAAGATCTACAACACATTTCAAGCTGGAAGATACAGAAGTTATTAAACGTGCACTTGCATTCAAGTCCTTTGTTGATAACATTGACTTTTCTAAATACCAACTCTCCAACATGATTGTGATGGATGAAACTGCAGTATTTATGGGCCAAAGATATCAAATGACAATTGATCAGAGGGTTGATTCATCAATCTACATTCCCTCCAATGCTATGAAAATGCATTTGTTTCCTGTATTTTGGCAATTAGTCTGGATGGAAAGAAAGTCCCTCCTCTAGTAATCACTAAGGGTAAGAAAGATATGGTTGAACATGTTTCCGGCATTTATGTTCTTGAAACTGAAAAAGCCTGGTGCACACAAGCAGTTATAAGGAAGTGGCTCGATTTAATGCTGTCACATGTTTTGCGAGGTGGCCAAAGAGGTCTGTTAGTCTGGGATTCAGCCAGCACTCACCACATTAAAGACATGAAGAACTTCCTTGCAGAGAAAAGAATAGATCAAATAATGATTCCCGCAGGAATGACTGTCTATCTCCAGACTCTTGATATTGCAATAAACAAGCCATTCAAGGACAATTTACATGTGGAAATCAATGACTGCATTGAAAACAAAATGGACAGAAATCAGCGTGGAAACTTTGTGAAGCTTAACCTGCAAGACGTTGTGACTTGGGTGAAGAATTCATGGGATGAAATCACTAATAGCTGTGTTGCCAATGCAATACAAGCAGGCTACATGAACAAGAAGTGCTCGTTTAAGGAGAGCTCTATTGCTGGACATGAAAGATTGGGGCCAATGGTTCTACAGGAAATGGAATTGCAAGAAATTCAAGCTGGAATTCAGGGTTTGGAGAGTTATGACCATGTTCCAGAAGAAGATGACATGACTGTATTTGAATAAATGTAGGTTTTTATACATGAATAAATGTAGATTGGTGTACATGAATAAATGTAGATTGTTGTACATGAAAAAACAAGACATCCCCTGAAAATAAGCTCTAATGCATCTTTTAGAGCAAAAATTAATGTAAGACCCAGTCTTATTTTCAGGGAAATACGGTGTGTACCATGAACTAGACAAAGGGACATTTTACTTTTGGAAAGGGAGAGAAAATAGGTAATTCGAGTTCTCTAAGGAACTCCCTATCACTTCAGTTTTTCACACTGCACTCCAGTCATCAGCTTTCACTTATTTCTACCTCAATACCTAGACTTAGAAAAAGTGGGTTCTCCCTTCATAGAAAATATACCAAAGCTCACAGGCTGACTCATCACTATATCTCACGACATTGGTGACTCAAATTGTGTCTTCTTCTACCTAACTCACTTGTTTGGATGTCTCTGATTCCTGGCTCATAACTAGTTGGCTGACAGTATATCATCTGCTTTCCTCTGTTCTTCTAACCATTGAAATTACCTAATACACAAACATTTGCTAAGTCTATGACACTGCCACTTAATTTAGCTCTCTGATGGTTTTATTACCTGGTTCTTGTACAACAGGCTTCCTACTCAGAACTTGCCCAACTCTTCTCTTTTCATAACTGTTCCAACACTGGCTTTTTCACCCATGCTGTCATAGAGCCTGCCTTGAACTATGATACCCACCTGACCCCTAAAGTAAGGGCCCTGGCAGACGTCATCAAAATGGCAGCGTGAGGTGAGCCTCTGGAATTCTACCCTGGAATTCACAACAAATTAAACAGCTATAACTCCACAAAGGACTCCCTGCACAGCAGACAGGAAAGACGAAGAGGCTTACTATAGAATTCACATAAAGTGGGCAAATTGCACGAGCAGGAGAGGAGAGAAGGGAGAGGTGCAAAGATGAAGTCAGGCAGGCTCAGGACGCAGATCTAGCTCAGTGCTCCCAGTTCACTGCATCAGAGAACTACTGCAGCTGCGGGACAGGGAAATACTCGGACTGCTAGGGCTCCGCTTATGGCCCACAGGGCTGAGGGGGCAGCATATAACACGGCTGAACCCAACGCTCACGGCAGAAACCTCGGAGCAAAGACTGAGGGAAGAAGGCTGAAAACGGTAGTTTAAGCCCTCACTCCCAAGCAGAAAATGGAAGACATAGCCACTGAGACTACTCTCTCTCCCTTCCCTACTCTCCCAGATCTCGCCCAGCCCCCACCTGCCCAGTGCTAAAAGCAGAACAGTACCAGTGTCAGATCAAAAGAACAAAATATTTGTAGTTCTGAGAAATGTGGTCCACAAACAGAGATTCGCAGCTCAATAGTTCCAACAAAGGGGAGGGAGCTGTAGAAGCAGGACTGGCTGTAGTGGTGGTCGCCGCTGATGCTCTGGGCCACCTCTCACAACTCACCCCGCCCCTGTCCCAAACTGTCTGGGCGGATCCCTGCAGGAGTAAACAGAACTGCTGAAAGTAACGGACTCTGAATCTGGTGCAGGAAGAGCTTTGGAACTCCAAAAGCTCTCCACATCCCCACAAGGATGCAGCGCCCTATGACCCAGGTGACTCTTAACAGAGGAGAAGCCCACCTACCAAGAAATTCCCCCATTCTGTGAGAAGCTGGAACAGTGCAGAGAAAACAACACTACAGTGTGAGACAGAAAAAAGGGCTGCAGTCGGAGAGAAAATAAAACATTCTACCAAAACATACTGGAAAACAAAAGAAAGATCTCTTCCTATCAACGTGTTGCAGAAGCCACTCCTGCAGATGTCTAGCAAGAGAAATAACAAATCATTAATTGCCATGAATTACCAAGGCAACAAGACAGCTCAGAAAGAAAGTGAAAGGTCTCCAGAAAATGAACTTAAAGATATGGAAATAAGTGACATAAATGACAGAGAATTCAAGATTGCAGTTCTGAAAAAACTCAACGAGATGCAAGAAAATACAGAAAGGTAGTTTAATGAACTCAGAAACACAATCAAAGAACAGCATGAGCATTTTACCAAAGAGACTGAAATTTTAAAAAAGAGCCAAATAGAATTTCTGGATATGAAGAACTCAAGAGAAAAAGTTAAGAATGAAATAGCCAGCTTAGGAAGTAAAGTTGACCAGATGGAGGAAAGAATCAGTGACATCAAGATAGAAACCTGGAAATGAGATGGAAGGAAGAAGAGAATTAAGACTTAAAAGAAATGAAAGAAATCTACAAGAACTTTCTGACTCCATAAGAAATAGCAATATAAGCATAATGCACATAAAACAAGGAGAAGAGAGAAGGGAACAGAGAATATATTCAAAGAAATAGTCGACGAAAACGTTCCAAACTTGTGGAAAGAACTGGATCCTCGTATCCAAGAAGCAAATAGAACACCTAATTATCTCAACCTGAATAGGCCTTATCCTAGGCACATTGTATTGAAGCTGTCAAAAATCAATGGCAAAGAAAGAATCCTCAAGGGAGCCAGGGAAAAGAAGACGGTAACATACAAAGGAAAGCCCCTTAGAATATCATCGGATTTCTCTACAAAAACTCTACAAGACAGGAGGTAGTGGAACCAAATATTCAAACTATTGAAAAAGAGAAATTATGAGCCAAGAATAACATACCCAGTAAAGTTATCCTTTAGATATGAAGGAGGAATAAAGACCTTTCCAGACATACAGAAGCTGAGTGAATTTTCTAATACACGACCTGCACTACAAGAAATACTAAAGGAGGCTATTTGAGCACCATCAACAAGGAAAACTAGTGGCAACCAAAACAGAAAAAGGGGGAGAGTAAAGGCCTGAACCGGAATATGGGAACAGAGATAGTAAGCGTACTGAAGAAAATGGAATACTCTAAATATCAAACTTTCTTTTACATAAACTTAAGGGTATCCACTCACAAAAAAATTCAGAACTGAAATACATACTGTAATAAAAGAAGAAACAGAGGGAAACATCATGGAATACCACCACACAGAAATAACGGACAACAACAAAAAGGCAAAGAAACCATGGAGACACAATCTTAACAAAAAACTAAAGATAGAATGATAGGAAATCCTCACATATCAACAATCACCCTAAATGTAAATGGACTGAACTCACCAGTAAAAGGGCACAGAGTAGCATAATGGATCAAAAAACTAAAAGCAACCATATGCTGCCTCCAAGAGACACATCTCAGGTACAAGGACAGGCATAGACTCAAAGTGAAAGGGTGGAGATTGACACTCCAAGGACATGGTATCCAGAGAAAATCGGGTGTAGCGATACTGATATCAGATGAAACAGACTTCAGTGTGAAAAAGATAATAAGAGACAAACATGGACATTCCATAATGTTAAAGGGAAGAAGACATAACAGTCATCAATATTTATGCCCCCAATCAGGGAGCACCAAAATATACCAACAAACTACTAACAAAACTAAAGGGAGAAATTGACCAAAACAGAATTATACTAGGGGACCGAAATACATCAATGACAGCTATGGATAGATCATCCAAACAGAAAATAAATAACAGAATAGCAGCCCTAAATGACATATTAGATGAAATGGACATTACTGACGTACATAGAGCACTTCATCCTAAAACATCAGACTATACATTTTTTTCTAGTGTACATGGAACATTCTCAAGGATACACCATATATTGTGACATAAAACTAACCTCAGAATGTTTAAGAAGATTTAAATCATACAAAGCATATTCTCTGACCACAAGGCTTTGAAAATTGTATATCAATTGCAAAAAGAAAGCTGAAAAAATCACAAATACATGGCAATTAAGCAACATACTTTTAAAGAACGACCTGGTCAAAGAAGAAATTAGAAGAGAAATCAAAAGATACATAGTAACAAATGAGAATGAAAATACATCCTACCAAAATTTTTGGGATGTAGCGAAAGCAGTTTTAAGAGGGAAATTTATATCATTACAGGCCTATCTCAAGAAACAAGTAAAATCCCAAATAAGTAACCACAGCTACACTATAAAGAAGTAAAAACAGAAAAACAATTGAAATCCAAGGTCAGCAGAAGAAAGGAAATAATAAAAATCAGAGCAGAACTAAATGAAATAGAGAACAAAAAGACAATAGAAAAAATTAATGTGACAAAGAGCTGGTACTTTGAAAATATCAACAAAATTGACAAACCCTTGGCTATGCTCACTAAGATAAAAAGAGAGAAGACACTAATAAACAAAATCAGAAATGAAAAAGGGGAAGTTATCACGGATGCTACATAAATAAAAGGATCATCCAAGAATACCATGAAGTACTATATGCCACCAAATTCAACAACTTAGAAGAAATGGACAACTTCTTAGAAACATATGGTCTTCCTAGCCTGAACCATGAAGAACTGAAAAATCTAAACAGACCGATCACCAGTAATGAAATTGAATCAGTCATCCAAAACCTTCCCAAAAGCAAAAGTCTGGGACCAGGCTTCACTGGTGAATTCTTCCAAACCTTTAAAGATCTAATGCCAATCCTGCTCAAACTCTTCCAAAAAATTGAAGAAGAGACAGTACTCCCTAACTCATTTTATGAGGCCAAAATTACCCTGACACCAAAAACTGGCAAGGACAACACACAAAAAAAAGAGAACTACAGAGCAATATCCCTGAAAAATTCTGAACAAAATTCTAGCAAATCAAATGAAACAATGCACTAAAAACATTATTCATTACGACCAAGCTGGGTTCATCCCAGGGGCACAAGGATGGTTCAACATACATAAATCCATCAATGTGATACATCCCATAAACAAAATAAAGCACAAAAATCATATGATTATATCAATAAATGCAGAAAAAACATTTGACACGATACAATATCCATTTATGATTAAAACACTTAATAAAAGAGGTACAGAAGTAAAACGCCTGAACATAATAAAGGCCATATATTGCAAACCCTCAGCTAATCTCATAATTAATGGTGAAGAACTGAAGCCCTTTGCTCTACGTTCAGGAACACGACAGGGCTGTCCCCTATCACTGCTGCTTTTCAACATAGTGTTGGAAGTTCTTGCCGGAGCAATCAGGAAAGAGAAAGAAATAAAAGGCATCCACATTGGGAATGAAGAAGTTAAATTGTCACTCTTTGCAGATGATGTGATGCTGTATATAGAAAACCCTAAAGATCCCAGCAAAAAGCAATTAGAAACAATCAACGAACACAGTAATGTGGCCCACTACAAAATCAATGTAGAAAAGTCCATTGCATTCCTATATACTAACAATGAAATCTCAGAAAAAGAAATTAAAAAAAAATTGTTTTGCAATTGCAGAAAAAAGAATAAAATACCTAGGAATAAACTTAAC
This sequence comes from Rhinolophus ferrumequinum, assembly GCF_004115265.2. NCBI lineage: Eukaryota > Metazoa > Chordata > Mammalia > Chiroptera > Rhinolophidae > Rhinolophus > Rhinolophus ferrumequinum. The sequence continues at coordinate 27,789,271 of NC_046284.1, read as the reverse complement.
CAAGGATGTGAAAGTCCTATATGCTGAAAACTATAAGATATTTTTAAAAGAAATTGAAGAAGACACAAGAAATGGAAAGACATTCCATGCTCGTGGATTGGAAGAATCATCATAGTTAAAATGGCCATATTACCCAAAGTAATATACATATTTAATGCAATCCCCATTAAAATCCCAATGGCATTTTTTAAAGAAATAGAACAAAAAATCATCAGATTTGTTTGGAACCACAAAAGACCCCGAATAGCCTAAGCAATCTTAAGAAAAAAGAACAATGCTAGAGGTATCACACTCCCTGACTTTAGCTTGTAGTACAGGGCAATGATAATCAAAACAGCATGATATTGGAAGAAAACAGACACATAGACCAATGGGATAGAACTGAGAACCCAGAAATAAAACCACATAAATATGGACAGATAATTTTTGACAAAGAAGCAAAAAATATACAATGTAGAAAAGACAGCCTCTTTAATAAATGGTGCTGGGAGAATTGGATAGCCAAGTGCAAAAGAATGAAACTGGACTACTATCTGTCACCATGTACCAATATTAATTCAAAATGGATCAAAGACTTAAACATAAGACCTGACACAATAAACTGCATAGAAGAAAACATAAGTACTAAACTTATGGACCTTGGGTTCAAAGAGCAATTTATGAATTTGACTCCAAACACAAGGGAAATAAAAGCTAAAACAAACAAATGGGACCATATGAAACTTAAAAGCTTCTGCACAGCAAAAGAAACCATTGTCAAAATAAAGTGACAACCAACTGAATGGGAGAAGATTTTTGCAAATAGTGCCTCCAATAAGGGGCTGATATCCAAAATATACAAGGAACTCATGGAACTCAACAACAAAACACAGAACCCAATTGAAAAATGGGCAGAGGACCTGAAGAGACATTTCTCCAAAGAGGACATGCAAATGACAAATAGACATATGAAAAAATGCTCAACATCACTAATCATCAGAGAAATGCAAATAAAAACCACAATGAGATATCACCTCACCCTAGTCAGAATGGCTATCATCAACAAGACAAATAATAACAAGTGTTGGAGAGGCTGTGGAGAAAAAGTGACCCTCATACACTGTTGGTGGGAATGCAGACTGGTGCAGCCGCTATGGAAGGCAGTGTGGAGGTTCCTCAAAAAATTACGAATAGAATTACCATATGACCCAGCAATCCCTCTCATGGGTATCTACCCAAAATATCTGAAAAAATTTATCCATAAAGACACATGTGCTCCAATGTTCATTGAAGCTTTGTTTACGGTGGCCAAGACATGGAAACAGCCAAAATATCCTTCGATAGATGAATAGATAAAGAAGTTGTGGTATATATACACAATGGAATACTTTTCGGGGGTAAGAAAAGATGATATAGGAACATTTGTGACAACATGGATGGATCTTGAGAGTATCATGCTAAGCGAAATATGTCAGACAGAAAAAGCAGAGAACCGTATGATTTCACTGATATGTGGTATATAAAACAAAAAAACAAAAGAACAAGAGAAACAAATGAGAAGCAAAAACTCATAGACACAGACAATAGTTTACTGGTTACCAGAGGGTAAGAGGGGAGGGGGTCGGTAGATGAGGTAAAGGGGATCAAATATATGGTGATGGAAGGAGAACTGACTCTGGGTGGTGAACACACAATGGGATTTATAGATGATGTAATACGGAATTGTACACCTGAAGTCTGTGTAACTTTACTAAAAATTGTCACCCTAATAAACTTTAGTTTAAAAAAAAAAAGGGCCCTGACTCCAGTCTTGGTATACCCAGTCTGCTGCCATCACTTCATATATACATACATACATGTGTGTGTGTGTGTGTCTGTGTGTGTGTGTGAAATGCAGGTGGCTACCTACTTAAAGTAGTTCAAGGAACTTCTAAGGCCATTTGAAGGCTTCTCAGTGCTGTTTTCTTCTGCATAAACCTCCTCACTACCTTAGACATTTTAAAGCTATGACTCAGAGGCAAGGTCATTATCTCAGAAAGTTTGTGTATAAGGCATTCTGCAGCAGCAAGGCCCTCTTGCATTAATATGTTTATCAGTTTAGTCCTAGGTCCTTGTGATGGTCAAATTTGTCTAATTTCTAGAATTGTAGGACACTGTCAATTTACATAAGGATTCTAGGGTTTATTAGAGACTTGTGGATGGTAATCTTGTCACATCCCCTATATAAATGTTAAGAAAATCCTCTAGAAGGAGGTAACCAAAAGAATACTACAACTCTTAAGGCCATATAAGAACTCATCTCAAGCAAAGGGCGATCCAGCCCTCAAAAGTCCTATCTCAAGGCACTGTCAAAATCTCTTGGGAATCAATTATAATCCTGAGTGTAGTGTCCTTGACAAGACTTCTCAGGTCAACTCTAAGGTATGGGAGTTAACCAATCTCACCCGTTTTAGCAGTTAGAGTTATAATCCACTGAAGAACAGCCATGCAGTGGAGCTCAACACAAAGCTAATCATGTATGCCACATCATCAACATCCATAGTGATAGCACAGTGAGGAATAAAGCATGGTCGTCCCAAGAGAGAGTAGAGTGGCCTCTAGATAGGTCTGGAATGAGAAATATGGACTGCACTTTCCAGAGATGACCCAAACATTTGGGCTAGGAAGTTTGGGGACCAGAGTTTTCTCATTAGTAAAGAGGGCATTCCAGTACAGGGAAGCTACATCCTGCCATTAGGCATACTGTATGGAAGTGAGCCACGTTACAGGCACTCAGTATGGACATGAAGTACATGACATGATGTTCCTAAGCCACAGAGGTGAGTCACAGGTTAATGGGAAAATTCTGGTATGTCAAAGGTACTAACTGAAGAAACCAAGTAAAATGCTAGGCTGAAAACTTTATACTTCCCAATTTGGAAGTAAACTTGCCAAATGATGATCATTTTGGTAGGACCACTAATACACTTGGTCCTGGGACATATACTGAGATAACTCACTTTCTTGAGTGTTCTCCCCATCTAACTCAAACATCTTGTAATATCCCCACCAAATCGCTGAAAACCACAAAGCAATATGCCATTTTGTCAGCGTAGTTAAAACAATGTGGAAATCTTTCTAATTGTTGTGATCAACAAGTTCTTTGCCTTCCTTCAGCAAGCAAATTCAGATTTTGAAATATTGACAAGGAGAGCTGAGGGAGGAAGGCTGCAGTAAGGGAAAGAAAGAAAACGATTTCTGCTCCCAAGTACCTGCTTGCCAGACTTCATCTACCTAACCCCCAAGTCAAGGAAAGCATTTCTATACACTTTCCCACATTTGTTTCCCCTCCCCAGTCTCCCAGAGGTTCTTCATTCTCAAAGGAGAGATAATCTTCAGATCAATGAGGGCTGATGTCAAACTCTTACTAAGCCTTGTTTTCCCAGCTGGGGGAAAATTCCACTTGCCTGAATGTAAAACTTTCTAATTAGAAATGTCAAGTCTCTGTTTAAATAGCAAAGAAGGAACTAGGAGTGGGGTATACAAGGCTATACAAAATTTTAAATTAACTCTTTCTTCATTCTGAATTTCAAGGCTTTGTACATTGAAACCAGCAGAGTTAAACTCTGGGTTGATTTTCATTCATTTTCTGTTCTATGGGGCTTGGGGGAGTGTGTAGGGTAACAATTGAGGAGTGGTAGCTAGGAAAGATCCTAAATAATTGACTCTTGAGTAACTGGAGAAGACAGGTAAAATTTTTCTGTTCCAGAATACTAATCCAAGTCCTTACTGCATTGACTTGAAATCTCCAAATTTCATAATTCTGTGTTAAGGCATGAAAGACCCATCAAAAAAGTAGAAAAATGCCTGGTAATAGGAATGAACTGTCATTATCTGACATTAATACCTTCATTCAAATGTGTTTATCAGAGAAGCCAATGGGAGTGTGAGGAAATGAATGAGAAGGTGTTTATTCTGCCATAAAAAAGAATGAAATCTTACCATTTACAACAACATGGATGGAGTTAGAGGATATTATGCTAAGTGAAATAAGTCAGACAAAGACAAATACCGTATGATCTCACTTATGTGTGGAATCTAAAGAATAGAATAAATGAACAAACAAAACACAAAGAGGCTCATAGATAGAGAACAAACTGATGGTTGCAAGAGGTGAGTGGTGTTGAGGTGTAGGGTAAAAAAGGTGGAAGAATTATGAAATACAAATTGATAGTCACAAAATAGTCATGGGGATGTGAAATACAGTATGGGGAGTATAATCAATAACGTAAAAAACTATGTAGGGTGTCAGATGGGCACTAGACTTATGGGGGGATCATTCATGAATTATATAAATGCCTAACCACTGCACTGTACATCAGAAACTAATATAAAATAGTACTGAATGTCAACTACTACACATACATATACATATATATGTGTGTATATATACACACAAATATATACATATATATGAAATACGGAGTGTAAAGTACAGCATAGTGGTATTGTAATAGCTATGTATGGTGTCAGATGGGTAATAGAATTGTTGGGGTTATCACTTTGTGAGGTTTGTAAATGTCTAATCATTATGTTGTTTTGTATACCTGAAACTAAAAATAATAAAAAAAAGTATGACTTTAGAAATTATATCATTTGATTCTTGGAGTGGGAGGAATTATTGACACAATTTGATCGTATTACCCGATATGACCCCCAATTCAAAAGGGGCTGGGTGTGTGGAGCTAACAACTTCTCTGTTAGTTTTTATAGTTCCCAGGATGATGGAGAAAGAACTAGTAGTATTTTTCAAATTCAGAAAGTAGAGAACTTCTTCCCCCCCATGTATCTCACCTCTCCAAGTGGTTTTGAGCCCATGTCTGAGTATAATTTTTATTATAGATTCAATTACCAGCTGGTTTTCACCATCTAAAGTTGTTTGCCCATGGGACATTGGAATTAATAGGTCAAGTGAAAACTGATTTTTTTCAAAAAGCTAAAGAAATTCATATATATATATATATATTTCTTTATATATAAAGCTAAAGCTAAAGAAACTCATATATATTTCTTTATATATAAAGAAACAAAACCAAATTACATATATATGTATATATACACAAATATATATATATATATATATATATATATATATATATATATATATATATATATATAGTTTATATATTTTATATATAGGTCAAGTGGAAACTTATTTTTTTCAAAAAGCTAAAGAAATTCATATATATATTTCTTTATATATAAAGCTAAAGCTAAAGAAACTCATATATATGTGTTTATATATAAAGAAACAAAAACAAACTACATATATATGTATATATATACATAAATATATACTTATATATAGTTTTATATATATATATATAGTTTATATATATATATATAGTTTTATATTTATATATATATAGTTTTTTCCCAGGAATTAAGAAGAGTTTCCCAGGTGTCATATCCAGGTTCTAATTGGGAGCTGGATAATATTAATCATAATTAGCTCTATCCCCAGTGCTAGTCTCAACCAACTTTTGTTGAGTTTCTGGCTGAGGTAGGCATGTTAAGCAGAAGGGGAGGTCATAATGAACTGTCATCCTATGCCAGGTCCATCCAATCTGCTAAGAAATATAGAAACCTTATAAAATGTTCAATGCATGACAGGAACCTCATATATCATTGCTTTGGTTTAATGAGGTATCATGACCAGCTCCCTTAAATCAGAAATGTTAGATTTGTTTTTGAAAAAGTGGGTATGCTTCAGAAGCAGAATGGCTAGTCGCTTTCTTTCTTTAATGTGACTTTATCAAAAAGCCTGAATATGGCCTTTACTTTTGAAAGGTGTTCAGGAGACTTAGGAGTCCAGGTGGAGTTGTTAGCACTAGTGGTTCTTTTTAAATAGGTAACACATGGATTTTGCTAAAGCAGAGGACAAAGGACATTCAGGATGGCAGGAGCTAGGTGGCAATTATACTGCATGCTGAATGTTAGGGATTTGGCTATTTTCTTTTGTATGTTTTTTTCATCACTGTGTACACTATTGAGTCTGAGTTGCAAGCTTTGACTTGCCTCACTGAACCATGACAAATCATAGAGAGAATCTATAGTTTTCTTCCCAAGATAGTGATAAAGGTCGGGGAATGGCCTCATGAATGTCAGAAAATGATTCCAGACATTGCATGTGTCAATGTGGGTGAGTAAGCCAGTGTTATACCCCAAGAACTACATCCAGCTGTCGTGGCAGGTGGATTACATGTTGACCTATATATTGGACAATAAGGCCATGAGATTCCTAAGGACACTCACAGAAGCATAAGAAATGAGAGTCTAGTATCTTATTCCAAGACCTAGAGATACTTCATATATAGACTAAAAGGAGCACATTATGTACTAGCTGATGCTGTTATGCAGCTTTCTATATTCATCCACCGAGTACTTTTCAAATTCACAAAAGTCAGTGAGGAAAAAAATTGCCTGCAAGCAATGGGCCACTGAGGCCAGGAACTTAAATGTGATTGAGGGGGTCAGAATCTAGGCTTCATTGGACCCCAGAGGACTCTGGACTAGGCAACAACACTGATTGCTGAGAATAAAATTCATGTATCTTAGAGGAACTTAGTCCTTACCCATTGTCAGCTGCAGAAAATATTTGTGGAGAAAAATTCAAAGCAACCTTTTTAAAACAGCTATGCTGGCCCACCTTCATCACAAGAAAAGCGACATTGCACACTTCAAAGTGACAGAGCTCTGAAAATGCCTATGCCCAAGGCTTCGTTTGTGATAGCAGAACTGCTGTTGCTGGGTTGATTTATTTCAATATTTGGCCAGCAGCTGACCAGGAGACAAATGACCTGTCTTCTCTGTCCTTAACTTCACCTAAGGCCTCCCGGAAGTAGAAGGCCAAGGAAGGCAAGGGTCATATCCAGAGTCAGGTCGTTTATTTTTTAAAAAATTAAATGCTGTTGAGAAACACATGATTTCACTGATATGTGGGATATAAAACTGAAAACAACAAAGTAACAAGACAAACAAACAAAGAAACAAAAACTCATAGACATGGACAATACTTTGGTGGTTACCAGAGGGTAAGGGGGGAAGGGAGTAGTAGATAAGGGTAAACAGGATCAAATATATGGTGATGAAAGAACTGACTCGGGTGGTGAACATACAACATGATATATAGATGATGTATTACAGAATTGTACACCTGAAACCTATGTAACTTTACTAACAATTGTCACCCCAATAAACTTTTTTTAAATTAAGACTTTAATTTAGAAAACAAAAAATAAAATAAAAACTAAATGCTGAACATTTGAGTTAATGACATTTCTTATTTAGTTTATGTTTTTGAAAAAAGCTTCTGCACTAGTTTTGCTATCTGACACCAAGTGTTAGTTGTTTTAGCATTCCCTCCTGCTCTACTAAATAGAAAAGAAATCCTAAAAGTGTCTTGCATTTTCCCATAGTTAGTAAAGTAAATTAAGAACTGAATGGTTGCCATGTGTATATCCCTGTGCTGGTATACTATGCTTATGTGACTGGTGTGCTATGCTTAGAAGTACAAAGGCTTTTTGGCATGAGACCCTTATAAATGATTCAGATCAAAGTCTCCATGGGGACTTTCTTTCGTTAACTGCCCCAAATAGCCAAAATAAATGTTTCACTTATATTTAGAGATGTACAGATTGCTGAAAATTGTTTGAATTATAAATGTTAAATGTTGAAGTATTTGAGTGGGAGATAAATGCATACTGTGTTGTTCTGTTCAATTATATGTTGTGCACCTGCAGTGTCAAACGATAGTGTTTTTTCTCTGGAAACATTTAACTGTAGGCTAAGGGGCATGTCAACTGCATTAGTCCCTGGAACTTCATGTAGTTTCTTTTTAACTTTAATTTACCTTCTGTTAATGATCTGTGGGCTGAGTGAACCATGTGGGTTAGAAATTGCTCAGCACAGGATATGGTAATTAAATTTTAAATGACTCTTTGTCCATTCCTAGAAAGCCTATACTATACTCTCTCCCTATTCTCTAGAATTAATATGATGTTTATATTATTGGAATATAAATATTCCTTTGTAATTCTGTATTTTGTATCTACTAAAGTGTCACAAATGTACTGTAAACTTTATTCTTAAAATACTGGCAAACGAGAGGCATAGAAAATATGCCCAGATCAGGACTTTGCTTTGGACTCTGACTCACAGTAAGGAAAGGCAACATCACTAGGTATGGTACACAAGATGGGACCAGTGTTTCACAATTAGTAACATTTGTCTTTGACCCTATCTCCTGCATTAGATGTTCCACTGTGGCCAGTCCTACAGGGTCTTGTTCTCAGCAGAGTATTGATTGATACTGGTAGAAAGTATAACCCTCTAAACACGGTTAAAATTTTCATAGGAAACAATGAAATGAATCTCTACTGGTAAAATCTCAGGGACTATGACAAGCAGTAAATCTAAATCTTCTTTTTCTAGCAATCCTGAAATCATATCCATTAGGCTACAACTTATTCTACCCATACATAAGGTTAGGTGTATGGAGAGCCATGCCTTGACTTGCATTTAGAATCTGACTAAGTATGCAGGTCCCATAGGCAAGTTCCTATCTACATAGTAATGATATTGTGAGGGAGATTGAGAAGACCCCAAACACAAATTCATTACCCGCAACATTAACATATTATGTTGCATAAAGTTCTAAAAAAAATTCTAACTTCTACTTTAAGTTCTCAAATTTTAGTGTATCAGTATCATGGTATCAGTGATTGTTAAAACACAAATTGCTTTATTAAAATATTAAATTAAAAACGAGATAACTGGACTTTACTTTCAGAATTTCTGATTTAGTTGGTCTGTAGTGGAGCCCCCAAAATTGGATTTCTAGCAAGTTTTCGCACAATGCTGATGCTGCCTATAACAGTCAGGCACCACACTTTGAGAACCACTACTTACCTTAACAAAATACAACTCTCTCTAGGAAAGGTAACACATAATGCATTTCTCCTTTATTGTTATCAACTGACTTTCCTGAGTAGAGGAACTTAGGATACAAATATTTATTAACTGGTAGAGAATGAAGAGAGAGATAGTATGATTTAGGGAATACAGAGGATGGAAAGGAGAGAAGAGAGGAAAGAGAGGAGAGGAGGCTGTAGTGTTACAAATCTCATTGATACTGCAATTCTTCCAAGGATCCACCGGGTCCAATATAGCCAGGTTCTTCAGAATAGGATTTTTCCATAGTACAACAAGTTGAGCAAATACACATATTTCTTGGATGCCTACTATGTACCAGACATGGTAGGAATGGGACCAAAGAAATATGTTCTTCTACCTCATTTCAGAAACACAGCTCAGCAGGAAACAGTTTTCATTGAAATACAGGATGTAATTAATGTATTAAGAAGATGACATTGTGTTACCCTTTCACAATTCATGCTGTTTAGGAATTAAATAAGTGAACTCATGCAGACAAAAGAGAGAAATAACTGTTATAGTTCTTTAGCTGAAAGTGATCCCCACCAGGGCAAGAACAGTACTTCTTTGGTGCTTATAATGGGATAGGATAGTCTACACTGAAATAACAAATAATCCTTAACTCTCAGTCACTTCCAGCAGCAAAGGTTTATTTATATTTCACTCATGCAAAATGTGCTCTAGGTTCAGGTGACTCTTCACGATAGCTGTTTTCCATGTGATGGCTTATTATTAGACTTTTATATCAACACTTGCCTGTACAATCTTCTCAGCAGTGGAAGAGAAGATTGCAGAGTTTAGTGCCAGCAACTAAACACAACCATGCTGAAATGGCTCATGTCACATCTGCTCACATCCCATTGCCTAAAGACAGTTTTTCCCATGTCTCCAAAAGGAGAAGGAAACCAGATACTCAGAGACTTCCCTGTCCAAAACAAATGCAGAAAAACTTTGACATTGGTTGAAAGAAATCTGCCTTTGATCCCAATAAAAACCTTTCAAGCATATAGTGAGATGGTGATTCAGGAGTAGAATGATATAAAAAGTGATCATGCTTATGGCCCTAGTTGAGAATTTAAAAGATTCATTACATATTTCCCTAACAGTGATCGGGAATTTGTTCTTTCCCTTCAATAAACATCTACCTTCTGCCCAAATATAAAGAATAAATATTAAATTTCAAAAAAGACCAAGGAACTTCCTTCACCCTCAAAGGTGCTATCAAACAAAATAATAAAATGGAAGATATGAACTTCTTGTTGTGAATTTTATTAAAGATGCAAGAAATTCTAGTGCAAGATAACATAAAAAATGCAGTTTAGTAGTGGTTTCAATATGCAAAGGCAAGCATGTGCTTACACACATACACATCCACACACACGTGTGCCACAAACACACCCCTACATACTTGGCATAGCTTTCTGGATTTAACAACTCTAATAGGGAAAATGGGAAAATCACTACTATAGAGATGGGTGACTTCTCCTTGCCAGGAAGACTTCCATAAAAGGTTCTAACTCCATCATAAACTATTCAGGTCAAAACTCAAGCCAGAAAAACTGTAAGATAGTCTACTTTTATTCATTCCCTTTTTATCATGCTCAATTTCCATTATTGAAATTCTTGTGATTGCACATAGACTCAGGACCCAAAACTCCCCATTCCAATCAAGAGGAAAGAATAGTTAAGGTCAGTCTGATACCTTAAGCCAAATCTATTTAATAAACATTTACTGAGTGCATACTATGTATAGGACACTGTGCAAAGTGGTATGAGAAACCCAAAGAAGATTGAATTTTCCTCAACCTTTAATTTTCACTGTCTAAAAAAAGCTGTTAAGACCCATTCCAAATGCTTGGTAGGACCAATCAGTGCTTTAGATCAGAGTTTAGAACAAGGGAGGATAAACATGTAGCAGTTTTAGTCAAAAATGGCTTCTGGAAAGAGATGAGAATTGCACTGTGTCAATGGGTCTGGCTTGGTTAGGGAAAGGGGAAGGAAATGGACAGTATATTATTAGGAAAAAGTATGGAGAAAGTCACTGAACCGGAAAACAAAAATTTGACCAAGTATATAGAAGAGATTGGTGATGATTAGAGACTGAGCTTCTTTAAAATACCTCTCCTTAATCAAAATCTCTGGAGATGAAGAGGGATGCCAGGAACTTGCCTTTTTATAAAGACCCTAAAAAAAAATAGTTAATCACAATTCAAAGTAAACTTGGTGACCAGTTCCCTACACTATTTGTACTTTTCATTCTTACCAATACCTCTTTCTGTATTCTTTTTACTACATCTCTGTGTATCCTTCAAGTCCCAGATTAAACTCAGCCTTCTCCAGAATGTCTTCCTTGATTTTATGTTTCCCACCCATAATAGGTAGATGAGCCCTCTCCTATTGCTATGTGATGGGAGATATGGACACACATCAGAGCTGAGGTGGAAGGGATTGTTGGGGGATCTGAAAAGGGATAGATCTAGAGGGAAAGATCATATATTTGCTATTGGAGTTTTGTTCATTTGAGTTGAGGTTGCTATGTGAGTGTAAAGTAGGGGCTTAGTCATTAACAAAGTCAAATTGTCTTGGCCCAGAATATGATGTAACATCTATATTACATGTGTTAAGTCACTCCAAACCACAATTATTAAAATCCCTGTTACTTTTTTTTTAATACCTGAAACATAATAGAGGGATTTGATATAATTTGTTTTAATTAAAGAATGAGTTTATAATCAGGTATTTATATATGCTGTTTGTGAAATCACTGTGCTACCTAGCACCATGCTGGTTTATAATAGACAGATCACTTTTTAAATGTCTTGAATCTCAATTCAACAAACTTTTTGGGATACCTCTGTGTGTCGGACACTACTGATAGGGATAGATACATAGAGGTAACTAACTCATTGCCTCCCTTCAAAGAACTAACAATCCCATGGAGGAAATAGACAGGTACTGTAATGCCAGAAATAATGAGATTTCTGTTAAATAGAACTAAAAGCAAGTGCTGAGGGAAGGTGAATTATAATTAGGAGAAATAAAGAATTGAGGAGTTTTTGCATGTCCGTGTGGTTCTGAGATGCATAGAAACTACTGGTTATCTGTCCAGTAGTTTGGTAGATTCAAACCTTTCAGGCTCCTTGTGGCTCAGAAAGAGCCTGTGTTTTCTATTTCCCCACATACTGGAATGAGTTTGTAGAGGAAATACAAGTAGGTTTTTTTGTTTAATTTAATTTGGGGAAAGAGAAGGCTTGTGAAACTTCCACTTGTGGCTATGGAAGATAGAAGCAAGCAAGAGGAAACCATTACCTGATTAAATCTTGACAGTTACAAAAGTATACATGAATATGAGTACTGTGACTAGTCTTCTGAATGACAATAAAAAGGAAGAGGATTATAATGATTAAAATAAGGAAAGAGTGAAAGAGGATAAATATCTCTAAGGTTAATTTAGCTAGACCACCCCACCCCCAATCCCAAAGCCAAATTTGATCCTAACTAGGGGAGTGCCCCAACTGCAGGAGATCTCATCTGCAGAAGGAGGGATTAGACAAGTTGACCTTTTTATTGTGTTCATACTGCAAAATATTATGGTCCTGTGATATAACTTTTACATTTCCCAGGGTCTACCAGAAGGGTAAGGGACAATGCTGACTGGCCCTAGGATTGTAAAAAAAGAAACAAAACAATATCCTAATCACCTAGCAAATTTAGGCTTCTCTTGGAGAGGACAATGGGAAAGAAAGGAGTAATTAAGAGTTACAAAATATCTGCAAAATCTTAGTTCATATCCTTGAAACAGTCTAAGCCCTAGATACCAATAGTACAGACAGGAAATCAATATTAAATACTCTTTGCACATCAGCTTCTAAAAGTTTACTATCAACTTCTAAAAATAATCCCCCACAAAAGGCTGCTAAATCTTGGGTAAACTTCACGTGGATGGGTGACACAGAGGCTTGAGGACCCCCAAGAGAACCAAGAAAGTCAAAGAACAGAGCTATCACAATTTTCACAGTGTGGCATTGGGGCTTTATGAGGGGTCATTCAACTCTGCATTTGCATACAACAACCACTTCAACTATAGCCTCTCTGTGCCAGGAAGGCCAGCCCTCAGCTGGAAATTTATGAGTCAGCTTGCTGGAAGTTAAAGATAGGGTCTACATGGTAGAAAGTAGGAAAGGCAATAAAGAATGAGGAAAGGTATGAATAAAGGAGGTGTTTCATATCAGGTTCCTCCCTCCATCGCCCCTGTGGATATAGTTGGTACACTGCAGAAGAGGGGAAACAGAATGATATCCCTCCATGGTGGGTATATGACATTGGGCCACAATCTATTTTCACTAGGTCCTGATATCTCCATCAGGCTGAGTTTTGTCGCTGCTATTATACAGTATGCATTGTGTGTATGTGTGTGTGTATATGTACATGAGCTCTTGTGCTTTTGAGAACATGTGTGAGTATGTTATTATGTGTCTGAAATAATATATGAAAATAATTGAAGGGTAAAGGGTCTCCCTGAGATTAACTGGGCTTCAAATTCCCCAAATCCTGAAGACAAACTGGAGCCTAAAATGGCCCATATGCATTCTAAGGTTATTTTTTTGTAATTTAACTGCTTAGTAGATGGTCTCAAATAGACTACTATTCATAACTTTTACTTGCTTGTTATCAGCTGAAAAATGCTGACTGTTTCCATGGTGGATGGGTCATCCAGTCACCTGTCATCATATTCCCAGTGTTCCATTTTTTGGGGGGAAAAAAAGCTGATTTTCTATTTATCTTCTCTCAAAATCTGTTTGTATTTCTGCATCCCAAAATACTGACTGGTATAATTCCTTGCAATAGGAAAGGATACTACTATATGTCAGAGCTTGCCTGCTAAGGTTAAATGGAATGTAAGTACGGTTTGCTTACATAGCAGTTCATGCCTGTTATCCTGGATTTATCAATAGTACCCTTTTCCATTCTCAAAAATTCCCCAGTTTGAACTATGAATAATATGGTTACCTGAAATAAACAAAGTGATTCCTTGAGCCATTTTTTTTCTAATTTAATTTATATTTGGACTTCTATGTATGTATCCACCACTAGAAATTTTCTAGGCCAGTAACTTCAAGTGAAAGTGAGTGATGATTTTTAAGTATACAAACTGCATTAAACATCTTCAGGGCATCTCTACAGCTTGCAATCTCTCTTGTGACATTATTAGATTTTCAGCATCTCATTAGACATGCTTTGCTCATGACCTTGGGAGGCAGGGTGTGGCCCAAGATAACATTATCCTGCAACCTAACTGTACACTGGTAACCTTTAGTCATTACACTTAGAAACTAAAATCAATTTCTCTTTCCCATCTCTGTTTTTAGGGCCAGGTGTTTGTAAGGTTATTTTGTAGGTAAACATGTCTCCTGTTGAAATGTTGTACATTTCAATGGAGCTGATGAATTGGGATGTAGAAATCCACCCCACTGACAAGCTCATGGACTTAGGGTTGAAATGAGAGATAAGCTGTTAGTGAGTGGGTTATAGGCTAGCATTCAGATCTAGTTATAGAGTCCTCCTGTGTACATGAGAGGCACTGTCCACACATTTTGTCCTTAACTGCCCTTGCACTCTCAGGGCATAGGTGATATACATTTGTTTTAATTGTCTTAGTGGCTTCAGAGTATTTCTCTTAAGTTACTAGCAGTTAATTCCTGAATACATAAAAGATCTTCTCAAGCATCTCCTGGAGACACTAAACTTCCCTGAAAGTGGGGAAACAATAAGATCAAAGAGGACTCATGTATTTGACTTGAATGGAGGAAGGAAAACAATTAGGGCACATGGGTGGGTCCTTTAACATCAGTGTGATAGGAATGCAGATTCGAAGTCCCAACTTCTTAGGGATTCCAATTCCTTAACTTTGAGATGGAATGTAGGAATCTGCACTTTAACAAGAATTATTATAGGTGATTTTGAAACAGTGGTCTCATGACCACTCTGGGAAAAAATAAATTAAAGAAAGGGTTTTAATTCAGAGAATTCATAAAAAGAAGAGGATGGCATCAGTACAGACCAAGGGAAACAAAGCTATTTGAAAAGGCAGATGTCATTGACCCTGATGGAGAAAAATGCAGCCTAAGCAATGGTGATCCAAACTTGTCAGAACAACTAGCCAAAGAAAGTTGGCAAAAACTGTAGGGAGCGGCCTGTAAGCTGACAAGGGCCTTGCAGTCTGCAAGGTCATTCCCATGGGAACCCTCACCTCAATATGTTCCCAGAAAGTGCCAGATAACACTAATGCAGCCACAGACATACAAACTTGCCAATACATTAAAAAAAGTTCTACTGATACCTGCTTGTTCTTCTAATATTTGTTTGTATAGACAACTGTTCTAAGACTGTATATAAACTGTGTGTGAAATAAAGACTGTGCCACTGCTTCACCATCCGTGGACGGTGGACCTCCGGATCCCAGCTTTACTGTCTCTGCGTCTTTTCTCAATCTCCTCGCCCTTCCCCCTCAGGCCGAACCCTTCTGGCCTCACGGGCAATGACAATACGCTACATTAAATATCTATAAAAGCCTATTCCTGTACAGATTAATGTCCCATTCTAATCTCACCACCTACAATGCAGTAACAAATGCAGCACTATAAAGACAATATTCTGTGCACAGTTCTTGGCACATAGCAGACATTCAGTAATGGAGAGACAAATGGGTAGCTAGATATATAGCAGCATGAAATTTTTAAGTGGAAAAATCTCAAGAGAAAGTTGGTATGGGGAGAGGCTGCTATATTTAGCAATCGCACCAATGACTTCATATTTTCTGGTCTCTCCTCAAATCCTTCACTTTCTGTCCTTTATGTACTTATTGCACATGCAGTGCACATGGACAGGACAGATTTCATCAGACACAGGTCTTTGTCTCACATTCAGGGCTACATTGATAGATACACTGGCTACTCAGAAAAAAAAAATTGTAGTGAATTCCACAGGAAAGAAACATGCTCTGACTGAGGATGGAACATGGGAAAATAACTCCTCTCTATGGGCTCCTACAATTTGTATTGTGTTGTAGTGTAGGGAGGCAACAATTCTATCCCCAGACTACTTTGAAACATTATAAAGTAAAAACAGTAAATCTGGGAAAGCAGAGGTCATTGAAGCGAAAGAGATGAGTATGTGATCTGAAGTAAAAAAGATCAGGATTTGAATCCAGCCACTGCTATGTGGAAATTTTGGACTTTAGGAAGGGAATTCAAATCCTCCGTGTCTGCTTTCAGATTTATAAATTGTGAATGGCAATAATTCTTCTCTCTTTCATAGGATTATTTTAAGGATTGATTAAATGAGTTTGATGTAAATAATTTAACATAATTCCTGACACATAATAATTACTCAATGGAAGAAATAATTTTTATATTGATATGCCACAAGCCATAAGTATTGTGAGGAGATAGTGTTTGTAAGGACACACAGAAGTATCCTTACTGCAGTTCTTCCATGTTGCCTTGATGATAGAGGAAGGGTGCTAGGGATTTGTTTACTGATACTTGATACTAATTATGTTTAAATATCTCAGGTAGTTTTTATTATCATCTCATCTGCTAGAGGTTCTAATTGCTATTTCCATCCCTTGTCTCCATGTGCTTCCACTCCAATCTTCTAACCCCTATAGTAAAACTGAGCCTCCTAGAATTACTGGACCACAACTTCCCTGCATCCTGTATCCAAATTGACTGGCTAAAGTGCAAAAGCTAATGAACATCAGGCAAAATCTAGCTAATTCCAGGCAGAAGCTGGAATAAGCAGCAAGTAATAGGATTACAACAAAGTTGACTCTCACACACACTCTTTAAAACATACAAGTTCAATGATTTTACTTGTATTTTTACTAATTCTACATTAATTTATTGTTGGTTAACTCCATCCCATACTGCCATCAAACCAAATGATGATTTGTAGAGACTTTCAGTGGGATTACTCTGGTATTATCTTTTATTCCATGAATAACTATTGGGGATTTGACACACTTTTATAATCGATAATAATGTCACCACCTTACCTTTGTATAATGATTGTGGTTTTCACAGCACTTTTATATAGACAGTCCTCATGATAACTCTGTGGAAGACACTTTGCAGATAGAGTGTCAAAAAAAGAGATAGAGTGATGGAGACAAAGAGACAGACCTCAATAAAAAGACAGATAAGACAAGCAGGTAGACACAGAGAAATACACACACGCACACACACACACACACACACACACACACACACAGAGATACCCTGAAGTTATGAAATATGAGATAACAGGATTCAACAGCAACCAGAAGAGTAAACAAGGCTACAGCAGTCAAAAGATAAAACAGGTGAAATGAAAATGCAAAGGGGAAAAAAAAGCAAAGACCTTTTGAATGAATAAACCCTGAGCTCAACTCTTAAAGAGGGCAAAAGTGCTATCTGCAAAGGCACTCTTCACAGTTATCTTATTCAGGACACCCGTGAACTCAAAGGGCCACCGGTCAGGGAAAATGCATGTATACACAATGGAATACGACTCTGCTATAAGAAAAGATGCAATAGTACCATTTGTGACAACATGGACGGATGTTGAGTTTATTATGCTAAGCAAAATAAGTCAGAGAGAAAAAGCAGAGAACCATATGACTTCACTGATGTAGTATATAAAAAGGAAAACAACAAACGAACAAGACAAACAAATGAAGAAACAAGAATTCATAGACACAGAAAATAGTTTAGTGGTTACCAGAGGGAAAGGGGGTAAGTGAGGGTAAAGGGGATCAAATATATGGTGATGGAAAGAGAACTGACTCTGGGTGGTGAACACACAATGTGATATATAGATGCTGTATTACAGAATTCTACACCTGATACCTATGTAAATTTACTAACAATTGTCATCCTAATAAACTTTAATTTAAAAAAAGAAAGAAAATGCACAAGCAAGAAAGGCCTGAAAAGGATGTAAAGTACAGCATAAGGAATATAGTCAATAATGTTGCAACAATTATGTGTAGTCCCAGGTGGGAACTAGAATAATCATAAATTATATAAATAAGTAGACACTATGCTGTACACCTGAAATGGATATGAAATAATAATTAGGTCATAAAAATGGAGGAGTGAGGTGAGCCTCTTGAAATCTTCCCTGGAATTTACAACAAATTGAACAGATATAATTCCACAAAGGACTCCCTGCACAGCAGACAAGAAAGATTAAGAGATGCGCAATTGAAATCATCTAAAGGTGGGCAAATTGGGCGAGAGGGGAGGCAGGAAGGGGGAAGTGCAGAGACGTAGGCCACAAGAGCCACAGAGCACAGATGAAGCTTGGAGCTTGGAGCTCCCTACATTCGTGGGAGAGGGAAGAATTTGGGATGCTAATGCTCTGCTTATGGCCCACAATCCTACCTGAGGGATCAACATATAACAGGGCTGAATCCAATGCTCATGGCAGAGATCTTGGGACAAAGACTGAGGGAAAAAGGGTGAAAATGGCAGTTTAAGCCCTCACTGCCAAGCCAAGGACTGAAGGCATAGGAGAAGAGCCTAGCTGACTCCTCACTAACCCCCTAGAGCTAACCCCAGCACCACCTTCCCAGTGCAAGTAGCGGAATGGTAGCAAGGTCAGATCAAAAGAACAGAATATTTGCAGTTGTGAGAACTGCAGTCCGCAGCCCCAGACTCACAGTCCAACTAGTTCTGGAGAAGGGGAGGGAGCCTTGGGTGCAGGACTGGCTGTGCTGGTGGTTGCCGCCATTGCTCTCGGCCACCTCTCACAACTCACCCCGCCATTGTTTACACCTATCTGGGTAGACATCTGCAGAAGTAAACAGAGCTGATGAAAAACACAGGCTCTGAAACTGGTGCAGGAGGAGCTTTGGAACTTCAGAATCTCTACACATCCCCTGACATAGGAAGTGCCCTGTGACCAAGACAACCTGTTCACAGAGAAGCCCACCTTACAGGGAATACTCCCATTGTGTGAGAAGATGGAACAGTGCAGAGAAAATATAATACTACAGTGTGAGAGGGAATATAAGGCTGCAGTTGGACAGAAAATAAAACATTCTACCAACATTTACTGGAAAACAAAAGAAAGACCTCTTCCTATCAGTTGCAAAACCCATTCCTGTAGATACCTAGGAAGAGAAATAATAATTCATGAATTTCCATGACTAACCAAGGTAACAAGACAGCTCAGAAAGAAAATGAAAAGTCTCCAGAAAATGTACTTAAAGACATGGAAGTATGTGATTTAAATGACACAGAATTCAAAACTGCCATTCTTAAAAAAATCAACGAGATACAAGAAAACACAGACAGGCAGTATAATGAACTCAGAAACACAATCAAAGTGCAAAATGAACATTTTACCAAAGAGATTAAAATTTCCAAATTTTAATTATTTGATTAAAAAGAACCAAATAGAATTTCTGGAGATAAAGAATTCAATAAAAAAATGAAGAATGAAATTGCCAGCTGAGGTAATAGAGTTGACCAGATGAAGGAAAGAATCAGTGACATCAAACATAGAAATCTAGAAATGACAGCAATGGAAGAAGAGAGACTTGAGACTTCAAAGAAATGAAAGAACCCTACAAGGACTTTCTGACTCCACCAGAAAGGGCAATATGTGAATAATGGACATACCAGCAGGAGAGGAAAGGGAGAAGGGAACAGAGAGAATATTCAAACTAATAGTCAA
This sequence comes from Rhinolophus ferrumequinum, assembly GCF_004115265.2. Lineage (NCBI taxonomy): Eukaryota > Metazoa > Chordata > Mammalia > Chiroptera > Rhinolophidae > Rhinolophus > Rhinolophus ferrumequinum. The sequence continues at coordinate 27,769,597 of NC_046284.1, read as the reverse complement.
CGAGAACTTCCAAAACTTGTGGAAAACATTGGATCCTTGAATCCAAGAAGAGAATAAAACACTTAATTACCTGTATCCCAATAAGCCCTCTCCAAGGCACATTTTATTGAAGCTGTCAAAAATTAATGACAAAGAAAGAACCCACAAGGCAGCCAGGGAAAAGAAGATGGTAACCTACAAAGGAAAGCCCATTAGATTATGATCAGATTTTTCAGCAGAAAGTCTACAAGCCAGGAGGGAGTGGAATCAAATACTCAAGATGTTGAAAGAGAGGTATTATGAGCCAAGAATAATATATCCAGCAAAGATATTCTTTAGATATAAGGAGGAATAAAGACCTTTTCAGACATACAGAAGCTGAGGGAATTTTCTAACACACGACCTACAGTACAAGAACTACTGAAGGAGGGTATCTGACCTGAAAAAATAAAGCCAAAAAATACAAAACCATGAGTAGTATTATGAACAGACAGAAGCAGGAAATGGCAACACCTACAACAAAAATGACACTATACAACTATACACTTAAACATAACATACAGCGTAAGAATGAAAAATAAAACGCTTAAAAAAAACAGAAAAAAGACAACTTACTGCTGCAGCGTAGAAATCAACTCACAGAATCAATAGGCATAATTTGTGAAAACAAAAACATAAATGGGGAGAGTAAAGGTCAGAACTGGCACAAGGGAATGGAGAAAGTAAGCATACTGAAGAAAATGAAATACTCTAAATATGAAACTTTGTTCTACATAAAATTAATGGTAACCACTCAAAAAATGCAGAACTGAAATATATAACATAATAAAAGAAGAAGCAGAGGGGAAAATAATAGAATACCACTACATTGCAATGATAGAGTGCAAAAGAAATGCAAAGAAACAATGGAGAAACCATCCTACCAGAAAACCAGAGATAGAATGACAGTAAATTCTCATATATCAATAATAACCCTAAATGGAAGTGCACTGAACTCACCAATAAAAAGGAACAGAGCAGAAAATTGGAACAAAAGACTAAATCCAACCACACGCTGCCTCTGAGACACACATCTCAGCTATAAGGACAAACATAGACTCAATGAGAAAGGGTAGAAACTGACACTCCAAGAAAATGGTATTCAGGGAAAAGCAGGTGTAGACATTCTGATATCAGAAGAAACAGACTTCAAGATAAAAAAGGTAACAAGAGACAAAGATGGACATTTCATAATGATAAAGGGGAATATGCATGCAACAAGGAGACGTAAGAGTCATCAACATTTATGACCCTGATCAGGGAGCATCAAAATATACTAAGCAACTACTAACAGAGAACTAAAGGGAAAAATTGACCAAAACACAATTATACTTGGGGACTTAAATACATCATTGACAGCTATGGATAGATCATCCAAACAGAAAATAAATAGTGAAATAAAAGCCCATTCTCAAGGATAGACCATACATTGAGTAATAAAACTAGACTCAGCAAATTTAGGAAGCTTGAAATCATGCCAGCCATAATCTCTGATCACAAGGCTTTGACATTGCATATTAACTGGGGGAAAAAAAGCAAGAAAAAAAACCAAATAAGTGGAGATTAAAAAACATGTCTTTAAAGAATGACTGGATCAAAGAAGACATAAGAGAGAGATGGAAAGATACATAGAAACAAATGACAAAGAAAACACATCCTACAAAAATTTTTTGGGATGCACTGAAAGCAGTTTTAACAGGCAAATTTTTGTCATTACAGGGATATCTCAAGAAAGAAGAAAAATCCCAGATAAAGAACCTGACGTTACACCTTAAGGAATTAGAAAAAGAAGAATAAATGAAACACAAAATCAGCAAAAGGAAGGAAACGATGAAAACCAAAGCAGAACTAAGTGAAACAGAGAACAAAAAGACAACATAAAAAATTAATGCGACAATCACCTGGTGGTTTGAAAAGATTAATAAAATTGACAAACCCTTGCTTGACTCACTAAGATAAAAAGAGAAAGGACACAAATAAAATCAGAAATGAAATAGGGGCTGTTACCACGGATGCCAAAGAAATACAAAGGATCATCCAAGAATACTATGAAGGATTCTATGCCACCAAATTCAGTAACCTAGAAGAAATGGACATGTTCTTAGAAACTTATAGCCTTCCTCGGCTGAATCATGAAGAATTGGAAAATCTAAATAGTCTGGTCAACAGTAAGGAATTGAATCAGGCATCTGAACCCTTCCCAAAAGCAAAAGTCTGAGACCAGATGGCTTCACTAGTGAATTCTACCAAACCTTCAAAGAGGATCTAATACCAATCCTGCTCAAACTCTTCCAAAAAATTGGAGAAGAGACAGTACTCCTTAACTCATTTTATGAGGCCAACATTACCCTGATACCAAAACCTGGTAAGGACAACACACAAAATAAACAAAACTACAGACCAATATCTGTGATAAATACAGATGCAAAAATCCTAAATAAAATTCTAGCAAATCGAATGCAACAATGTATTGAAAAGATTATTCATTATGACCAAGTGGGCTTTATCCCAGGGGCACAAGGATGGTTCAACATATGCAAATCCATCAATGTGATACATCACATAAACAAAATAAAGGACAAAAATAATATGATTTCCTCGACTGATGGAGAAAAAAGGTTTGACAAGATACAACATCCATTTATGATTAAAACACTAAATAAAATAGGTATAGAAGGAAAATAACAACATAATAAAGGACATACATGACAAACACTCAGCTATTCTCATAATTAACGGTGAAAATCTGAAGCTCTTTGCTCTATGTTCAGGAACACGACAGGGCTGTCTCTAATCACCTCTGCTTTTGAACAGTGTTGGGAATCCTCACCACACCAATCAGGCAAGACAAAGAAATAAAAGGCATCCAAATTGGGAATGAGGAATTTAAATTGTCACTCTTTGCATATGACATGATGCTATATATAGAAAACTCTAAAGACTCCACCAAAAAGCGATTAGAAAGAATCAACGAATACAGTAAACTTGCCGGCAACAAAATCAACGTACAGAAGTCCGTTGCATTCCTATATACTAACAATGAAATCTCGAGAAAAAGAGATTAAAAAAAAATTCCTTTTGCAATTGCCACAAAAGAATAAAACACCTAGGAATAAATTTAACCATGGATGTGAAAGACCTGTATACTGAAAAGTATAAGACATTCTTAAAAGAAATCAAAGAAGACACAAAGAAATGGAATGACATTCCGTTCTCATGGATTGGAAAAATCAACATAGTTAAAATGGCCATATTACCCAAAGCAATATACAGATTTAATGCATTTCCCGTCAATCCCAATGGCATTTTTTAACGAAATAGAACAAAAAATCATCAGATTTGCTTAGAACCACAAAAGACCCCGAATAGCCAAAGCAATCTTAAGAAAAAAAAAAAAAAAAAACAATGCAGGAGGTATCACACTGCCTGTCTTTAGCTTGTACTACAGGGAAACAATAATCAAAACAGCATGGTATTGGCAGAGAATAGACACATAGACCAATAAAATAGAATTGAGAACCCAGAAATAAAACCTCATAAAGAAAGACATAATTTTTGACAAACCAGCAAAAAACACACAATGGAGAAAAAGACAACCTCTTCTATAAATGGTGCTGGGAGAATTGGAAAGCCACGTGCAGAGAATGAAACTGGACTGCTGTCTGTCACAGTGTACCAAAATTAATTCAAATGGATCAAAGACTTAAGCATAAGAACTGAAACAAGAAACTGTATAGAATAAAACATAGGTACTAAACTTATGGACCTTGGGTTCAAAGAGGATTTCCTGAATTTGACTCAAAAGGCAAGGGAAGTAAAAGCTGAAATAAATTAATGGGACTATATCAAACTTAAACCTTCTGCACAGCAAAAGAAACCATCGACAACATAAAGAGGCAACCAACTGAAATGGAGGAAGATTTTTGAAACAGTACCTCCGATAATGTGCTAATATCCAAAATATACAAGGAACTCATGCAACTCAACAACCAAAAAACAAACAACCCAATTGAAAAATGTGCAGTGGACCTGAAGAGACATTTCTCCAAAGAGGACATACAAATGGCATATAGACATATGAAAACATTCTCAACATCACTAATCATCAGAGAAATGCAAATAAAATCCACCATAAGATGTCACCTCACCCAGTTAGAATGGCTATCATCAACAAGACAAATAGTAACGAGTGTTGGAGAGGCTGTGGAGGAAAAGATACTCTTATACACTGTTGGTGGGAATGCAGCCTAGTGCATCCGCTATGAAAGGCAGTGTGGAGTTTCCTCAAAAATTACGAATAGAATTACTGTTTGATCCAGCAATCCCTCTCCTGGGTATGTACCCCAAAAATCTGAAAACATTTATACATAAAGACAAGTGTGCTCCAATGTTCATTGCAGCTTTATTTACGGTGACCAAGACATGGAAACAACCAAAATGTCCTTCGATAGATGAATGGATAAAGAAGTTGTGGTTTATATACCCAAGAAATACTATTCGGTGATTAGAAAAGATGAAATAGGACAATTTGTGACAACATGGATGGATCTTGAGATTACAATGCTAAGCGAAATAATTCAGACAGAAAAAGCAGATATGATTTCACTGATATGTGATATATGAACCAAAAACAACGAAAGAACACATACAAATGAGAAACAAAAACTCATATACACAGACAATAGTTTATTGGTTACCAGAGTGTAAGGGGGGACTGGTATGGTAGATGAGTGTAAAGGGGATCAAATATATGTTGATGGAAGGAGAACTGACTCTGGGTGGTGAACACACAGTGTGATTTATAGATGATATAATAAAGAATTGTACACATGAAATCTATGTAATTTTACTAACAATTTTCACCACAATAAACTTTAATTAAAAAATATTATAATATCGTTTTTTAAAGAAATGCATAGTTTCTACCCTATTTTTATGCACTCTTTTCCTCACACTGCTCCCCGGACCTATTATCCTCCAAACACACACAGACAGTGACAAAGTCACCCATTCCTTGAAACTCACCAGCCTAGATACAAAGCCTCAAAGGGGGTGCAGCCTGCAAAGCAGGACAAAAGCTCCAAGAGAGGAGAATGCTGTGTCTTTGCAAGGAGAGAAAGTTAAGGAAGGAAATTAACAATGGTACATTTCCTATAAGGGCAGACATGTTATCTCTCCCACCCATCTACCTGGGATCAACTTCTTCACAATTTTTCTCCTTCTGCCACCAATAAACCAGTCTGAGGTCTTTTGTACTGCTGTGGCAGAAGCGATCATAGAAACATTTGATGCCTTTATTAAGGCTTAAAAGACTGTATTTTCCCTGTGAAAGCTCTGACCTTAATATTGCAGTAACTGCAAGAAGACAGTGCTGCTACTTCATAAAACCAAAGCAACATGCCCATCTCAGTGCATCCTCAGTGGTGCACTGGCAGTGAAGTGCAGCTAATGTCAAAGGAAAGTCATTAGAAACAGAAGCAGGTTTCATGCAAAAGAGCAGCTTCCTACTGAGATCGAAGATAACTTCCCCTCCTGACAGATAGGGCAATATTTGCCTTGGGTGTAGGGAAAGGATTTGGTTTCTAACTTTGATAAGCTTTCCATAGATGTTACTTGATCACTTGGGTGATGACCTGAGGGTGGGGAGTGTTCAGAGGGATTTGTAAAAGCCTTATCTCAATTGGCAGGTGACTGGAGTGCACTACCCTTGCCTTGTCTCACTCCACCAACAGGGAATTGCTGACTGCTATATGTGAAGGAAATAAAACAGGTTAATTTCACTGCACACTTCACAGAGGGGTACATGTATCATGGAACTCAATCATATGGCAGCAGGTTCAAGCAGAAAAAATATATTAAGGAATTTAAATTGCATTGCAAATGGAACTTAGCCCAGAAAATTGAAGTCCCTTCTGCCTCACTGGGACTGGCAAGTTAAAGGGCAGAACTATTAAGTCAGGGTATAATCCGCCTGTGAGAGAATGTGTTTGCTCTTATCCTCATCACTGCCTCAGACCTTAACCTTGGGTAAGACTGGGACCCTAACCTCTTACTACAGCCCGAGTCCCTAATCTTGACCAACTGTTTTAAAAATCACAACAGGGAGCAGATAAAATAGGAAGCATCAGTTTGTTGTATTATCAGCAAGATAACCAATTTGAAGTAACATTTAAGGACAGTAGGTGGGTTGTCTTATCTTTGTATATGAAGAACAGCAATGAGAAAACTAGAGTTGTATAAACAAGAAAGAAAGCTTGCCCTGGAATTCTCACAGAAGTTCCTCCCACAGAGCCCAGGGTTAGGCAGACTGCTGGTTTTAACTAATTGGCTAGATATGTCAAATGCAATGTCAATGTGTGTACTGTGAGTCTCCCTCTCCACACACAGTAGATGATGAGTGAGTCACTGATTTCTCCCACCTTGTCAGGGGGCCTCATTTTAAGACCAAGAAAAAACAAAACAAACAAACAAACAAAAACCTTTACATGTTTGCTTATAAGCTAAGTGAAGTAAGGACCAGTGGCGAAAGGATTTGATTTTTTGAGTTACCAGGTTTGGAGAATCCTAAGTTCAACTCCTGGCTGTCCCACTTCCTGGGTACAAGACCTTGGGCAAGACAGTGTACATTCTCTGAGCCTCACATTCCCCATCTACAACACAAGGATTCAAACTGTACTTATTTTATACAACTAGTGTGAGCATAAAATGAGATAATGTAGGTAAAGGATTTAGCACAGGTCAATGTACAAAACAATGGCAGTTATTGTCACTGTTATTGTTATTACCACCATTACTAAAACACAGTTCTTGCCAGGGTTACCAATAGAGCATAGGATAGTCATTATTAAGAGTTCAGGTTTGGCAGTCAGACTTGAGATTCAGTATGTGTTCTATTACTCTATAACTGTGTACCTTTGGGGGTTCTCTTACCCACTCTGTACCTCAGTTTCCTCTGTGCCTCTGTGATAATAGTCTTGTCTGCCTCACAGAATTGTGAAGATTAAATAAGCTACCTACCATATGTGAAACACTTAGAAATAGTGCCTGGCACAAAGAAAGTGCCATTTAAATATTAGTTATTAGTATTAGTATTTTGGTAACCATCTTGAAGGCTTTGCTCACAAGTCCCGATAGTACCTTCAGCTCACAGCATGTTCTCAGTTTGCGTTATTAACCTACAATCTCCACTAAAAGCATAAATCCATCCACTGAAGCTTTAGCTCACAAATGAAGGTTTAGAACCACCTCTGGTCATTAAGATTCTGTCAGCAAAGGCATGTGCCATCACACTTCTCCAGAATCCAACCCTCTGTTTTCTCCCATTTGAGATACCATAGTTGCATCTGTCACGGCAGATTACATTATGTCAACGTGACAAAGCAACAATAGACACAACTGGTTGTGGAATGTAAGCAAATGACAAATAAGTCCCAGGAATTTGAAAAGACAGTTTCTGAAGGGAGGGCAGTTGCTGAGCCTGGATATGAAACAAAAACTGCTTACAAACTGAAAGATGGAGAAATTCCAGATTTGGCCCTTGGCTAAGTTGGAAATCGACACAATTTATATTTAGAGACGTCCTTCTATTCTCTCAGGGCACTCACGTGTGGATTGGCAATTGTGGTACTGCAATTATGTCTATCTTCCTTAGAAGGGACACTTTCTCTAAAATGTTTCCTCTCAATTCCCTCCTATATTGCTCCCAACGCAAAATTCTACCTTTTCAGTGTGTGATCTGGAATTATACAATGCTGATCAGATCTTTAAGCATTACTCTTATCAGGAATATATTTCATTTTAAAAGCCTCTAGGAGCTTTAGACTAGGAAAATGTCCCTGTGAGACAAAATAATTCAGGGATTTTTTGACAGATGAAGATATTTTAAAATATTAGACTAGGGGAGAACTTAGGTAGCACCTACTAATTATTTTTTCAGCAAATATATATATATATATATATATATATATATATATATATATATATATATATTATGATAATGCTTTCCAAGGCACAAGAACTTCAGCAATTAAAATAAAAGATGGTCCTTGAACTTATGGAGTTTGTTTCAGTAGGGAAGAAAATAACCAGGAAAAAAAATTAGATTATGTGGGCAATATGAAGGACAGTTATTTAGTAGGGTGATAGGATAAAGGGTAACAAGATTGAGGGTGATTTATACAGTATGGTAGGAGAATTGCTCCTTTGAGATGTTAATATTTGATCAGAGATTTGAATGGTGAGAAGGAGCCTGCCAGGCACAGCAGGCAGAGGTCAAGATCATGGGGAAATAAAAAAAGATATGGTATATATACACAATGGAATACTACTCTGCCATAAGAAAAGATGAAATACTGCTATTTGCAACACCATGGACGGATCCCGAGATTATTGTGCTAAGTGAAATAAGTCAGACAGAAGTCGAGAACCATATGACTTCACTCATATGTGAGATATAAAACTGAAGGCAACAAAGGAATAAGACAAACAAATAAGCAAAAAGTCACAGACAGAGACAACAGTTTAATGGTTACCAGAGGGTAAACGGGGAGGGGGATGGCACATGAGGGTAAAGGAAGTCAAATATATGGTGGTGGAAGGACAAGTGACTCTAGATGGTGAACACAATGCAATATATATATGATGTATTATAGAATTATACACTACAAGCCTAGGTAGTTTCCTTGACCTTTGTCACCCCAATTAATTTTAACAACAACAAAAAATCCAGGCATGAAAAACTGCAAATTCAAAGGCCTTGTTAGGTGTTGTCACACAGCAGAATAGCCGATTGTCACCCCCGTGTCTTTCCTTGAGGAAAGAAGGGTCTGTGAGACTGTGTCTTTCTGGGACGTTGTTTTGTCATGATGTTTTACACCTCATGTCTCTCTGTCTGGTCTCCAAAAGATGGTTAGCAGCCAATGATGAATAAGATTCCCCACAGGGGGCACAACTCAAGCCAGATGGAACTGTGTGGGGACCCCTGTGGGGAGCCATGATTTCTTGTTATTCTGAAGCCTTGCAGACTAGCTCAGTTTATGATTAACTTGTTTCAGCTCCTAAGGCATTATCTCTGCCTGCACCTGGAGGGTGCTTACAAGCTGCTGAGGAATGAGGTGGGAGTGACCAGTTCCCGGACACTGAGGACTGAAGATTAGCAGAATAATTGGTGGGCTTTGTCATGAGATGATGACTTTGGGAAAGTTTCAAGGATTTTGTAGTTTATATGTAAAAGTCATAAATTTACTCTTAATGAGATAATGCATACTCATGATTGTTAAGCTGCATGTACACAGATGGTATAAATTGGTGAAGGAAAGTAAACTCGGTGCTTCAGGATCACTGAAGACTGGCCGCATCATCATTTGTGTGAGTGTCTTTTTTCATTCCCACTCCCCCATTCGGGTACTGTTCGATTTGTGGCGGCTGGACCGTCACACTTGGCGCCCGAACAGGGACTTGAATACGGGGGTAACAGTGAGGAACACCGCGTGGTTAGGGCCTGGCTCATATTGAGGAGCTTATTTCATGGATGCACGGTGAGTAAAGCACTGTCCCCACGGTCGAATGAATGTTTGAGTGAATGGTAGCTCCACGACTTCATGTTACGGAGCTTGTTTGGGCCCTAATCTGAGGTTCCGGTTCTGTCATACGGCATAACGGCGATTGGGCTTCTGCCCACCAGTTCGGGGGTTTATACTGAAACGCCTCTGTTAAGACAGATTTGGTCCCATAAGGGGCACGGACAGACGGGCATCTGATTGCTTTCTTTGATTGATTGAAGGGCCGAGTCAGGGAAAAGAGAAATGGGTCATGCCAGCAGCAAGAACTTGTATGTTAGAGGACTTAAGAGATTACTTGCCGCCCGTGGCAGCAGGGTCAGCAAAGAGCAATTAGATAAATTTTTAGAATTTGTAAAGGAAGTTTGCCCATGGTTTCCAGATGAAGGTACCGTCAGCTTGGAAACTTGGGAAAAGGTTGGAGAATGATTACAAGGCTATTATACTGTCCAAGTACCTCGGCAGGTCCCTGTAGAAACACTTGGATTGTGGACTTTAATCAGAGATTGCTTAGATCTTAAAAGGGAAGGCTGTAAGCTAGAAAAAGTAAAACAGGCAGGGAATGAAGAAACCCTTCCGTTCGCCGCTTCACTGGAAGAGCTGGGAGAAAGGGAGGGGGCTGATTATGCCGAGAAAACTCTTCCATCTGCCGCCTCTCCAGAGGAGAAAGAGGAGGGGGAAGGGAGTCAGATATGCAGAGGGACTTGCTAAGCATAATAAAGAGTCTGTTAGTCAGAAACCTCCAGATAAACACTGGGAAGATTTAGACCCTCAAGATCAGGAAGATTTAGTAGTGGCTGCAGCTCAAGAAAGCAGGCGGTTTGTAGATCCTATATTTACACTCGCAGAACAAATAAAGATGCTTCAAGGACAATTAGTAGAACTCAAGGTTACTAGGGAAGGGGAGAATTGTCCCAGGCCTCCCCAAATTCCTTATAGAGAGGAGGATTGTCCCAGGCCTCCCCAGATTCCTTATACAGATCCATGGAATCCAGGGGGTAAAGATCCCCCTGTAATTAACCCCACTGTGCCACCTCCAGAGGGACCTCGTATGTGGGACCCTCCGCTGCCACCACCGCAGCCACCGATCTGGGACATGTCTCTTAAGCCTCCGCCAAGTTATGTTAAATTAGGGTCAGATTCTCTTGTGCGCTCCCCTCTTCAAATGGCTTGTGAGGAGGCTCATAAGCAGGGAGAGTCTTTAGGACGATTTGGAGTATATCCTCTTATTAAAAACACTGATCAGACAGAAAACAGGATTAGAGAATGGAGAACTTTTCAGTGAAAGCAAGTAAAGAAATTAAAGAAGGCTTGCGCACAGTACGGTCCTATCGCCCCTTTTACTATGGCAATTTTAGGTGCTGTGTCTAGTGAAGCATTGGTGGCTCAGTGATAAAATTCTCGCCTGCCATGCAGGAGGCCTGGGTTTGATTCCCGGCCTCCCCATTAACCTTCTAGTACAGGAGCAGCTTGATAAAGGCCATATAATTGAATCTACTTCACCCTGAAATTCGCCCATTTTTGTAATTAAAAAAAAATATCAAAAAATGGAGATTGTTACAAGATTTGAGAAAAGTAAATAAAACTAGACTATGAAAAGATATCAGTAGCGAGTTCTTCCTCAAGACATGGCAAATAGCCCCACCTTGTGTCAGAAGTTTCTTAGTAAAGCAATTGATAACACCAGAAAACAGTTTCCTTCTGTATACATTATTCATTATATGGATGACATTTTATTGGCTTGTAAAAAAGAAGGAGTATTGTTAGCTTGCTTTACAAATATACAAAAAAATCTTCTAACCTCGGGTCTTATTATTGCACCCGAAAAAGTACAGAGAAGTGAGCCTTATTCTTACTTGGGATTTCAGTTGTTTGCTCAGTATTTCACTCCACAAAAAATAGAGCTTAAAAAAGATCATCTTAAATCTCTTAATGATTTTCAAAAGTTGTTGGGAGATATTAATTGGCTGCGCCCTTCTTTGGGATTAACTACTGGAGATCTTAAACCACTGTTTAAAATTTTAAAAGGACATTCTGATCCGACGTGGCTACCATTCAGTCAGGAGAAGCCACATCTCATGTTATTAGACATTCTCTTGCTGCTTTTGCTATGATTGGAACACCTAAAAAACTTAAAACAGATAATGGCTCAGGTTATACCAGCAAAAAATTCTCTTTATTTTGCCAGCAATTCTCGATCAATCATGTTACTGGCATTCCTTACAATCCCCAAGGGCAAGGGATTGTTGAACACACTCATGGCACATTAAAAGTCCATTTACAAAAAATAAAAAAAGGGGGAGTTATATCCCCTGATGCCCCATAATTACCTATCTCATTCTCTCTTTATTCAAAATTTTTTGACCTTGGATGCCCATGGTAAGAGTGCTACAGAGCGCTTTTGGCATCCTTCTACTGCCACTCAGGCTTTGGTCAAATGGAAAGACCCACTTACAGGCTCTTGGCAAGGCCCAGATCCAGTCCTCATATGGGGCCGAGGACATGTTTGTGTTTTTCCACAGGATGCAGAAGGCCCTCGGTGGCTGCCAGAACGATTGGTGCGACATGTGGACCCTCTACCTGCTGATGACATTGATGACCCTCAGCAATGCAGAAGAAGACCAGACGTATTGGGCCTATGTACCTGATCCACCAATCCTCCACCCTGCTGTATGGGATGGTCCTGAGATTCCAGTCTATGTCAATGACACTCACACCCTAGGATTGCCTTCTGATGGACACATAAAACAACATTTGAAAAGTTTTGTAAATCAGGCACTCCCTACAGTCAGGTGACTGATTTACAAGATGGGACTAGAGATTGGACCACTGTCATTAAGTCTGTTAATGTATCTGCTTGTGTTCCTTCCCCATATACACTTTTGATTGGAAACATTAATGTACACTTTGTAGAAAATCAATTTAATGTATCCTGTAGTAATTGTTCTTTAACAAATTGTATTTCTTGGGTGCCGTTAGGAACTAATGTTATGATACTTAAACAACCATCTTTTGTTATGCTTCCTGTTAATATCTCTGGACCTTGGTATGCTGAAAGAAGTTTGCAGATTTTCAAAGAAATTAAGTATGCTTTGAGTAGACAGAAACGGTTCATTGGACTTCTAATTACAGGAATTATGGCTTTGGTTACTATTATTGCAACTGCTGCTACAGCAGCTGTGGCCCTTTCTCAGACTATTCAAAATGCTCATTATGTTAATACTCTTTCAAAAAATGTTACTTTGGCTTTAGGAACCCAAGAAGCTATTCATGAGAAATTAGTACAAAAGGTGAATGCCCACTATGATACGGTTCAGTATATGGGAGATGTGATTAAGAGTATAAAAGTTAAATCTTATTTAGAATGTCATTCAGAATATCATTGGATATGTGTTACTTCTAAAAGATATAATAATAGTCAATATGATTGGAATCGGGTTCGTTTACATCTTCAAGGAATTTGGCATGATGCTAATGTGTCTTTAGATATGTTTCGGCTTCATGATGAATTTCAAAATATGAGAGAAGCTGAACCCTTGAAATTTGATGCAGCTCAGGCTGCTTCTGAGTTTATTGATGTTCTTAGAAATGCTATGCCATCTATGCCTCATATTACCCATTCTGTTATGATTTTCCTTATATTGGGCATCTGTGTCTGTGGTTCTGTGCCTACTCCCCATCCTCATTAAATGTTTCATCAGCAGGATGTTAGACTTGCGAGCTGACATCCATCAGCTTGAACTTAAGACAAGGCCTTAAGTCTCTCTCTCCCCCTTTTATGTATTGGGACGGGTTAGCCAAAGACGGGTAAATCCTGGGAGGTCCTTCAACACCTAAGACAGGGCTTGTATTAGAAAATACAAGTTCCAAAGATGGGTTAATTGATGAGACGGTCCCGGGATGCCTAAGACAGGCACCATCGCCTTATATCTCCTATAATATGGATTTTGCTTCTATAAAATAAAAAAGGGGGAGATGTGGGGAGCCATGATTTCTTGTTATTCTGAAGCCTTGCAGACTGGCTCAGTTTATGATTAAACTTGTTTCAGCTTCTAAGGCATTATCTCTGCCTGCACCTGGAGGGTGCTTACAAGCTGCTGAGGAATGAGGTGGGAGTGACTGGTTCCCGGACACTGAGGACTGAAGATTAGCAGAATAATTGGTGGGCTTTGTCATGAGATGATGACTTTGGGAAAGTTTCAAGGAATTTGTAGTTTATATGTAAAAGTCATAAATTTACTCTTAATGAGATAATGCATACTCATGATTGTTAAGCTGCATGTACACAGATGGTATAAATTGGTGAAGGAAAGTAAACTCGGTGCTTCAGGATCACTGAAGACTGGCTGCATCATCATTTGTGTGAGTGTCTTGTTTCATTCCCACTCCCCCATTCGGGTACTGTTCGATTTGTGGCGCTGGACCGTCACAGACCCCCAATGAGCTGCCTTGGAAGATCTGGGAAGGGGCCTTGCCTCCCCTTCTCCCAGCCTGGGAAAAGACACTGCTGACTATGGCTTTCCTCTCTCACCTTATTGTGAGAGAAGTCATGAGAGCGATAAAGATCAGCTCTCTCTGCTTAGCTCAATAGAACAGTTTCAACATGAGAGATTTGTCCCCCAGGGAGGTGCATACCTCACCTAAATCATCATAGGACTTTCTGCTCTGGCTGCTTGAGGACGAAAATAATTAGTTTGGTTCACTTTTGTGATATGATAGATGAGTTTCACAGACGGTATAAAAAACAATGCTACTTCCTTATATGATTATCAATAAAAGCCACCAGTTGGCCTGATTCTGGGCTCTAGTCTCTTGTCAGGCTGTGAGACATGCTGGACTTCTGAGATTTAACTGCATTAAGTCTGTTTCTTTCTTTCTTAAAAACTTAACCTAATGCCGCCTCTTCTCGCTCCCCTACTGGCTGTGTTGTGCTGGACGTGCCAGTTAGGAAAATTAATTTGAAATTTTAGCAGAACAGAAAGAAGAGCAGTGTAGCTGAAGTATAGAGAACATAACAGAGTGGTAGGAGATAAGATTAGGGAAGACACTGGGGCCAGATAACATGATAGAGCCCTAGACAAAGAAAATGGGATTTGGGAGACGTCATCAAAATGGCAGTGTGAGGTGAGCCTCTGTAAAACTCCCCTGGAATTCACAACTAATCGAACAACAATAACTCCGCAAAGGACTCCCTGCACAGCGGCGAGGCAAGACGAAGAGGCCCACTACTGAATTCACCTAAATGTGGGCAAATTGCGACAGCAGGAGAGGAAGGAAGGGAGAAGTGTGGACACAGAGCCTAGCAGGCTCAGGACACAGACCTAGCTCAGTTCTCTGAGCTCCCTGCATCCCGGAACTACTGCAGCTGTGGGAGAAGGAAGAACTCAGACTGCTAGGGCTCCGCTTATGGCCCACAGGGCTGAGGAGACAGCATATAACACGGCTGAACCCAATACTCACGGCAGAGACCTCGGAGCAAAGACTCAGGGAAGAAGGCTGAAGTCGGTGGTTTCAGCCCTCACTGCCCTCAGAAGCCATAGGCACTGAGACTAGCCGCCTCCTCTCTACCCACCCAGAGCTCGCTCCGCACCCACCTGCCCGGTGCTAGAAGCAGAACAGTAGTAGTGTCAGATCAAAAGAATAGAATATTTGCTGTTCTGAGAACTGTGGACCACAGACACAGATTCACAGGCCAACTACTACCTGCAAAGGGGTGGCGACTGTGGAAGCAGGACCAGCTGTGGTGGTGGTCTCCACCATTGCTCTGGGCCACATCTCACAAATCATCCCGCCCCTGGCTTCACCTATCTAGGTGGATCCCGGCAGGAGTAAACAGAACTGCTGAAACATACGGGCTCTAAATCTGGTACAGGAAGAGCTTTCGAACTTCAAAAGCTCTCCACATACCCACATGGACACTGCACCCTGTGACCCAGATGAACTATTAACAGAGGAGAAGCCTGTCTCCCAGGGAATACCCCCATTGTGTGAGAAGAAGGAATAGTGCAGAGAAAACATAGCACTACTGTGTGAGAGAGAAAAAAAAGGCTGCAGTCGGAGAGAAAATAAAACATTCTACCAACAAGAACTGGAAAACAAAACAAAGACCTCTTCCTATCAACCTGTTGCAAAAGCCACTCTGGTAGATGTAAAGGAAGAGAAATAATAAATCAGTAATAGCCAAGAATCACCAAGGCAACAAGACAGCTCAGACAGAAAGTAAAAAGTCTCCAGAAAAGGAACTTAAAGATATGGAAATATATGACATAAATGACAAGGAATTCAAGATTGCAGTTCTGACAAAACTCAACAAGATGCAAGAAAACACAAAAAGGCAGTTTAATGAACTCAGAAACACAATCAAAGAACAACATGAGCATTTTACGAAAGAGATTGAAATTTTAAAAAAGAACCAAATAGAATTTCTGTACATTAAGAACTCAATAGAAATAATTAAGAATGAAATAAACAGCTTAAGTAGTAGAGTTGACCAGATGGAGGAAAGAATCAGTAATATCGAAGATAGAAACCTGGAATGTACACAGATAGAAGAAAGAGACTTGAGACTTAAAAGAAATGAAAGAACTCTACAAGAACGTACTGACTCCATCAGAAAGAGCAATATAAGAATAATGGGCATACCAAAAGGAGAAGAAAGAGAGAAGGGAACAGAGAATATATTAAAACAAATAGTCAAGGAGAACTTTCCAAACTTGTGGAGAGAACAGGATCCTGGAATCCAAGAAGCAAATAGAACATCTAGTTACCTCAATCCCAACAGGCCTTCTCCAAGGCACATTGAATTGAAGCTGTCGAAAATCAACGACAAAGAAAGAATCCTCAAGGCAGCCAGGGAAAAGAAGACGGTAACCTACAAAGGAAAGCCCATTAGATTCCATCAGATTTTTCAGCAGAAACTCTACAAGCCAGGAGGGAGTGGAACCAAATAGTCACACTATTGAAAGAGAGAAATTATGAAACAAGAATAATATATCCAGCAAAGATAAACTTTAGATATGAACGAGGAATAAAGATATTTCCAGTCATACAGAAGCTGAGAGAATTTTCTACCACATGACATGCACTACAAGAAATACTAAGGGAGGCTATACGACCACCATCAACACGGACAATTTGTGGCAACCAAACTATAAAAAGGGGTAGAGTAAAAGCCTGAACTGGAATATGGGAATGGAGTAAGCAAGTGTGCTGAAGAAAATGGAATACTCTAAATATCAAACTTTCTTTTACATAAAATTAAGGGTAACCACTCAAAAAAAAATCCAGAACGGAAATATATACTGTAATAATAGAAGAAAAAGAGGGAAACATCATAGAATACCACCACACAAAACTAATAGACAACAACAAAAAGGCAAAGAAACAATGGAGACACAGCCTTACCAGAAAACTAAAGATAGAATGACAAGAAATCCTCACATATCAATAATCACCCTAAATGGAAATGGACGGAACTCACCAATAAAAAGGCACAGAGTAGCAGATTGGATCAAAAAACTAAACCCAACCATATGCTGTCTCCAAGAGACACATCTCAGGTACAAGGACAAGCATAGACTCAAAGTGAAAGGGTGGAAATTGGCACTCCAAGCAAATGGTACCCAGACAAAATCAGGTGTAGCAATAATGATATCAGATGAAAAAGATTTCAGGGTGATAAAAATAACAAGAGACAAAGATGGATATTTTATAATGGTAAAGGAGAATATACAAGAAGAAGACATAACAGTCATCAATATTTATGCCCCCAATCAGGGAGCACCAAAATATACCAAGCAACTACTAACAGAACTAAAGGGTGAAATTGACCAAAACACAGTTATACTAGGGTACCTAAATACATCATAGACAGCTATGGATAGATCATCCAAACAGAAAATAAATAATAAAATAGCAGCCATAAATGACACATTAGATGAAATGGACATAAATAATATTTATAAATGTCTTCATTCTAAAACATCAGAGTATACTTTTTTTTCTAGTATACATGGAACACTCTCAAGGATAGACCATATATTGGGACAAAAATTCAGTCTCAGCAAATTTAAGAAGATTGAAATCATACCAAGCATATTCTCTGACCACAAGGCTTTGAAATTGGATATCAATTGCAAAAAGAAAGCAGGAAAAACCACAAATACATGGAGATTAAACAACATAGTTTTAAAGAACGACTGGGTCAAAGGAAAAATTAGAGGACAGATCAAAAGACACATAGAAACAAATGACAATGAAAATACATCCTACAAAAATTTTTGGGATGCAGCGAAAGCAGTTTTAAGAGGGAAATTTATATCATTACAGGCCTATCTCAAGAAACAAGAAAATTCCCAAATAAATAACCTCATGTTACACCGTAAAGAACTAGAAAAAGAAGAACAAATGAAACTCAAGGTCAGCAGAAGAAAGAAAATAACAAAAATCAGAGCAGAACTAAATGAAATAGAGAACAAAAAGACAATAGAAAACATTAATTTGACAAAGAGCTGGATCTTTGAAAAGATTAACAAAATTGACAAACTTTTGGCTAGACTCACTAAGATAAAAAAGAGAAGACACTAATAAAGAAAATCAGAAATGAAAAAGGGGAAGTTATCACGGACACCACAGAAATAAAAAGGATCATCCAAGAATACTCTGCAGGACGATATGCCACCAAATTCAATAATCTAGAAGAAATGGACAAGTTCTTAGAAACATATAGCCTTCCAAGGCTGAACCATGAAGAACTGGAAAATCGAAACAGACCGATCACTAGTAACGAAATTGAATCAGTCATCCAAAACCTTCCCAAAAGCAAAAGTCCGGGACCAGATGGCTTCACTAGTGAATTCTACCAAGCCTTCAAAGAGGATGTAATACAAATCCTGCTCAAACTCTTCCAAAAAATTGAAGAAGAGACAATACTCCCTAACTCATTTTATGAGGCCAACATTACCCTAATACCAAAACCTGGTAAGGATAACACAAAAAAAGAAAACTACAGACCAATATCTCTGATGAATGCAGATGCAAAAATCCTAAAGAAAATTCTAGCACATCGAATACAACAATGCATTAAAAAGATCATTCATCACGACCAAGTGGGATTCATCCCCGGGGCACAAGGATGGTTCAACATCCGCAAATCCATCAATGTGATACATCACATAAACAAAATAAAGGACAAAAATCATATGATTATATAAATTGATGCAGGAAAAAAAACACTTGAGAAGATGCAACATCTATTTATGATTAAAACACTTAATAAAATGGTATAGAAGGAAAATACCTGAACATAATAAAGGCCACATATGACAAGCCCTCAGCTAATCTCATAATTAATGGTGAAAAACTGAAGCCCTTTGCTCTACGTTCAGGAACAAGACAGGGCTGTCCCTTATCACCTCTGCTTTTCAACATAGTGTTGGAATTCCTTGCCAGAGCAATCAGGCAAGAAAAATAAATACAAGGCATCCACATTTGGAATGAAGAAGTTAAACTATCACTCTGCAGATGACATGATGCTATATATAGAAAACCCTAAAACTCCACCAAAAAGCTATTAGAAAACATCAACAAATACAGTGAAGATGCTGGCCACAAAATCAATGTACAATAGTCCATTACATTCCTGTATACTAACAAAGAAATCTCAGAAAAAGAAATACAAAAAACAATTCCTTTCGCAATTGCAGCAAAAAGAATAAAATACCTAGGTATAAACTTAACCAAGGAAGTGAAGGACCTATACGCTGTAAACTATAAGATATTTTTGAAAGAAATTGAAGAAGACACAAAGAAATGGAAAGACATTCCGAGCTCATGGATTGGAAGAATCAACATAGTTAAAATCGCCATATTACCCAAAGCAATATACAGATTTAATGTAATCCCCATCAAAATCCCAATGGCATTTTTTAAAGAAATAGAACAAAAAATCATCAGATTTGTTTGGAACCACAAAAGACCTCAAATAGCCAAAGCAATTTGAGGAAAAAAGAACAATACTGGAGGTATCACACTTCCTGACTTTAGCTTGTACTGCAGGGCTACAATAATCAAAACAGCTTGGTATTGGCAGAAAAACAGACACGTAGACCAATGGAATAGAATTGAGAACCCAGAAATAAAACCACATAAATATGGAGAGATAATTTTTGACAAAGAAGCTAAAAACATACAATGGAGGAAAGACAGCCTCTTCAATAAATGGTGCTGGGAGAATTGGAAAGCCATGTGCAAAAGAATGAAACTGGACTGCTATCTGTCACCATGTACCAATATTAATTCAAAATGGATCAAAGACTTAAGCATAAGACCTGACACAATAAACTGCATAGAAGAAAACATAGGTAATAAACTTATGGACCTTGGGTTCAAAGAGCATTTTATGAATTTGACTCCAAAGGCAATGGAAGTTAAATCTAAAATAAACGAATGGGACTGTATGAAACTTAAAAGCTTCTACACAGCAAAAGAAACCATCGACAAAATAAAGTAGCAACCAACTGAATGGGAGAAGATTTTTGCAAACAGTGCCTCCGATAAGGGGCTAATATCCAAAATATACAAGGAACTCATGCGTCTCAACAACAAAAACACAAACAACCCAATTGAAAAATGGGCAGAGGACCTAAGGAGTCATTTCTCCAAAGAGGACATACAAATGGCAAATAGACATATGAAAAAATTCTCAACATCAGTAATCATCAGAGAAATGCAAATAAAAACCGCAATGAGATATCACCGTACCCCAGTCAGAATGGCTATCATCAATGAGACAAATATTAACAAGTGTTGAAGAGGCTGTGGAGAAAAAGGGACCCTCATACACTTTTGGTGGGAATGCAGACTGCTGCCGCCGCTATGGAAGGCAGTGTGTAGGTTCCTCAAAAAATTACGAATAGAATTACCATATGACCCAGCAATCCCTCTCCTGGGTATCTACCCAAAAAATCTGGAAACATTTATCCATAAAGACACATGTGTTCCAATGTTCATCGCAGCTTTGTTTATGGTGGCCAAGACATGGAAACAACCAAAATGTCCTTGAATAGATGAATGGATAAAGAATTTGTGGTATATATGCACAATGGAATATTATTCAGCAATAAGAAAAGATGATATAGGAACATTTGTAAAACATGGATGGATCTTGAGAGTATAATGCTAAGCAAAATACGTCAGAAAGAAAAAGCAGAGAACCATATGATTTCACTGATATGTGGTATATAAACCAAAAAGAACAAAAGAACAAGAGAAACAAATGAGAATCAAGAAGTCATAGACCCATCCATGTTGTTGCAAATGGTAAGATTTCTTTCTTCTTTATGGCTGCATAATACTCCATTGTATAAATGTACCACAGTTTCTTAATCCAGTCATTTACCGATGGGCATTTTGGTTGTTTCCATGTCTTAGCTATTGTGTATAGTGCTGCAATAAACATAGGAGTGCATAAAGATTTTTGAATTGAAGTTTTGGATTTCTCCGGATAGATACCTAGGAGTGGAATTACTGGATCATTATGTTAAGTGAAATAAGTCAGACAGAGAAAGATAAGTACCATATGATCTCACTTATTTGCGGATTCTAAAGAAAAGAGTAAGTGAATGAACTAATCAGAAACAGTTTGGGAGACAATGAGGAAAAACTGAGGGTTGCTAGATGGGCGGGAGGGGTCGGGGGTGGGGGTAGGGTGAGGGGATTGGAGGGCAGTCGGTGAGCACAGGATGGCCACGGGGTTTGAAAATTAATCTGGGGAACGTAATTTGGTGGTTACCAGAGCGTAAGGGGGTTGGGGGGTGGGGGATGAGGGTGAGGGGGATCAAATATATGGTGATGGAAGGGGAGCTGACTCTGGGTGGTGAACACACAGTGTGATTTATGGATGATGTGATACAGAATTGCACACCTGAAATCTATGTAATTTTACTAACAATTGTCACCCCAATAAATTAAAAATAAATTAATTAAAAAAAAAAGAAGTCATAGACACAAACAATAGTTTAGTAGTTACCAGAGGGTAAGGGGGGTGGGGTTTGGGAGATGAGGATAAGGGGGATCAAATATATGGTGATGGAAGGAGAACTGACTCCGGGTGGTGAACACACAATGGGATTTATAGATGATGTTATACAGAATTGTACACCTGAATTCTATGTAATTTTACTAACATTTGTCACCCCAATAAATTAAAAAAAAAGTGATAAAACTGAAGCTGATATGGTTGAAGCTATGCTGTGTGTGTGTATAGCCCTGAAACCAAATCCTCTATCTTCTCCCCAGTCTCTTATTGACTCCTCAGGGGGCTTTGGAGAACACTCCGGGGGGTGGGTGGAAGTATCCTTTTAACTATTATTATACCCGGATGAAAATGGTATTTTAATAACCGGAGACAATCCCTCAAAAAAGGAATAATATTTTTAACAAAATATCTTGATAGTCAATTGAGACCAGTAGGGCCTGAATGTGAGACCAGTAGTGCCTGAATTGGGAAAAAGAAA
Organism: Rhinolophus ferrumequinum; assembly: GCF_004115265.2. Taxonomy (NCBI): domain Eukaryota; kingdom Metazoa; phylum Chordata; class Mammalia; order Chiroptera; family Rhinolophidae; genus Rhinolophus; species Rhinolophus ferrumequinum. The sequence goes on along the minus strand of NC_046284.1, from coordinate 27,747,507 downwards.
AAAAAAAAAAAAAACTGTTTAAAAAGAGATCAAGTTAAAATTCCCTGCATAGCAACTTCAGAGTTTGTGGTGGGAGAGAGAGGAAAAAGGATATTTGTGATATTGTGATATTTGTGATTCTATGAAATTTCCCCAAAAACAAAATATTTGAATTCTTGAACATATATTAGTGGGCATTTGTTTTGGAAATCAAAGAAATGTGACTGGGCTCCAAATTCTGGATTGACATGGAACAAAGGAAAAGAGAATGAAAGTAGAGGGAGAAAGAGGCCAGTAAGAATGAGAATTTATTATAAGCAAAAATTCAGAACCAGAAGTGATAATAAAATGTGAGCCCCTTTTAATTTACAGAAAAAAAGAATATTAGGAGGATAATGAACTTCCAACAGAATGTGTGATAACAACCTGACATAATTTTATCTAAATTTCAAAGAGCACAACTTAGATTTATCTCCTAAAACATTCTATGGCATATGAGAGGACTGTAACATTTCTCTGTGTCTGAAGTTGGAATGAAGAATAATTGAAAATACTATTCTCTTCTCTCTAATTCTCTCTCCAAGTCCTCAGCTGAGAGAGAGAGAGAAAGAGAGAGAGAGAGAGAGAGAGAGAGAGAGAGAGAGAGAGAGAGAGAGAGAGAGAGAGAGAGAATAACTCTGGGGCTCTAGGGATTTACCTAATACTTCCAGGGGAAAAAAAGTGGAGAAAAGGGACAGCAGACTAAAGTAGAAACAAGAGGAGGAGAAAAAATAGGGATAAAGAGAAAAAAAAGAGGTATGGCATAAAGTAACATAAGTAGGACACTAGAAAAAGAGAAAAAAAAAAATAAGGCGAGGGTAAATTTTCTACCCAAGTCAGGAAATCCCATTCCAAAACCCAGAATTCAAATATTCAGTGTGGCCCACATAGGCGTGCACTTGATGATGTACTAGTCATTTTTATCTCCAGAAACAGACTATCATTTTGAGACTAAGGCTCTACAGAAATTTCTTCTATTTCTTATGGCTCCTACAGATTATATTCTGGTGCACTGCACAAATGATGCTCAGTAAATGCTGGTTTAAAAATAAATACCCACTCCGTGGTTCCCCCATTTGTGTCCAGATACATGTTCTTTGACCCCTTTTATCCTCAGGAGAGATGAACTACGTATAAATCCCTTAACACAGTGTTGTTGCTTTTTCAAATATACGACTTTGCTCACTTTATCTTCCAAATTCTTAGCTCCTCAACTATTCCAACTTCTATTATTTTATAAATCATCCATCACACTCAACATATGTCTATATATTTGCTTTACCAACTGAACTGTGAGATTTAGGAAGATAGGTCCCATCTCTTTCCCAGCCATTGCAGTATTCCCAACACTTCATTTGTCATTCAACAAAAGTTTGTTAACTATCTATGTCTATTCTCTTGGCTAATTTGTGAACTCCTTGAGAACAGTGACTGTATTATTGACAATTCTGGATGACTAGAACTAAGCACAGTCCATGACTAGGTACTCAGAATATGTTGACTGAATTAGTTTAACACATCGATTGAAAAGCCCGGCCAACTGATTATTACCTGAATATCTTATGCGTGAAAGACCAGCAAGGAAAAAGATTTCAGAATAGCCTTTAGGCAAAGATATTACTCCTGGTACTTTCATCTGTTCTTGGACAAAGATTATTTCTGTTTTTGCATCTTAGCATTAAAAGGTTTTGTATTATTATGCATTAAAAAATCAAGTTACCTAAGGAGGAAGGAGAAAAGCAGAGGGTGTGCTAGCAGGGAGAGTGTGTGTTGGTAGAAAGAAAGGTGCTGGCTGAAAGGTTAAGCCAGACAGAGACAAAGGCAGGTATGTGATCTTGGGATTCCGGGGTTTCAGTGTTCCAGAGACAGAGGCAGAAGGCAGACTGCAGTTGACTGGGAAGCCACCAGGTAGAGATTGAGATCCAGGCACCGACTTGGAGAGAAAGACTCCATTCTGGGAAATGGGTTCAGCCTTCTCTTCCATCTCTTAGTTTTTTTTTTTGTTTGTTTGTTTTTTTAGAGAGCAAAGCTGGTTTCCCTTTTAAAGAATATGTGAGGGCCACAATATTTAGTTTCTGAAAGTTTTGTCATCCAAAACACATGCAAACATTGTTGAATGTAAAATACTTACTCATATTTTCAATGGAAAATGTTATGTTTAGGTTTATATACCACATATCAGTGAAATCATATGGTTCTCTGCTTTTTCTTTCTGACTTATTTCACTTAGCATTATACTCTCAAGATCCATCCATGTTGTCACAAATGTTCCTATGTCATCTTTTCTTACCGCCGAATAATATTCCATTGTGTATATATACCACAACTGTCGTGCAGGGGATCCTGCCGACTTCTACATGTGTCATGCAGTGAGTCCGGCGGGGGTCTCTGGTCCCACGCCCCACATAAGAACGCAGGACATGGTGAGGCCAAAAAGGAAAAGGTAGGGGAGTCATACCACTATACTCTCATTGGCGGCTGGGTTGGAGACACAGGAACCAGGAGCAACACAATTCTCAGCCCTCACTGTGCCGCTTGCAGACTCAGCCACCAACTTCTTGCTAGCTCCAACTTTTTTGCTAGCCTAGCCACGGCAGTTACATTCATGGCTAATGGCTCACTGGTTACAGCTGACGGCCAACTAGCCACAGCTGATGGCCATTTGATCACAGTTGATGGCCATTTACTACCTGAGCCAGCACCTTTCTTTGTGAGGCCGAGAGCCTGGAAACTGCTTTTTGGGGCCCTGTCCCCACAACAACTTCTTTATCCATTCAACTATCAAAGGACATTTTGGTTGTTTCCATGTCTTGGCCACTGTAAACAAAGCTGCAATGAACATTGGAGCACACGTGTCTTTATGGATAAATGTTTTCAGATTTTTTGGGTAGATACCCAGGAGAGGGATTGCTGGGTCATATGGTAATTCTATTCGTAATTTTTTAAGGAACTTCCACACTGCCTTCCATAATGGCTACACCAGTCTGCATTCCCACCAACAGTGTATGAGGGTTCCTTTTTCTCCACAGGCTCTCCAACACTTGTTACTATTTGTCTTGTTGATGATAGCCATTCTGACTGGGGTGAGGTGATATCTCACTGTGGTTTTCATTTGCATTTCTCTGATGATTAGTGATGTTGAGCATTTTTTCATATGTCCATTTGCCATTTGTATGTCCTCTTTGGAGAAATGTCTCTTTAGGTCCTCTACCCATTTTCAGTTGGGTTTTTATTTCGTTATTTATTTTCTGTTTGGATGATCTCTCCATAGCTGTCAGTGGTATATTTAGGTCCCCTAGTATAATTGTGTTTTGGTCAGTTTCTCCCTTTAGTTCTGTTAGTAGTTGCTTGGTATATTTTGGTGCTCCCTGATTGGGGGTATAAATATTGATGACTGTTATGTCTTCTTGTTGTATAGTCCCCTTTACCATTATGAAATGTTGATATTTGCCTCTTGTTATCTTTTTTACCCTGAAGTCTGTTTCATCTGATATCATTATGGCTACACCTGATTTTCTCTGGGTACCATTCGCTTGGAGTGTCAATTTCCACCCTTTCACTTTGTGTCTATGCTTGTCTTTATAGCTGAGATGTGTCTCTTGGAGACAGCATATGGTTGGGTTTAGTTTTTTGATCCAATCTACTACTCTGTGCCTTTTTATTGGTGAGTTCAGTCCATTTACATTTAAGGTGATTATTGATATGTGAGGATTTCCTGTCATTCTATCTTTAGTTTTCTGGTAAGGCTGTGTCTCCATTGTTTCTTTGCCTTTTTTTGTTGTCTATCATTTCTGTATGGTGGTATACTATGATGTTTCCCTCTGTTTCTTCTTCTATTACAGTATGTATTTCAGTTATGGGTTTTTCTTGAGTGGTTACCCTTAAGTTTAAGTAAAAGAAAGTTTGATATTTAGAGTATTCCATTTTCTTTAGCACGCTTACTTTCTCCATTCCCATATTCCAGTTCAGGCCTTTACTCTCCCTCTTTTTATGTTTTGGTTGCCACAAATTTTCCCTGTTGATGGTGCTCGAATAGTCTCCTTTAGTATTTCATGTAGTGTAGGTCGTGTATCAGAAAATTCCCTCAGCTTCTGTATATCTGGGAAGGTCTTTATTCCTCCTTCATATCTAAAGGCTATCTTTGCTGGATACATTATTCTTGACTCATAATTTCTCTCTTTCAATTGTTTGAATATTTGGTTTCACTCCCTCATGGCTTGTATAGTTTCTGCTGAAAAATCTGATGAGAATCTGATGGGCTTTCCTTTGTAGGTTACCTCTTCTTTTCCTTGGCCGCCTTGAGGATTCTTTCTTTGTCGTTGATTTTAGACAGCTTCGATACAATGTGCCTTGGAGAAGGTTTGTTGGGATTGAGGTAAGTAGGTGTTCTATTTGCTTCTTGGATTTGAGGATCCAGTTCTGTCCACAATTTGGGAAGTTCTCATCAACAATTTGTTTTAATATATTCTCTGTTCCCTTCTCTCTTTCTTCTCCCCTGGTATGCCCATTATTCTTATATTGCTCTTTCTGATGGAGTCAGAAAGTTCTTGTAGAGTTCTTTCATTTCTTTTAAGTCTCAAGTCTCTTTCTTCTTCCATCTGTGTAATTTCCAGGTTTCTGTCTTCGATGTTACTGATTATTTCCTCCATCTGGACAACTCTACTACCTAAGCTGGTTATTTCAGTCTTAATTTCTTCTATTGAGTTCTTAATCTTCAGATATTCTATTTGGTTCTTTTTTAAAATTTCAACCTCATTCGTAAAATGCTCATGTTGTTCTTTGATTGCGTTTCTGAGTTCATTAAACTGCCTGTCTGTGTTTTCTTACATCTCGTTGAGTTTTTTCAGAACTGCAATCTTGAATTCTCTGTCGTTTAAGTCACATATTTTCATGTCTTTAAGTTTCTTTTCTGGAGACTTTTCACTCTTTTTGAGCTGTCTTGTTGCCTTGGTTATTCATGGGAATTACTGTTTTATTATTTATCTTCCTAGACATCTACAAGAATGGGCTCTGCAACAGGTTGATAGGAAGAGGTCTTTGTTTTGTTTTCCAGTTGTTGTTGGTAGGGTGTTTTATTTTCCGTCTGACTGCAGCCTTTTATTTCTCTCACATGGTAGTGCTATGTTTTCTCTGCACTATTCCAGTTTCTCACACAATGGAGGGATTCCTGGGCGACGGGCTTCTCCTCTGTTACTAGTTCGCTTGGGTCACAGGGCGCAGGGTCTGTGGGGTATGCGGAGAGTTTTGAATTTCCAAAGCTCTTCCTGCACCAGATTCAGAGCCCGTATGTTTCAGCACTTCTGTTTATTCCTGCAGGGATCCGCCCAGATAGGTGGGGCCAGGGGTGAGGTGAGTTGCGAGTGGTGGCCTAGAGCAATGGAGGCGACCACCATCACAGCTGGTCTTGCTTCCACAGCTCCCTCCCCTCTGCTGGAACTAGTTGGGCTGCGAATCTGTGTCTGCGGTCCACAGTTCTCAGAACAGCAAATATTCTGTTCTTTTGATCTGACACTACTACTGTTCCGCCTCTAGCACCGGCCATGTGGGGGTGGGGCGAGCTCTGGCAGGGTTTGAAGGGGGCGGCTAGTCTCAGTGCCTAAGGTTTCCGTTCTCTGCTCCGTCATGAGGGCTTAAATCACCGTTTTCATCCTTCTTCCCTCAGTCTTTGCTCCGAGGTCTCTGCCGTGAGCGTTGGGTTCAGCCGTGTTATATGCTGCCCCCCTCAGCCCTTTGGGCCATAAGTGGAGCCCTAGCAGTCTGAGTTCTTCCCTCTCCTGCAGCTGCGGTAGTTCTGGGATGCAGGGAGCTTGGAGCATTGAGATAGGTCTGCGTCCTGCGCCCGCTCATGCGGCTCCGTCTCCACACATCTCCCTTCCCTCCTCTCCTGCTCATGCGATTCTCCCACCTTTTGGTGAATTCAGTAGTGGGCCTCATCGTCTTGCCTGTCTGCTGTGCAGGGAGTCCTTTGTGGAGTTATTGTTGCTCGATTAGTTGTAAATTCCAGGGGAGCTTTACAGAGGCTCACCTCATGCCGCCATTTTTATGATGTCTCTCTAGCAAGGGGCTTTCTTAACTGGGGCTAAATTTCTCCTTCTCCTGCTCATTTCTATCTACCTACCTACCCTAATCAGATATACTTTGGCTACTTTCTCTGTAGGATCTTGGACATAGAAGAGACTAGTAACATTCTCTCAAGTATTTGAACTAGTTTTGCAACATTAGTTGGAATTGTGAATGAATGTGACACTTACACAACTAAGTATTGATTGAGTTGTCTTGCCCTGAATAACTTTTAACACAGAGGCCCATCATGCAATGAATAGGTTGGAAGTTTCATCAAGGATAACTTGTGGTCTGTCCAGTACATACATCACTAAATTTTAGCTTGTTTCTGTGTATGTGTAAGAGAGAGACAATGGAAAGGAGGGAGGAATTGAGGAAGGGGATAAAGAAAAGGAGAGAGAGAGGGTGTAAGGGAAAGATGTAATGTGCTCAGATAATGGAGAAAGAGTAGAAAGGGAGGAAATTAATTCAGGATAGAACTGAACCATAACAGTTTCTGTAAAAGGCATGAGAGTTAAATGCGCCAAAATCTAATGTAAACTGTGATTTAAAAAACCTACTATTATCTCATCTGTTATTCTGAAAACCCTCAAAAAGCTGATAATATCATATCTGATATCTAGAGGGCAATTTTACTCAAGCCAGCTGGTGTTTCCTAACAGCACCTGCAAAATTAGACTAAATTAACTAAAAGCCTGTCTCAAATTATTAGTGCTGCCCATACAGATTCAAACAGTGGTGTAGGATGGTTTCAATAACCGAAATAGAAGGAGAATATGATCAAATCATATTACTTCATTTTTTTACATTACATAAATTTTCTATCATTTTATTTTCAAACTGCATATGACTTCATATTTGATATTATCTTTTAAAAACATTGTTGCTGGATATTTCTTTTTGAAATATACAATATAATAAGACCTGATTTTAATTAGATTATTAATTTTTAAATGTTTTTTATAATTAACATATAATATTATATTAGTTTCAGATGTACAACATATTGATTCATATTTATAACTCATGATGTGATCACCACAATATCTCTAGCAAACATCTGTCACTATACAGTTATTACAATATTATAGACTACTTTAAAAAACTCCTAAAGTGACCCTAACATTCAATAAACATTGAGAACTATTGCTTTATGCTGCATCTTAATGTTTACATTTTTATTCTTACATTTATTTCCCTACATATATTTGCTGTCATTTTATTGTTTTTTTAATACTTAAGTTGGACATTTAACTTATTAATTTTCAGCCTTTTAAAATTTCTTCTTTAAATTTAATTTAATTTTATTAGTAATTTCACATGTACAAAACAACACAATAATTAGGTATTTACACCCCTCAAAAAATAACACCACCAAGTCTACTACCATCATACATAGCTATTACAATACCATTGACTATATTCCCCATGCTGTACTTTATACCCCATGACAATATATATATATATATATATGTATATATATATGTATATATATATATAATTATATATATATAATTATATATATATATATACACATATATACATATATATATATAATTATAGTTGACATTCAATATTATTTTATATTACTTTCAGGTGTATAGCAGAGATGTAAGGCATTTGCATAATCTATGAAGTGATCCCCACGATAAGTCCAGTAACCATCTGACATCCTACATAGCCTTTAAAATATTATTGATTATTTTTCCACTACACTACTGTATTTTTTTTTTAAATTAAAGTTTATTGGGATGACAATTTTTAGTAAAGTTACATAATTTCAGGTGTACAATTCCATAATACATCACCTATATATTACATTGTGTGTTCACCACCCAGAGTCAGTTCTCCTTCCATCACCATATATTTAATCCCATTTACCCTCATCTACCACACACCTCCTCCCTTACCCTCTGGTAACCACTTAACTATAGTCTGTGTCTATGAGTTTTGTTTGTTCATTTGTTTGTTTTGTTCTTTTGTTCTTTTCAGTTTTCTATACCACATATCAGTTGAAATCATATGGTTCTCTATATTTCCTGTCTGGCTTATTTAGCTTAGCATAATAATCTCAAGATGCATCCATGTTGTCGCAAATGGCATTATTTCATCTTCTCTTATGGCAGAGTAGTATTCCATTGTGTATATATACCACATCTACTTTATCTAATTATCTGTCAAAAAACACTTTGCTTCTTTCCATGTCTTGGCCACTGTAAATAAAGCTGCAATAAACATTGGGACACATATATCTTTACAGATAAATGTTATAAGATTTTTGGGTAGATACACAGGAAAGGGATTGCTGGGTCATGTGGTAACTCTATTGTTAATGTTTGAGGAACCTCCACTTTGCCTTCCATAGCAGCTGCAACAATCTACATTCCCATCAACAGTTTATGAGGGTTCCTTTTTCTCCACAGGCTCTCCTGCACTTGTTATTATTTGTCTTGTTGATGATAGCCATTCTAACTGGGGTCAGGTGATATCGCATTGTGGTTTTTATTTGCATTTCTCTGCTAATTAGTGATGTTGAACATTGTTTTCATGTGTCTATTGGCCATTTGTATATCCTCTTTGGAGAAATGTCTATTCAGGTCCTCTGCCCATTCTTTAATTGTATTGTTTGTTTTGTTGTTGTTGTTATTTAGTTGTCTGAGTTCCTTACATATTTGGGTTATCAACCCCTTATCGGAGGTGTTTCCAAAAATCTTCTTCCATTCGGGTGGTTGTCTATTTTGTCTATGGTTTCTTTTGCTGTGCAGAAGCCATTTAGTTTGACATAGTCTCAATCATTTATTTACCTTTTACTTTCCTTGCCTTTGAAATCAAATTTATCAAATCCTCTTTGAACTCTAGGTCCATAAGTTTAGTACCTATGTTTTCTTCTATGCAGTTTATTTTTTCAAATCTTATATTTTGGTATTTGATCCATTTTGAGTTAATTTTGGTACACAGTGACAGCAATCTAGTTTCATTCTTTTGCCCGTAAGTTTCCAATTCTCCCAGCACCACATGTTGAAGACGCTGCCTTTTTTACATTGTATGTTTTTGGCTTCTTTGTTGAAAATTGTCCGTCCATATTTATGTGGATTTATTTCTGGGTTCTCAATTCTATTCCGTTGGTTTGTGTGTCTGTTTTCCTGCCAATACTGTACTGTTTTGATTATTGTTGCCCTGTAGTACAAGCTGAAGTCAGGGAGTGTGACACCTCCAACATTGTTTTTTTTCTTAAGATTGCTTTGCCTATTCAGGGTCTTTTGTGGTTCCATAAAAATCTGATGATTTTATATATATATATATATATATATATATATATATATATATATATATATATATATATATATAATCTTTAAATAATGCCATTGGGATTGTGATAGGGATTGCATAAATTTCTACATTTTAACTATGTTGATACTTCCAATCCATGAACATGGAATATCTTTCCATTTTTTGTGTCTTCTTCAATTTCTTTTAAAAATGTCTTATAGCTTTCAATGTATAGGTCCTACACATCCTTGGTAAACTTTATTCCTAGGTATTTTGTTTTTTCCGTTGCAATTGCAAAAGGAAATTTTTTTAAATTTGTTTTTCTGAAATTTCATTATTAGTGTATGTGAATGCAATGGATTTTTTTATATTGATTTTATAGCCAGCAACTTTACTGTGTTTGTTTATGGTTTCTAAAAGCTTTTTGTTGGAGTCTTTAGGGTTTTCTATATAAAGAATCATGCCATCTGCAAAAAGCTATTTATCTTGACAATTTGTCTTCTTCATTACCAATTCAGATGTGTTTAATTTCTTTCTCTTGCCTTATTGCTCTGTCTAGGACTTCCAATACTCTATTGAATAGCAGTGGTGATAGGGGCAACCCTGTCTTGTTCTTGAACATACAGGGAAGGGCTTCAATTTTTCACCATTAATTATGATATTAGCTGAGTGTTTGTCATATATGGCCTTTATTATGTTCAGGTATTTTCCTTTTATACCTATTTTATGCACTGTTTTCATCATAAAAAGATGTTGCATATTGTCAAATATTTTTCTCTGCACGTATTGGTATCATCATATAATTTTTATCTTTTATTTTGTCTATGTAGTGTATCACATTGATTCATATGCATATGTTGAACATTCCTTGTGCCCCTGGAGTGAACCCCACCTGAAGGTGATGTATAATCTTTTTTTTAATTAATATTTGGAGTGAAAATTGTTAGTAAATTACATTTGTTTCAAGTTTACAATTCTGTAATACATCATGTATATATCACATTTTGTGTTCATCACCCAGAATAAGTTCTCCTTCCATCACCATATATTTGATCTTTTTAATGCATTGTTGTATTGAATTTGTTAGAATTTTGTTTAGGATTTCTGCATTTGTATTTATGAGAGATGTTGGTCTGTAATTTTCTTTATGTGTGTGTGTGTTATCCTTTCTTGGTTTTGGCATCAGGGTAATGTTGACCTCATAAAATGAGTTAGGAAGTATTGCCTCTTCAATTTTTTGGAAGAGTTTGAGAAGGACAACTTAGATCCTCTTCTAATGATTGGTAGAATTCACTAGTGAAACCATTTGATCCTAGAGTTTTGCTTTTGGGATGGTTTCGGATGACTGATTCAATTTTGTTATTGTTGATCAATCTATTTAGATTTTCCAGTTCTTTGTGATTTAGTTTAGGAAGGCTATATGTTTCTAAGAAATTGTCCATTTCTTCTAGGTTATTGAATTTGATAGCATATAGTCCTTCAGAGTATTCTTGTATGATCCTTTGTATCTCTATGGTATCTGAGGTAACTTCTCTTTCATTTCTGATTTTATTTGAGTCTTTTCTATTTTTATCTTTTGAGTCTAGCCTAGGTTGTGTCAATTTTATTCATCTTTTCAAAAAAACCATGTCTTTGTTGCAACAATTTTTTCTATTGTCTTTTGTTCTCTATTTCATTTAGTTCTGCTCTGATTATTGTTATTTCTTTCCTACTATTGACTTTGGGTTTCACTTGTTGTTTTCCTAGTTCTTTAAGGTGTAATATGAAGCTGTTTATTTGGAATTTTTCTTCTCTCTTGAGATAGGCCTGTAATGATATAAATTTCTCTCTTATTATTGCTTTTGCTGCATCCCAATAATTTTGATAGGATGTATTTTCATTCTCATTTGTTTGTATGCATCTTTGTCTCTCTTCTTATTACTTCTTTGACTCAGTCATTCTTTAAAAGCATGTTGTTTAAATTCCACATATTTGTGGTTTTTCCTGCTTTTTGCAGTTGATATCCAATTTCAAAGCCTTGTGATCAGAGAATGTACTTGGTATGATTTCAGTCCTCTTAAATATGCTGAGGCTAGTTTTATGTCCCAATATATCGTCTATCCTTGAGAATATTCCATGCACACTAGAAAAGAATGTATACTTTGATGGTCTTGCACGATGTGCTCTATAAGTGTCAGTTATGTCCATTTGATCTAATGTGTCATTTAGGGCTGATATTTCCTTATTTATTTTCTGTTTGGATGATCTATCCATAGCTGTCAATGATGTATTAATATTCATGTACCCTAATATAATTGTGTTTTGGTCTGTTTCTCCCTTTAGTTTTGTTAGTAGTAGTTTTGTGTATTTCAGTACTCCCTGATTGGGGGCACATATATTGATGACTGTTATGTCTTTTTTTTTATATACTATCTCTTTTATCATTACGAAATGTCCATCTTTTTCTCTTGTTACCTTTTTTATCTTGAAGTCCATTTTATCTGGTATAAGTATGACTAAACCTCATTTTCACTGAATACCATTTGCTTAGAGTAGCAATTTCCATTTGAATCTAAATTCCCTTTAATGACTTTCTGAGTTCTCCTCCAGATCTTGTTGCAAACGAGACCTATAACCCATCAAAGAACTTTTCGCTCATCACACAGAATAGCGGGGAGATTCGTGGATTACTTGAAGCTAAGGAGTACTTGAAGGTGCGCTAATTGGGCGAGCAGGGGAAGGAAAAAGAGGAGCGGAGTGAAAACGCCCGGCCGGAAGCGGCGGGAGATCCCAGCCCGCAACGGAGCCTCAGCTGGCGGGAGCGAAAACCGAAAACCTCTGTGCCGGGCACGCACGGGATCCCAGGGTGGAACGGAGAGCGCAGGGACCAGGAGGGGGGCTCTTTCCCTGCGTCCCACGGCTGATTTCTCCCGCCGGGAAAGCGGCCAGTGTGCCCTACACCAGACAAGGAGCACAGACTCCATACCTGGGCCCCTCTCCCGCTCCGTTCTTCCAATCCTACTCCGCCCTTCCAGAGACGTAAACGGGCCCCTGGACTGAGGAGTGGCGTCAGATTACAGAGGAGCCGTATTTCTCAGGCTCTGGGAATCCTGACGGGCAGCCCTGACCCAGGGAGACTGGGAAGTGTGTGTGATTTTGGCTGCGCTAGGAGAGAAGAGAATCCTCCACCCCCAGCCACCACCTTTTCTGGCCTGCGGGAAGAGGGCGACACGCGGCTGGGCTGGGAGAGTGAAGACCCCTCCAACTCCAGCCCCCACCCTTCCTGGCTTGCCTAGGGCGGGGCGGGTGCAGCTGCAGAGACACACCCGGAGATCAGCAGTGAGGCAGGAGCAGCTCTGGGCTTTCAGCAGATCAGAAATCTCCCGCCCGCACTCATACACACACACACTGAAGAGGTGCCTTAAGACTCAATAGTACTGGACACGGAACTGGTGGTGCCACTCTCAGTGTGCATATGTGCAGGCAAGGGCAGAAACTGCACTGACTTTGTAAAAACTATCATCCAGACCCCTCAGGCCCACGCATTTAAGTCTGTAGTCCCAAAGTCTCTCTGGGTACCAGGTGACCGGCTCTGCCTACGCAATAAGCAGGGGGCTCTTTGGTACAGCAGAGGACAACCTGGGCATTGCTTGGTGGGCTTAGGCCGAGACTGTTGCTGCTTTTTGTTTTGCTTTGTTGTGTTTTGTTTTGCTTTGTCTTTGTATCTTTGATATCTTTGCCTGTGTCGAGTGGGGGTTATCAGAAGGTTTTGCATGTGAATGTATTTGATTTGATTTTTTTCTTTGTTGTTGTTGTTGCTGTTGTGCTTGGTGATTTGCTTTGTTCTGAAACTGCCCTGCCGGGGCCCAGCTTGTGAGGCACGGTCAGCAGATCAGAAATCTCCCACCCGCACCCATACATACACACACTGAAGAAGTGCCCTACGACTCAGGAGTACTGGACAAGGGGCTGGTGGTGCCACTCTCAGTGTGCATAAGTGCAGACAAGGGCAGGAACTGCACTGACTTTGTAAAAACTATCATCCAGACCCCTCAGGCCCACGCATTTAAGTCTGCAGTCCCAAAGTCTCTCTGGGCACCAGGTGACCGGCTCTGCCTGCGCAATAAGCAGGGGACTCTTTGGTACAGCAGAGGACAACCTGGACATTGCTTGGTGGGCTCAGGCCGAGACGGTCGCTGCTTTTTGTTTTGCTTTGCTTTGTTTTGTTTTGCTTTGTCTTTATATCTCTGATATCTTTGCCTGTGTCGAGCGGGGGTTATCGGCTGTTTTTTGCATGTGAAGGTACTTGATTTTTTTCTTTTTTTTGCTGTTGTCCTTGCTGTTGTGCTTGGTGATTTGCTTTGTTCTGAGGCTGCACTGCCGGGGCCCAGCTTGAGAGGCACGGGACTCATCATATCCAGGGGCCAACTCCAGACCAAACCGGAGTGCTGCCGGGTTTGACCTGCAGGCCAGACACCAAGAGGGGGCTCTCTGCAGGCACTGGAGCCCATAGAGGCCAAACCACATTAGGGTGGTCAACCCTCACGCAGCAGAGCGCCCTGCGGGGGGCAGAGCCAAGTCTCATAACGGGTCAGCCCAGGAGTTAACCCCACCTACTTACCAGCAAAAAGCAATTAAAGATCTTCTGGAACAGGGCAGTGTACACAACACAAGAGTCACCTTTGGAGCACACGCAGAGGAGGACGACGCGGTGCGAGTCAAATATAAAGGACACATACTACATAAGATAACCTAGCAAGAACTAAAAACTCTAGGGGATCTACCTAATATATCAAAATAAACACAGTCAGCCAGAATGGGGAAACAAAGATATACGTCCCAAATAAAAGAACAGAAGAAGCCTTCACAACTGGAACCAAATGAAGCAGACGTAACCAACCTCTCAGAGTCAGAGTTCAGAACACTGGTGATAAGAATGTTTAAGGAGCTTAGAGAAGACATAAAGAAGGATGTAGAAATCATAATGAACGAGCTTAGAGAAAACATAAAGAAGGATGTAGAAATCATAACGAACAACCAGTTAGAACTAAAGAACACAATTACCGAAATTAAGAACTCACTTGAAGGAATTACCAGCAGGCTAGATGAAGCAGAGGATCGAATCAGCGACTTAGAAGACAAGGTAGCAGAGATCACCCAAATGGAACAACAGAAAGAAAAAAGAATAAAAAACAATGAGGATGGCCTAAGAGACCTCTGGGATAACATCAAGCGCAACAACATGCGCATCATAGGAATACCAGAAGTTGAAGAGAGTAAGCAAGGGATTGAGAACATATTTGAAGTAATAATGTCTGAAAACTTCCCCAACCTGATGAAGGAAACCAACATACAAGTCCAGGAAGTGCAAAGAGTTCCAACCAGGATTAACCCAAACAGGTCCACACCAAGACACATTATAGTTAAAATGGCAAAGCTTAAAGACAAAGAGAGAATCCTAAAAGCAGCAAGAGAAAGACGGAGGGTTACATTCAAGGGAACTCCCATAAGACTTATCAAATGATTTTTCTACAGAAACATTGAAGGCCAGGAGGGAGTGGCAGGAGATACTCAAAGTGATGGAAAACAAAGGCCTACAACCTAGATTGCTTTATCCAACAAGGCTATCATTTAAAGTTGATGGAGAGGTAAAGAGCTTTCCAGGAAAAAAAATAAGCTAAAGGAATTTGTTACAACCAAGCCAGCATTGCAAGAAATACTAAAAGGACTTCTGTAAATAGAAGAAAGATCAAAACAACCTAACTACAAATTTAAAAATGGCAATAACTATGTACCTATCAAAAATCACTTTAAATGCAAATGGATTAAATGCTTCAATCAAGAGACATAGGGTGGCTGACTGGATAAGAAAGCAAGACCCTTGTATATGCTGTATACAAGAGACTCACATCAGAACAAAAGACACACACAGGCTGAAAGTGAAGGGTTGGAGTAAGATATTTCATGTAAATGGAAACGAGAAAAAAGCTGGAGTTGCAATACTTATATCTGACAAAATAGACTTTAAAATGAAGAACATACTAAAAGATAAAGATGGGCACCATATAATAATAAAGGGATCCATCCGACAAGAGGACATAACCCTAGTAAACATCTATGCACCCAACATAGGAGCACCTAAATATATAAAACAGGTACTGACTGACATAAAGACAGAGATCAACAGTAACACTATTATAGTAGGGGACTTCAACACATCCGGGACAGGTCTTCCAGACAGAAAATCAATATGGAAACAACAGCCTTAAATGATACATTGGACCACTTGGATTTAACCCATATTTTCAGAACATTTCACCCCAATGCTGCAAAATACACGTTTTTCTCAAGTGCACATGGAACATTTTCCAAGATAGACCATATGTTAGGCCACAAAACAAGTCTTGATAAATTTAAGAAAATTGAAATCATACCAATTGTCTTCTCTGATCACAATGCTATGAAATTAGAAATGAACTACAGGAAAAAAACTGGAAGACACACCAATTCATGGAGGCTGAATAACTTATTACTAAATACTGAATGGGTCAAGCAGGAGATCAAGGAAGAAATCAAAAGATATCTCGAGACAAACGAAAATCAAAACACGACGACCCAAAATCTATGGGATGCCGCAAAAGCGGTCCTAAAAGGGAAATTAATAGCTTTGCAGGCCTACCTAAAGAAACAAGAAACAGCACTAATCAACAGTTTATCTTCACATTTAAGGGATTTGGAAAAAGAACAGCAAAATAAGCCCAAAGGGAGCACAAGGAAGGAGGTAATAAAGATCAGAGCAGAAATTAATGAAATATAAACCAGAAAAACAGTACAAAAGATCAATGAATCCAAGAGTTGGTTCTTAGAAAAGATAAACAAAATCGACAAACCTTTAGCCAGACTCATTAAAAAAAAGAGAGAGAGGACCCAAATTAATAAAATCAGAAATGAAAAAGGAGAAGTGACAATGGACACTGCAGAAATACAAAAAGTTTTAAGAAGTTACTATGAGCAACTATATGCCAACGAATTTGACAATTTGGAAGAAATGGACAATTTTTTAGAGGAGTACAACCTTCCAAGGCTAACTCAAGAAGAAACAGAAAACCTGAATAGACTGATTACCACCACGGAAATTGAATCAGTAATCAACAGTCTCCCAACAAACAAAAGCCCTGGTCCAGATGGCTTTACAGGTGAATTTTACAAAGCGTTCAAAAAAGAACTATCACCTATTCTCCTCAAGCTCTTCCAAAAAATCCAGAAGGAAGGAAGACTCCCAAACACTTTTTACGAAGCCACTGTCACCCTGATCCCAAAATCAGACAAAGACACCACAAAAAAAGAAAAGTACAGGCCGATATCTCTAATGAACATAGATGCAAAAATCCTCAACAAAATATTAGCGAACAGAATTCAGCAATACATTAAAAAGATCATTCACCATGATCAAGTGGGATTCATCCCTGGTATGCAAGGGTGGTTCAACATCTGCAAATCAATTAATGTGATACACCACATTAACAAAATGAAAAATAAAAATCACATGATCATATCCATATATGCAGTAAAAGCATTTGATAAAATCCAACAGCCATTTATGATAAAAACCCTTAAGAAAGTGGGAATAGAGGGATCATATCTCAACATAATAAAGGCCATATATGACAAACCCACAGCTAACATCATTCTCAATGGGGAAAACCTAAAACAATTCAACTTAAGATCAGGAACAAGGCAAGGTTGCTCACTTTCTCTACTTCAATTCAACATAGTGCTGGAAGTTCTAGCCACAGGAATCACACAAGAAAAAGAAATAAAAGGCATTCAAATTGGTAAGGAGGAAGTAAAATTGTCATTATACACAGATGACATGGTACTATATATAGAGAACCCTAAAGACTCAACCAAAAATCTATTAGAACTGATAAATGAATTTAGTAAAGTAGCAGGATACAAAATTAATATTCAGAAATCAGTTGCATTTGTATATACCAATAATAAAACATCAGAAGGAGAAATTAAAAAAAAACAATCCCATTTACAACTCCTCCAAAGACTATAAAATACCTGGGGATAAATTTAACCAAAGAAGTAAAAGATCTGTACTCAGAAAATTATAAGACACTGAAGAAAGGAATGAAGGAAGATATAAATAGATGGAAACACATATCATGTTCATGGATAGGAAGAATTAATATAGTTAAAATGTCCATACTGCCTAAGGCAATATACATATTCAATGCAATTCCTATCAAACTGCCAACGTCGTTTTTCACAGAAATAGAACATATAATCCTAAAATTTATATGGGACCATAAAAGACCCCGAATAGCAAAGGCAATCTTGAGAAATAAGAACAAAGTGGGAGGTATAACAATAGCTGACTTCAAATTATACTACAAGGCTACAGTAATCAAAACAGCATGGTACTGGCATAAAAACAGACACATAGATCAATGGAACAGAATAGAGAGTCCAGAAATAAATCCACGCCTATATGACCATTTAATCTACGACAATGGAAGAAAAATGTACGATGGAGTAATGACAGTCTATTCAATAAATGGTGCTGGGAAACCTGGGCAGACACATGCAAAAAAATGAAGCTGGACCACCTCCTTACACCATATACAAAAATAAATTCAAAATGGCTTAAAGACTTAAATGTAAGATCTGAAACCATAAAATACCTAGAAGAAAATATAGGAAGAAACTTCTCAGACATTACCCGGAGTAAGATTTTTACTGATATATACCCTAGTTCGAGAGAAGAAAGAGAAAAAATAAACATGTGGGATTATATCAAACTAAAAAGTTTTTTCACAGCAAAGGAAATCATCCATAAAACAAGAAGGGATCCTACTGAATGGGAAAAGATATTTGCCAATGATATATCTGATAAGGGAGTAATATCACAAATCTATGAAAAACTCACTCAACTCAACTCCAAAAAAACAAACGATCCAATTAAAAAATGGGCAGAGGACTTGAAGAGACATTTTTCTAAAAAGGACATACAGATGGCAAACAGACATATGAAGAAATGCTCAACCTCACTAACCATCAGAGAAATGCAAATAAAAACCACAATGAGATACCACCTCACCCCAGTCAAAATGGCTATCATCAATAAATCAACAAACAACAAGTGCTGGCGCGGATGTGGAGAAAAGGGAACGCTTGTGCACTGTTGGTGGGATTGCAGATTGGTGCAGCCACTATGGAAAACAGTATGGAGGCATCTCAAAAATCTGAAAATGGATCTACCCTATGATCCAGTAATCCCACTCCTAGGTATCTATCCGGAGAAATCCAAAACTCCAATTCAAAAATCTTTATGCACTCCTATGTTTATTGCAGCACTATACACAATAGCTAGGACATGGAAACAACCAAAATGCCCATCGGTAGATGACTGGATTAAGAAACTCTGGAGAAATAAGAACAAAGTGGGAGGTATAACAATACCTGACTTCAGATTATACTACAAGGCTACAGTAATCAAAACAGCATGGTACTGGCATAAAAACAGACACATAGATCAATGGAACAGAATAGAGAGTCCAGAAATAAATCCACGCCTATATGGCCATTTAATCTACGACAATGGAAGCAAGAATGTACGATGGAGTAATGACAGTCTATTCAATAAATGGTGCTGGGAAACCTGGACAGACACATGCAAAAAAATGAAGTTGGACCACCTCCTTACACCATATACAAAAATAAATTCAAAATGGCTTAAAGACTTAAATGTAAGGTCTGAAACCATAAAATACCTAGAAGAAAACATAGGAAGAAACTTCTCAGACATTACCCGGAGTAAGATTTTTACTGATATACACCCTCGCGCGAGGGAACTAAGAGAAAGAATAAACATGTGGGATTATATCAAACTAAAAAGTTTTTTCACAGCAAAGGAAACCATCAATAAAACAAGAAGGGATCCTACTGAATGGGAAAAGATATTTGCCAGTGATATATCTGATAAGGGATTAATATCACAAATCTATGGAAAACTTACTCAACCCAACTCCAAAAAAACAAACGATCCAATTAAAAAATGGGCAGAGGACTTGAAGAGACATTTTTCTGAAAAGGACATACAGATGGCAAACAGACATATGAAGAAATGCTCAACCTCACTAACCATCAGAGAAATGCAAATAAAAACCACAATGAGATACCACCTCACCCCAGTCAGAATGGCTATCATCAATAAATCAACAAACAACAAGTGCTGGCGCGGATGTGGAGAAAAGGGAACGCTTGTGCACTGTTGGTGGGATTGCAGACTGGTGCAGCCGCTATGGAAAACAGTATGGAGGTATCTCAAAATTCTGAAAATGGAACTACCTTATGATCCAGTAATTCCACTCCTAGGTATCTATCCGGAGAAATCCAGAACTTCAATTCAAAAATCTCTATGCACTCCTATGTTTATTGCAGCACTATACACAATAGCTAAGACATGGAAACAACCAAAATGCCCATCGGTAGATGACTGGATTAAGAAACTGTGGTACATTTATACAATGGAGTATTATGCAGCCATAAGGAAGAAAGAAATCTTACCATTTGCAACAACATGGATGGATCTAGAGAACATTATGTTAAGTGAAATAAGTCAGACAGAGAAAGATAAGTACCGTATGATCTCACTTATTTGCTGATTCTAAAGAAAAGAATAAGTGAATGAACTAATCAGAAACAGTTTGGGAGACAATGAGGAAAAACTGAGGGTTGCTAGATGGGCGGGGGGGGGTGGGGGGTGGGGGGGAGGGTGAGGGGATTGGAGGGCAGTCGGTGACCACAGGATGGCCACGGGGTTTGAAAATTAATCTGGGGAACGTAATTTGGTGGTTACCAGAGCGTAAGGGGGTTGGGGGGTGGGGGATGAGGGTGAGGGGCATCAAATGTACGGTGATGGAAGGGGAGCTGACTCTGGGTGGTGAACACACAGTGTGATTTATGGATGATGTGATACAGAATTGCACAACTGAAATCTATGTAATTCTACTAACAATTGTCACCCCAATAAATTAAAAAAAATATATATATATATGCATTATTATTAAAGTCTAGCGTTAATAATAAAAAAAAAAAAAATAAAATTGACCCTTTAAAAAAAAAAAAAAAAAAAAAAAAGAAACTCTGGTACATTTGTACAATGGAGTATTACGCAGCCATAAAGAAGAAAGAAATCTTACCATTTGCAACAACATGGATGGACCTAGAGAACATTATGTCAAGCGAAATAAGTCAGACAGAGAAAGATATGTACCATATGATCTCACTTATTTGCGGATTCTAAAGAAAAGAATAAGTGAATGAACTAATCAGAAACAGCTTTGGAGACAAAGAGGAAAAACTGAGGGTTGCTAGATGGGCGGGAGGGGTGGGGGGTGGGGGGGAGGGTGAGTGGATTGGAGGGCAGTTGGTGACCACAGGATGGCCACGGGTTTGAAAATTAATCTCGGGAACGTAATTTGGTGGTTACCAGAGGGTAAGGGGGTTGGGGGTGGGGGATGAGGGTGAGGGGGATCAAATGTATGGTGATGGAAGGGTAGCTGACTCTGGGTGGTGAACACACAGTGTGATTTATGGATGATGTGATACAGAATTGCACACCTGAAATCTATGTAATTTTACTAACAATTTTCACCCCCATAAATTAAAAAAAAAAAAGAAAAAGAATATAAATTTTAGGAAACAAACTTAGGGTACACGAGTAAATGAGAAAATAAATCATAACAAATTACAAATTTTTAAAAGCTGGAAGATGCCACAAACATCACAAAGATCCAGAAAATAACATAATTGTTTTCATTAATTAACCTTGTGACACACATCTATAATATCTTTCCCACAATTTTAACTGTTTACTCTTTGATCACCTCTTCATCTGATAGTAACGTAATAAAAATAATTTTCTATAAAGAGAAAAAAAATAAATAAATAAATTCCCTTTAACTTTGAGTCTATGATTCTCCTTGTAGTGAGATGCATCTCTTGGAGGCAGGATATGTTTTTTTGTTTGTTTGTTCGTCTGTTTATTTGTTTTTCCAATCTGGTGCTCTGTGCCATTTTATTGGTGAGTGCCTCCATTTACATTTAGGGTGAGTATTGATATATAGGAATTTCTTATCATTCTATCTTTTGTTTTCTGGTGGCTCCATGTCTCCATTGTGTATTTGCCTTTTTGTTGCTTTGTGTTATCTTAATGTGGCGGTATTCTATGATTTTTAGCTCTCTTCCTTCTTTTTTATGTTATATGTCTCAGTTTGGGATTATTGGATTATTTCTTTTTTGATTGGTTACCATTAAGTTTGAATAAAAGAAAATTTCATATATACAGTAGTCCTTTTTCTTCACATGCTTCTTATCTCCATTCCCCTTTATAGGTTCATACCTTTACTCTCTCCCCTATTATGTTTTTGTTGTCACAATTTATCCCTACGTATGCTGTGAGTTGATTTCTGAGTTGAGGTAGCAAGTTCTCTTTTTCTTTTTTAATTTTTTTTCTTCTTCTTTACTCTTTATGCTATGTTTAAATACATAGTGTCCTATTTTGTGTAGGTGTTGCCATTTCCTGTATTTGTCTGACTGTTCATAATACTACTCATGATATTGTATTCTTCTGATTTTTTGTTTCAGGTCAAATAGCCTACATCAGTATTTCTTGTAATGCAGGTCGTGTGTTAGAAAATTCCCTTAGTTTTTATATGTCTGAAACAGTCTTTATTCCTCCTTTATGTCTAAAGTATATGTTTGCTGAGTGCCCTGTACTTTGCTCATAATTTCTCTCTTTCTATAGTTTGAATATTTAATTTCACTCTATCCTGGGTTGTAGAGCTTCTTGTAAAAAAAAATCTGGTGATAATCTAATGGGCTTTCCTTTGTAGATTACTGTCTTTTTTTCCCTGGCAGCCTTGAGAATTCTTTCTTTCTCATTAATTTTTTACAGCTTCAATACAATGTGACTGTAGAAGTCCTGTCGGGGTTAAGGTAATTAGGTGTTCAATGTGCTTCTGCATTCAAGAATCCAGTTCCTTCCACAAGTTTGGGAAGTTCCCATTGAGTGTTGTTTCAAAATGCTCTCTGTTCTATTCTCCCTTTCTTCTTTTTTGGGTATACCCATTACTCTCTCTTTTTTTTTCATTACTAGTTTCAGGTGTCCAAAACAACATAATAGACATTTATCATTTATATCCCTCACACAGTGAAACCCTCTGCTCCCCATCTACTACATCTCTGACTTTGCACACAGCCATTACTTTTCCACTATCTCTATTTGTAATGCTCTACTCCACTTCTTGTATGTATGTGTATGTGTGTGTATATATATATATATATATATATATATACACACACACACACACACACACACATATACACACATATATGTATATATACATACACATATATGTGTGTATATATGTAAATTTGTAGTCGACATTCATTATTGTTCAGCTTCCGCTTCAGGTGTACAGTGCAGTGATCAGACATCTACATCATCCCTGAGGTGGTCTCCTTAATGAGACAAGTGTCCATCAGATACCCTACAAAATCTTTACAACATTATTGATTACATTCCCCAGATTGACTTTTGTATCCCCATGGCAATCTTGTGGTTACTGATTGTGCTTTCTAATCCCCTCACCTTCTCCCTTATTACTACCCCCCTCCCATCTTGCAACCCTTAGTTTTTCCTCTATGTCTCTGAGACTGTTTCTGATTAGTTCATTCATTTATTCTTTTCTTTAGATTCCACATATAAGTGAGATCATGTGGTATTTGTCTTTCTCTGTCTGACTTACTTCATTTAGCATAATATTCTCTAGATTCATCTATATTGTTGCACATGGAAAGATTCCATTCTTCTTTATGGCTGCGCAATACTCCACTGTATAAATGTACCACAGTTTCTTAATCCAGTCATCTGCCAATGGGCATTTCAGTTGTTTCCATGTCTTGCCTATTGTATATGGTGCTACAATAAACATCGGGGTACATATATTTTTTTGAATTAGAGTTTTGGATTTCTCCGAATAGGTACCTAGGAGTGGAATTGCTGGGTCCATTTGCAGTAGTTCCATTTGCACTTTTTTGAGATACCTCCATACTGTTTTCCATAGTTGCTGCACCATTTCTGCAATCCCACCAACAGTGCACGAGGGTACCCTTTCCTCCACATCCTCAAAAGCACTTGTTGTGTGTTAATTTATTGATGATAGCCATTTTGACTTGGGTACAGTGGTATATCACTGTGGTTTTTATTTTGAATTTCCCTAATGATTAGTGAGGTTGAGCATTTTTTCATATGTCTGTTTGCCATCTGTATGTCCTCTTTAGAAAAATGTCTTTTCATGTCCTCTGCCCATTTTTTAATTGGGTTGTTTGTTTTTGTGGAGTTGAGTGCGTTTTTTATAAATTTTGATTATTAACCCCTTATCGAATACATCATTGGCAAGTATGTTCTCCCATTTAGTAGGATCCCTTTTTGTTTTTTTGATGGTTTCCTTTGCTGTGAAAAGTCTTTTTAGATTGATGTAATCCCACACGTTTATTTTTTTCTCTTACATCCCTTGTCTGAGGGAATATATCAGTAAAAATCTTACTCCGGGTAATGTCTATAAAGTTTCTTCCTATATTTTCTTCTAGGAATTTTATGGTTTCAGATCTTACATTTAAGTGCTTAATCCATTTTGAATTTATTCTTGTATATGGTGTAAGGAGGTGGTCCAGCTTCATTTTTTGGCATGTGTCTGTCTAGGTTTCCCAGCACAATTTATTGAATAGAGTGTCTTTACCCCACCATAAATTCTTGCTTCCATTGTTGTAGATTAAATGACCATAAAAGCATGGATTTATTTCTGGGCTCTCCATTCTGTTCCATTGATCTATATGTCTGTTTTCATGCTAGTACCATGCTGTTTTGATTATTGTAGCCCTGTAGCATAATTTGATGTCAGGTATCAGTATACCTCCCATTTTATTATTATTTCTCAAGATTGCTGAGGCTCTCTGGGGTCTTTTATGGTTCCATACAAATTTTAGGATTATATGTTCTATTTCTGTGAAAATGTCCTTGGTAACTTGATAGGAAGTGTGTTGAATCTGTAGGCAGTATGGGCATTTTAAGGGTATTAATTCTTCCTATCCATGAGCATGGTATGTGTTTCCATCTCTTTGTATCTTCTTTAATTTCTCTTTTTAGTGTCTTATAATTTTCAGAGTACAGATCTTTGAGTTCTTTGGTTAAATTTATTCCCAGGTATTTTATAGTCTTTGAAGCAACTGTAAATGGGACTGTTTTCTTAATTTCTCTTTCTGATATTTTATTATTGGTATATACAAATACAACTGATTTCTGAATATTAATTTTGTATCCTGCTACTTTACTAAATTCATTTATCAGTTCTAATAGTTTTTTGATGGAGTCTTTAGGTTTCTATATATATTGTATCACGTCATCTGCATGTAATGACAATTTTACTTCCTCCTTACCAATTTGGATACCTTTTATTTCTTTTTCTTGTCTGAATGCTGTGGCTAGAACTATGTTGAATAGAAGTTGAGAAAGTGGGCAACCTTGCCTTGTTCCTGATCTTAAGGGGAATGGTTTTAGCTTTCCCCATTGAGTATGATGTTAACTGTGGGTTTATCATATATGGCCTTTATTATGTTGAGATATGATCCCTCTATTCCCACTTTCTTAAGAGTTTTTGTCATAAATGGCTGATGGATTTTGTCAAATGCTTTTTCTCCATCTATTGATATGATCATATGATTTTCATTTTTTATTTTGTTAATGTGGTGTATCACATTAATTGATTTGTGGATGTTGAACCTCCGTTGCATACCAGGAATGAATCCCACTTGATCATGGCGTATGGTCTTTTTAATGTATTACTGAATTCTCTTCGCTATTATTTTGTTGAGGATTTTTTCATCTATGTTCATTAGGGATATTGGCCTGTAGTTTTCTGTTCTGTAATATGTTTGTCTCTTTTTGGGATCAGTTTGATAGTGGCCTCATAAAAAGTCTTTGGGAGCCTTCCCTCCTTCTGATTTCATGGAATATCTTGAGGAGAATAGGTGAAATTCTTTTTTTAATATTTTGTAAATTTCACCTGTAAAGCCATCTGGTCCAGGGCTTTTGTTTTTTGGGAGCTTGTTTACTGATTCACTTTCCCTGGTGGTAATCAGTCTATTCAGGTTTTCCGTTTCTTCTTGAGTTAGCCTTGGAAGGTTGTACGCCTCTAGAAAATTGTCCATTTCTTCCAGATTGTCAAATTTGTTGGCATATAGTTGCTCATAGTAACTTCTTAAAACTTTTTTGTATTTCTGTGGTGTCTGTTGTCACCTCTCCTCTTTCATTTCTGGTTGTATTAATTTGGGTTCTCTCTCTCTCTCTCTCTCTCTCTCTCTCTCTCTCTCTCTCTCTCTCTCTCTCTCTCTCTCTCTTTGGTGAGTCTGGCTAAAGGATTGTCGATTTTGTTTAACTTCTCTAAAAACCAACTCTTGGATTCATTGATCTTTTGTATAGTTTTTCTGGTTTCTATTTCATTAATTTCTGCTCTGATCTTTATTATCTCCTTCCTTGTGCTCCCTTTGGGCTTATTTTGCTGTTCTTTTTCCAGATCCCTGAAGTGTGAAGATAAACTGTTAATTATTGATTTTTTTTGTTTCTTTAGGTAGGCTTACATTGCTATGAAATTCCCTCTTAGTACTACTTTCGCTTCATCCCATAGATTTTGGGTTGTCGTGTTTTCATTTTCCTTTGTCTCGAGATAGCTTTTGATTTCTACTCTTGATCTCATGGTTGACCCATTCATTATTTAGTAACATGTTATTCAGCCTCCACCACTTTGTGTCTCTTCCTTTTTTTTCCTGCAGTTGATTTCTAATTTCAGAGCACTGTGGTCAGAGAAGACAATTGGTATGATTTCAATTTTCGTGAATTTATCAAGACTTGTTTTGAGGCCGAAAATGTGGTCTATCTTGGAAAATGTTCCATGTACGCTTGAGAAGAACACGTATTCTGCAGCTTTGGTGTGAAATGCTCTGAAATATCGAGTAAGTCCAACTGGTCCAATATGTCATTTCAAGCCCTTGTTTCTATATTGATTTTCTGTCTGGAAGACCTGTCCCTTGTTGTCAGAGGTGTGTTGAAGTCCCATACTATGAAAGTATTACTGTTGATCTCTGTCTTTATGTCAGTTAATATGTTTTATAGATTTAGGTGCTCCTATGTTGGGTGCATAGATGTTTATTAGGGTTATGTTCTCTTGTTGGATTGATCCCTTTATTATTATGTAATGCCCATCTTTGTCTTTTAATATATTCTTCATTTTAATGTCTATTTTGTCAAATATAAGTGTTGCAACTCCAGCTTTTTTTCTCATTTCCATTTGCATGAATATCTTACTCCAACCCTTCACTTTCAGCCTGTGTGTGTCTTTTGATCTGAGGTGAGTCTCTTGTATACAGCATGTACAAGGGTCTTGCTTTCTTATCCACTCAGTCACCCTCTGTCTTTTGATTGGAGCATTTAATCCATTTACATTTAAAGTGATTATTGATAGTCACATAGTTTTTGCCATTTTTTTTTTATTTGTAGTTAGATTGTTTTCAACTTTCTTCTGTTTACAGAAGCCCTTTTCATATATCCTGCAATGCTGGCTTGATGGTAATAAATTCCTTTAGCTTATTATTTTCTGGGAAGCTCTTTATGTCTCCTTCAATTTTAAATGATTGCCTTGCTAGATAAATCAATCTCTGTTGTAGGTCTTTGATTTTCATCACTTTGAGTACCTCCTGCCACACACCTCCTGGCCTGCAATATTTCTGTAGAAAAGTAATTTGATAGCCTTATAGGAGTTCCCTTCTATGTAACCTGCTGTGTTTCTCTTGCTGCTTTTAGGATTCTCTCTGTCTTTAACCTTTGCCATTTTAACTATAATGTGTCTTGGTGTGGACCTGTTTGGGTTTATACTGGTTGGAACTCTCTGCATTTCCTGGGCTTTTATGTTGGTTTCCTTCACCAGGTTACAGAAGTTTTCAGACATTATTACTTCAAATATTTTCTCGATCCTTTGCTCCCTCTTTTCACCTTCTGGTACTCCTATGTTCCGCATGTTGCTGCACTTGATGCTATCCCAGATGTCTCTTAAACCATTTGCATTGTTTTTTATTCATTTTTTTTTTTATTTTTGTTGTTCCATTTGGGTGATCTCTGCTCTCTGCTAACTTGTACTCTAAGTCGCTAATTCAATCCTCCACTCATCTAACCTGCTGGTCATTCCTTCAAGTGTGTTCTTTATTTTAGTTACTGTATTCTTTACTTCTAACTGGTTTTCCTTTATGAGTTTCCTATCCTTCTTTATGCTGTCACTAAGCTCCTTAAACATTCTCATCATCAGTGTTCTAAACTCTGTCTCTGATAGGTTTTTTTCTTCTATTTCATTTATTTCCAATTCTGGAGGTTTCTTCCATTCTTTTATTTGGGACATGTTTCTTTGTTTCCCCATTTTGGCTGACTCTCTGTGTTTGCTTTGATGTATTAGGTAGATCCCTTAGGATTCTTTGTTTTGCTGGGTTATCTTATGTAGTATGTGTCCTTCATATTTGACTTGTGCTACTTCCCTATTCTCCTGTGCTTATGCTCCAAAGGTGACCCTTCTGTTGTGTATATGGTCCTGTTAAAGTTGATTTTTAATTGCTTTTGGTTTGTCAGTAGGTGGGATTGACTCCTAGTCTGACTAGTTGTGAGACTTGGCTCTGCCCACAGTGGATGTTTTGCTGCATGAGGGTTGACCGATCAATTGAGCCTTGGCCTCTATGGGCTCTTGTGCCTTGAGAGAATTCCCTCTGGGTGTGTCACTCATAGGTCAAACCCGGTAATACTCTGGTTTGGTCTGGAGTTGGCCTCTGCATGTGCTGAATCTTGTGCCTCTTGGGTTGGGCCCTTTTGTATGACAATTTCAGAACAAAGCAAATCACCAAACAAAACAACAACAAATAAAAAAACAAATACACTCACATGTAAAAACAACCGATAACCCACACTCAACAGATGCCAATATGTAAAAAATACTAAAACAAACAAAAGATAAAAAGCGGCGCCAGTCTTGGCTTGAGCCAACCAAGTTATCTCCAGGTTGCCCTCTGCTGTACCAGTGAGTCCTTTGTGTCTTGTGCAGGCAGAGCTGGCAACCTCATGCCAAGAGTGACCCTGGCAGTGCAGTTCTAGATAAGTGGGGCTATCGGGTCTGGATGGTAGTTTTTACAAAGTCAGTGCAGTTTCTGCTCTTGCCTGTACATATGCGGACTGAGAGTAACACACCCATCCCTGTGCCAGGTCTCCTGAGTCTTAGAGCACTTCTTCCGCGCACGTGTGTGTGTGTGTGTGTGTGTGTGTGTGTGTGTGTGTGTAGAGCAGGAGATTTCTGAGCTGCTGAAAGCCCAGAGCTGCATCTGCCACCTGATGCTGACCCCTGGGAGTGTCTACATACCTGTAATTGCCCTGCCCTAGGCAGGCCAGAAATGGTGGGTGCTGGAGATGGAGGGGTCTTCTCTCTCCAAACCCAGCAGTGTCACTCTCTTTCCAGCCTCTTCCCTGTGTCAGAGCTGCAAGCCTGATCTTCCCAGATCCTGAGCCCTATGGCTCCTCTGTAAACTGACACTACTCCTCAGTTCAGGGGCCATGTTGAGTCTCTGGAAGGGAGGGGGTAGGATTGGAAGAGTGGGGGTAGGGGTCCAGGTTTGGTGTTTATGTCCTTTGTCTGTCCTAGGGCCCAGGTGGTGGTCTGAGCTGAGATTACTGCCTCAAACGCTGGCTACGCTGTTCTCTAGGCAGGATAGATCACTTGTGGAATGCAGGGAAAGAGCCCACCTCCTGGCTTTTGTGGTGTCTGTTCTTTCCTGGGACCCCCTGCATCTCTGGAGCCACATCTCCACTCTGCTCCCTTCCCTGTTCCCCTGCTCACCCAGTTGGCTCACCTTCAAGTAATCCTGGTAGGAATCTCTTAGCTGTTCTGTGTGATGAGCAGAGAGTCCTTTGATGGGTTATAGATGTTCAATTTGTGGAAAGTTCCAGAGGAAAACTTAAAAGATCACCTCACTACCGCCATTCCTATCACATCACCTTTACCCATTATTCTTGTTGCTCTTTCTTATGTAGTCAGAAAGTTCTTGTAGAGTTTTTTTTCATTTCTTTTAACTCTACAGTCTCTGTCTTCTTCCATCTGTGTCATTTCCAGATTTCTGTCTTCAATATCACTAATTCTTTCCTGCATCTGGTCAGCTGTGCTACCTAAGGTGGCTATTTCATTCTTCATTTATTTTACTGAGTTCATATCCAGAACTTTTATTTGGTCCTTTTTTGAATTTCAGTCTGTTTGGTATAATGTTCACTTTGTTTTTAGATTGTGCTTCTGAGTTCATTAAACTGCCTATCTGTGTTTTCTTGCATCTCATTGTGTTTTCTCAGAACAGCAATCTTGGATTCTCTATCATTTAAGTCACGTATTTCATGTTTTTATGTTACTTTTCCTGGGGAGTTTTCATTTTCTTTCTGAGCTACCTTGTTTCCTTGGTTATTCATGGCAATTAGTGCATATTGTTTCTCTTCCTGGACATCTACAGAACTGGGTTCTGCAGCAGATTGATATAAAGAGGTCTTTCTTTTGGTTTCCAGTGGGTGTTGCTGGAATGTTTTGTATCTTCTCTCATGGTGTAGTGTTATATTTTCTTTTGTACTGTGGTCTTCTTATGGGATGGGGATTCCCTAGAAGGTGGGCTTCTTTTCTGTGATCACGTTGCTTTGGTCTCAGGGTACCACCTCTGTGAGAAGATGTGGAGAGTTATAGATTTCTGAGCTTCTGAAATCCCAATGGTGCTCATGCAGCCTGATGCAGATCCTTCGTGTTTCAGTGGGTCCAGTTGCCCTACAGGGATCTGCCCAGATGAGGGGCCACGGTAGGCACTGAGAGGCAGTCGGTACCACCTAGAAATTTGGGGGCAGGTTGGGCTGTGAGAGGCAGCTGGTGCATTTGTGTCTCTAACCAGCCCAGAGTTGTCTCTTTCCTACAGCATTTTCCCTATCACAAGAGTGTGTGTCTGTGGCTGTGGGACCATCACTCCAGTTTTCAGGGCTATAGATATGCTGTTCTTTAACCTGACACTGCTACTGTTTCTTCTGGAGCCCACTTCTAACACTGGGGTGGGGGCCAGTGGTGTGGTGATCTCTGGGAGGGTGGGGGAGGTGACCAGTTTCCCTGTCTTTGTTTCTATTTTCTTACTGGTGGTGGGGACTTAAACCATATTTCTCACTCAAAGTCTCTGTCCCAAACGCTGTGTTCAGCCATCTTATATGCTGATCCCTCAGTCAGGATTGTGGGCCACAGGGAGTGTGCCTGAAGCATGGATTCTTTCCTTTCTCAAGGCTGCAGTGAGTTCTGCTGTGCCTCTTGTGGCTCCGTGGCCCATGTCTCTGCACTTACCCCTTCCCTCCTCCCTCTCTCACCCGATTTGCCCACCTTCAGGTGATTCAACATTCAGGTCTCTCATGCTTACTTGTGTGGTGTGAAGGAAACCCTTTGTTGAATTATAGCTGTTCAATTTGTTGTAACTTCCAGGGGATATTTCAAGAAGCACTCTTCAAGCTGCCATTTCTGTGAAGTCATTCCCAGCTTGAAACTAACTGAAAGCTTTCCTGTTCTTTTCTTCCCTTCATTTGCCAAACTTTAATGGTTCTGTTTACTATACATTAATATGCATACCAATTTCAATGGTTCTGTTTACTTCAGACCATATGCGTACAAGGCCCAATCACTTGAAAGAAGTGTTTACATCTGTATAAATTCCACTCCTATTCCCGAAACAAACCAGCCTCTGGGAAGTGTCTTTTTTCAGGAATTAGCTGAAGAACTTCTCCTTTCCTTTTTTTCTGCTTCTCTTTACATGCCTATAAAACATTTTGGCTGTATTAAAAGTGGGAAGACAGTCTATGTGACAAGGAATCCGCTGTCTTCCCTTAATGCTGGCATTTTGGAATAAACCTGTTTTTCTTTTCACCAACCTCATCTCTCAAGTTTTGGATTTCATGTGGTGAGCTACCAGAACTTTTGGCCAGTATCAAAATTATTTATTGTTTATCTAAAATTCAAATTTAAACAGACATCCTGTATTTTTATTCACTAATTTTTACAACTTTACTCACTATCTCTTTTTTTGTGACAATCTCAGAAGAGATTTTCTTGGAAGGCAGGGCAACAAACCAATATGTGGCCATCTTTTGAATTTTATCAGCACCAATATTCTTAGCAAGAGTGATCTTTTAATGTATGTATCAAATTACATCATTCTCATGCTTAAAACCCTCTTCTTAATTCCTGTCACATTGAGAATGAAATAAAAACCCTTTACTAAAACCTATAATGGCCATACATGATCTGATTCCTGCCTACCCCTCTAAATTTTACAACAGCCATATGTAGAAGACATCATTATTATTCCCATTCTATAGGTGAGAAAAATGAACTATAGAAGAGAACATGACTTACCAGGTTATCAAATCTAGCTACCTTATGTAACACAGTCATGAGATTAGCACAGGAAATATAAAATATATTGGAAAAAGTTAGAAATTGATAACAACCAATGCTGGTAAGGATGTAGAACCATGGGCACCATAGTGTGAATTGGTCATGTGTTTCAGAGGGAGATTTGGTAGTGTTTATGGCCATTTAAAAATGTGTCTTCTCTCCAAGTATTTATATTCTAGGTATTATCCTAGTTATATATGTGTATACATTCACCTGTATATGTAAATGTACAAAATACGATGGGAGACTATGCATATCATTCTTTTACAGTGGTTACCTCTAGGAAAGAAAGTGAGAGTGAGGCAGAAAGGATCAAAAGGGGCTTTCAGTTTTTATTCTTTATTAAAGATGTATTACTAGGATGTATTTGTGATTTTCTTGTACAATTTAAATTAACACCTTTTAAAAATAAAGGCAACAGGGTAAGCACACTGCAAATTATTTAGTGGTAACAGAATATGAGTATCATTTCTTTTTTCTCTTGAAATAGGATACCCTTACTCTGAGTAAAAATTGGCTCTAAGATTTTAGAAATTTTGATGGACACAAAAGGGAAAACTGTTATGTAAAATTTGTAAGACATTTTTTTCTCTCAAATGAAAGAACTCAGTTCATCTTTGAGCAAGACTGTTCTTTTGTTTTGGGTAAAATCTTCTGACTTTATATATGTATATTTCTCCCTTAGAGAAAACTATAAAGTAATCTGAATGTAGATGTTTTAGACTCAGCAGCAACTGTTCTCTTCCATGATGAAAATTGTTATATATATTGAGTCAGGGCTCTATCTGCAGACTTTATTGCATTTGGGGTAGTAAGGCGGTGGTTTCCTGTAAATTTTAGACTATGCTGTGCTTCGATTGCTGTTTGTTCACTTGGAGATGTGGAAGTGTTTAGCAATTTTTCACTATATAGCTTTTTGAGACCTAGAGAACTACAGGAAAGATGCATACATGTGATCTGTACCTGCTACATCTTATAAGGACAACCATAATAGGTTTATGTGTCTTAAATTGGACTGGATTGGTAGTATTCTGTGCATCATACTTTATATTATTTACTTATTTATTTTATTTTTATTTATATATTTTTAGTTAAAGTTTATTGGGGTGACAGTTGTTAGTAAAGTTACATAGATTTCAGTTGTACAATTCTGTAATACAT
Organism: Rhinolophus ferrumequinum; assembly: GCF_004115265.2. Taxonomy (NCBI): domain Eukaryota; kingdom Metazoa; phylum Chordata; class Mammalia; order Chiroptera; family Rhinolophidae; genus Rhinolophus; species Rhinolophus ferrumequinum. The sequence goes on along the minus strand of NC_046284.1, from coordinate 27,714,400 downwards.
CATCTATATATCACATTATGTGTTCACCACCAAGAGTCAGTTCTCCTTCCATCACCATATATTTGATCCCGTTTATCCTCTGCATTATACTTTTTTAATTTGAAACCAAATGACTCATACTTTGGGAAATGCACTGATGCTGAGTAAAACAACTTTGATGTCACTGTCTTTAGGGCTAAAGAGTAAGGATACAATTTAACAAAGCCTTAACCAACGGAGAATTAAAGTTGCCCTTTCAGAAGTGTTAACATTCTCATTAGCAGTCATTCTTAAAAATGGCAGGGCTTGAGGGAGGAAATCAGAAGATGGTAACTGGTCGTCATTTGGGTCTAAGGGGGAAGTTTTCCTCTCTGGGCATGGAAGGAGCTGGAGCTTAACCCGGAAGCCATTATGTAAACATGCTCACACTATTTGTTGCTTGTGGCAAGAAAAAACAATTAGTGAGCTTCTGGCCACACAGAGGCAAACCAAGAGCTAGGCAGAGAGATACCATTTATAAAATCTTGATTATGGATTTGATCCTGTGGGCTATGAGAGCAACTACATATACTACTATTGGTAGTGCTGAAGTGTCCTTTATGTTTTGTTTCCTTTCCATTATCCCAAAACTTTCAGTGAAGTGTTCTTAAAAGAAGGGCTAACTTCATAGGTGTGCAACATGTGCAGTTACACAGAACTACAAACTTAAAAGCATCCTGTAATTGCCTTAATGCCCTATGGTGGCCATCTTGAAATTCTTGATAATTTTAGAACAAGGAGCTCATATTTTCTCTCTGCATTGAGCTGAGCCCCACAAATTTATAGCCAATGCTGCTCAAAATTTTCACCCCTGTATCAGCTGTGAGACACATGCGACATTCCACAGGGTCTTCACTTCATGCCCAGAGTAGTGGTAACAAAAGAGGACATGAGCACAAAAAAACAAACAAAAAAATAACACCAAACAAAACAAAACAAAAAAAAACTGTACACTGCCAAGCCACCAATCCTGAGTACCATTGACAGTACGGACAGAAAGAACCCCTTTACAAAGACTGTAGAGCACCATTGAATGTGCTCATAAAGCGGGGACACTTTAAAGAGGACCAAGGAAGAAGGAGATCCCAAAGTCTTCATAATTTAATTAAACAAAGAAAACATGACTTCAGTGAAAGTCCGTTGTCTGAAATTACTGGTTGTGCCCCTTTGGTTTGTTTTCATTTTTCACTTTAAAAAAATTCAATTACAGTTGACATACAATCTTGTATTTGTTTCAGGTGTACAACATAGTGCTTAGACATTTATATAATGTACAAAGTGATCACCCTCATAAATCTAGTACCCATATGACACCAAACATAGCTATTACAATATTATTAAGTATATTTCCTATGCCGCACTTTACATCCCCATGATTGTTGGCATATATTAAATCATATAAAAAGTTAAAGTTGCAGAAGCATCAATTGTAGGAGTTAGGAGGAATCTTAATTTATATTCATTCCAGCAGTCCCCATGCTATGTGTTAAAGACACCTGAGGTAGGTGCTATCACAGGAATCTATATGCACTAGGATCAGTTTTAGTCAGGATAAATAACATGTCTTACTATCCCTTCAGCCTTCAGTGCCTTTTACCCCATCTGCTTGCCTGCTTAACTCCTACTGATGCTCTGGGCCTTAGTGTAAACCTGACCTCTGCAGGAAAGCCTTCTATGATAACCTCAGGCTGCGTTACTTGCTCCTTTTTTGAGCTACCAGAGCACCCTGTACCTATAACATACTATCTATCACGCTGCAACTGTCTGTTAACTTACCTGTCTCCCCTATGGGCCATGAATTTTGAAAGTAGAGACCTTGTCTCATTCATCATTGTTCCCGTACCACATTTTAGTCTCCTGCCACATTTTAGATGCTAGTAAGTTGTGGGTGAATAAATAACCAAACAAATAACAAAGCACTATATATTTCAAACTGTGCATACGATGCTATAAGTATTAAAGAACATATTCATTTTATAATCTTATTGTCATTAAGTAAATGTTCAACTCACAGACATATTTAATGCACATTACTATCATGGCAGTCTGTGAAATTCTTCAAAAATAAAAAGGACCCTTCAGAATTGAAAATACTGAGAACCACTTACCTAATTTAACTCTTTTGTCGAGGAAATGAAGGTATAGAGGAGAGATTATACTCACTCGTCCAATGTCCCAAACTTTACAAAGGGCAATGGGGCCAACAGACAGCACCTGGGCCTAAGTCTTTCCCTGAATTTTCTAATTCTGTGATGCCTCTCTCTCCCAAGTTAGGCAACATAGCCTGCACAAACAAAATGCAAAATAGCTTTATTTTACTGGTACCTCCTTCAGATCTGTAAAGACCCAGCAGCAAAATGACCTGTGTCTCAAGGCCCATGTTTGGGACCCAAGAGGCAAGCTAGTGAGCAGGCAGGCTGAGTGGGTCAGCATGAAGTCAAGTCACAGGTCATGGCAAAGTGATCAAGTTTTTTGTCCAACATAATATCTGGCAATATCAGATGCTGAAGCAAAGGGTAAAGGCATAAGAAAATAACCATTGTCATTAAATAAATTTTAATAATAAAAAGAAACTTCTGTAGTCAAAATTTTCAATCGTATATGACCCCCATGAAGGCAGGGCCTGTCTTGTTCACTGTTATACCACTAGTGCCTAGCACAGTGCCTGTAACATAGCTGCTGTTTAATAAATACTAACAAAATGAATAAATAAAAAATGGGAATTGAACTTCTCTGGTTCTTGAAGAAATGTCTCTAAAAGTTACTGAAAGCAATAAGTCTTGCAGATCCATGTGTTTGACTCTAAATGCATACCTTATGGTCTTCAGTTATGCTCTCCCAATATCCCAGTTATCAGGCAAGGACAACATTTAAGGAAATAAGGGGATACCAAGGGGAGCTATGCATTAAGATTGTTGCTGAAGGGAGATGATGGATTTCACCTGATGCTAAAATAAAGGAAACAAATTCAGAAGGTCACTTGCATAAAATAGGCCTTTAAAGCTCCTCTCCCAAATAAAGTGAAGAGGCAGCTCCAATTCCTAGGAGCTACAACTACGGAAAGGCTTTTTGTAAAGCCTTTTGCTTAGTTCTCCTCTAAGGTTTTATTCTATGTTCCTTCTGGATAAAATGGCGGAGAGAAATCAGCAGAATATGACAGGTAGATAGTAGTGAGATTGTTTTTGGGCTCCACAATCTCCTGGGATGAGCCCCACACACTCCTGAGAAGTCCTCACTGATCATAACAATTTATCTTTTATTCATAATGGGGTTGGGGACCTTGAAATTTTAAAACAATTATTTCAACTCTGAATTTCCCTTTATTTGTACACAAATGCAGTGGTATTTCAAGATGAGAATTTTCTGATTTCTTCCACTTGCTTGGATGCCATTTCATGACAACATTTTAAAAAACAATTTATTAAATTTATTGAGCTGACATTGGTTAATAAAATTGTATGTGTTTCAAGTGTACAATTCCATAATGTATCATTTGTATATTGCATTTGTGTTCACCATCCATAGTCATATCTCCTTCCATCACCATATATTTGATCCCCTTTTACCTTTCTACCACCTCCCCACCAACCTTTCCCTCTGGTAACCACTACACTGTTGTCTGTGTCTATGAGGTTCTTTCTTTCTTTCTACCTTTCTTCCTACCTTTCTTCCTATCTTTTCTTTCTTTCTTTCTTTCTTTCTTTCTTTCTCTTTCTTTCTTTCTTTCTTTCTTTCTTTCTTTCTTTCTTTCTTTCTTTCTTTCTTTCTTTCTTTCTTTCTTTCTCTTTCTTTCTTTCTTTCTTTCTTTCTTTCTTTCTTTCTTTCTTTCTTTCTTTTTTTCTTCTTTCTTTCTTTCTTTCTTTCTTTCTTTCTTTCTTTCTTTCTTTCTTTCTTTCTTTCTTCTTTCTTTCTTCTATTATATTAGTTTCAGATGTACAAAACAATATAATGATTAGATATTTACACTCCTCACAAAGTGATAACTCCCCCCACGTCTACTACCCATCTGACATCGCACACAGCCGTTACGATTTCACTGTCTCTATTCCTTAGGCTGTACTCCACTTCCTGTGTGTATATATATATATATATTATATATATATATATATATAATATATATATATATAATATATACACACATATGTGATATATATATCATATATAACATATATGATATATATGTAATATATATCATATATAATACGCATGCATATTATATATATATATATATATATATATATATATATATATAAAATTATAGTTCACATTAATTATTATTCAGCTTCAGGTGTACACTGCTGTGGTCAGGCACCTACACCATCAATGAAGTGGTCTCCCTAATAAGACAACTGTCCATTGAATACCATACAAAATCTTTACAACAATATTGATTATATTCCACAAACTGTCTTTCATATCCCCGCGGCAATCTTGTGGTTACCAATTGTGCTTTCTATCCCCTCACCTTCTTCCTCATCCCCACCCCCCTCGCATCTAGCAACCTTCAGTTTTTCCTCTATGCCTCTGAGATTGTTTCTCATTTATTCTATTCATTTATTCTATTCTTTATTCCACATATAAGTGAGATCATATGGTATCTGTCTTTCTGTCTGACTTATTTCACTTAGCATAATGTTCTCTAGGTCCATCCATGTCGTTGCAAATGGTAAGATTTCATTCTTCTTTATGGCTGCGTAATACTCCATTGTGTAAATGTACCAGTTTCTTGATCCAGTCATCTACCAATGGGCATTTCAGTTGTTTCCAAGTCTTGGCTATTGTGAATAATGCTGCAATAAACATAGGGGTGCATGCATTTTTTCGCATTAGTGTTTTGGATTTCTCTGGATAGATACCTAGGAGGGGAATTGCTGAGTCATGAGGTAGTTCCATTTCCAGTTTTTTGAGATGCCTCCATACTAATTTTCATAGTGGCGGCACCAATCTGCAATTCCACCAGCAGTGCACGAGGGATCCTCACCAGCACTTGTTGTTTGTTGATTTACTGATGGTAGCCATTTTGGGGTGAGGTGGTATCTCATTGTGGTTTTTATTTGCATTTCTCTAATGATTAGAGAGGTTGAGCATTTTTTCATATGTCTGTTTGCCGTCTGTATATCCTCTTTAGAAAATTGTCTCTTCATGTCCTCTGCCCATTTTTTAATTAGGTTGTTTGTGTTTTTGGTGTTGAGTTGAATGTGGTTTTTTATAGATTTTGGATATTAACCCCTTATCAGATACATCATTCACAAATATCTTCTCCCATTCAGTAAGATCCCTTTTTGTTTATTAATGGTTTCCTTTGCTGTGAAAAACTTTTAGTTTGACACAATCCCATATGTTTTTTTTGTTTGTTTGTTTTTTCTCTTGATTCCCTTTCCTGAAGGCATATATCAGTAAAAATATTACTAAGGGTAATGCCTGCAAACTTTCTTCCTATAATTTCTTCTAAGAGTTTTATGGTTTCAGGTCTTACATTTAAGTCTTTAATCCACTTTGAATTTATTCTTGTATGTGGTGTAAGGTGGTGGTCCAGCTTCATTTTTTTTTTTTTTTTTTGCATATCTCTGTCCAGGTTTCCCAACACCATTTCCATTTATCGTATAGACTGTCATTACCCCAGTGTAAATTGTTGCTTCCATTGTCGTAGATTAAATGACCATATAGGCATGGATTTATTTCTGGGCTCTCTATTCTGTTCCATTGATCTATGTGTATGTTTTTATGCTAGTACCATGTTGTTTTGATCACTATAGATTTGTAGTATAATTTGATGTCAGGTACCGTGATATATCACACTTTGTTTTTATTTCTCAAAATTGCTGAGGCTATCCGGGGTCTTTTACGGTTCCATATAAATTTTAGGATTATATGTTCTATTTCTCTGAAAAATGTCCTTGGTATTTTAATAGGAATTGCATTGAATCTGTATATTACCTTAGGAAGTATGGACATTTTAATTATATTAATTCTTTTAATCCATGAGCATGGATGTGTTTCCATTTGTTTGTGTCTTCTTTAATTTCTCTCTTCAGTGTTTTATAATTTTCTGAGTACAGGTCTTTTACTTATTTAGTTAAATATATTACTAAGTATTTTATAGGTTTTGAAGCAATTGTAAATGGGACTGTTTTCTTAATTTATCCTTGATATTTTATTATTGGTATTTACAAATGCAACTGATTTCTGAATATTAAATTTCTATCCTGATACTTTGCAAAATTCATTTATCAGTTCTAATAGTTTCTTGGTGGAGTCTTTTGGGTTCTCTATTTATAGTATCATGTCGTCTACATATAATGACAATTTTACTTCCTCCTTACCAATTTGCATGCCTTTTATTTCTTTTTCTTGTCTGATTGCTGTGGCTAGAACTTCCAGCACTATGTTGAATAGAAGTGGAGAAAGTGGGCAACCTTGCCTTCTTCCTGATCTTGAGGGGAATGGTTTTAGCTTTTCCCCATTGAGTATGATGTTAGCTGTGGGTTTATCATATATGGCCTTTATTATGTTGAGATATGGTCCCTCTATTCCCACTTTCTTAAGAATTTTTATCATAAATGGCTGCTGGACTTTGTCACATGCTTTTTCTCCATCTATTGATATGATCATATGGTTTTCATTTTTCATTTTGTTAATGTGGTGTATCACATTAATTGATTTGTGGATGTTGAACCACTGTTGCATACAAGGAATGAATCCCACTTGATCATGTTGTATGATCCTTTTAATGTATTACTGAATTATCTTCACTAATATTTTGTTGAGGATTTTTTCATCTATGTTCATTAGGGATATCAGACTGTAGTTTTCTTTTTTTGTAATGTTTTTTCTGATTTTGGGATCAGGATGATACTGACCTTGTAAAAATAGTTTGGGAGCCTTCCCTCTTTCTGAATTTTTTGGAATAGTTTGAGGAGAATAGGTTATAATTCTTTTTTGAATGTTTTTTAATATTTACTGATAAAGCCATCTGGTCCACAGCTTTTGTTTGTTGGGAGCTTGTTGATTACTGACTCAATTTCCCTGGTAGTAATCAAACTATTCAGGTTTTATGTCTCTTCTTGGGTTAAACTTGGAAGGTTGTATGCTTGTAGGAAATTATCCATTTCTTCCAGATTGTCTAATTTTTTGGCCTACAGTTGCTCCTAGTAATTTCTAAAAAGATTTTGTATTTCTGTGGTGTCACTTCTCTGTCATTTCTCATTTTATTAATTTGGGTCCTCTCTCTCTCTTTTTTGATGAGGCTGGCTAATTTTTTTTTTTTTTTTTTCAATTCTGGTCATCTTCTCAAAAAAACAGCTCTTGGTTTCATTGATCTTTTGTGTGTTTTTTTTTGTTTGTTTGGTTGGTTTTTTTTTTGGTTTCTGTTTCATTTATTTCCGCTCTTATTTTTATTATCTCCTTCCTTGTACTTCCTTTGGGCTCATTTTGCTGTTCTTTTTCCAGATCCCTTAAGTGTAAGGATAAACTGTTGATTTGAGATTTTTCTTGTTTTTTTACATAGGCCTGTATTGCTATGAATTTCTCTCTCAAGCATGTTTTCGCTGCATTCCATAGATTTGGGGTCATTGTGTTTTCATTTTTGTTTGTCTCAAGATATCTTTTGATTGCTTCCTTGATCTCATTGTTGACCCGTTCCTTATTTAGTAATATATTATTTCAGGCTCCATGTATGTATGTCTTTCAATTTGTTTCCTGTAGTTGATTTCTAATTTCATAGCACTGTGGTCAGAGAAGACAATAGGTATGATTTCAATTTTCTTAAATTTATCAAGACTTGTTTTGTGGCTTAACATGTGGTCTATCTTGAAAATATTCCATGATTGCTTGACAAGAATGTGTATTCTGTAGCTTTGGGGTGAAACGCTCTGAAAATATCAATTGAATCCAACTGGTCCAATGTGTTGTTTAAGGCCACTGTTTCCATATTTATTTTCCATCTGGAGGACCTGTCCCTTGTTATCAATGGTGTGTTGAAGTCCCCTACTATGATAGTGTTAATGTTGATCTCTGTCTTTATATCAGTCAATATCTGTTTTACATATTTAGGTACTCCTATGTTGGGAGCCATAGATGTTCACTAGGGTTATGTCCCCTTGTTGGATCGATCCCTTTATTATTATGTAGTGCCCATTGTCTTTTAATATATTCTTCATTTTAAAGTCTATTTTGTCAGATATAAGTATTGCAACTCCAGCGTTTTTCTCATTTCCATTTGCATGAAATATCTTACTCCAACCCTTGTCTTTCAGCCTGTGTATGTCTTTCGATCTGAGGTGAGTCTCTTGTGTGCAGCATATGCAAGGGTCTTGTTTTCTTATCCACTCAGCCACCCTATGTTTTTTGTGTTTTTTTTTTTTTTTTTTTTTGTTTTTTTGTTTTTTGTTTTTTAAATTGGAGCATTTAATATATTTACATTTAAAGTGATTATTGACAGGTACATAGTTTTTGCCATTTTGTTATTTGTATTTCTGATCTTCATTAGTTAGATTGTTTTCATCTTTCTTCTCTTTACAGAAGCCCTTATAATATTTCCTGTATTGCTTGCTTGGTGGTAATGAATTTCTTTATCTTATTCTTTTCTGGGAAGCTCTTTATCTCTCCTTCAATTTTAAATGATAGCCTTGCTAGATAAAGCAATCTAGGTTATAGAACTTTGGTTTTCATCACTTTGAATACCTCCTGCCACTCCCTCCTGGCCTGCAAAGTTTCTGTAGAAAAGTCATTGGATAGTCTTATAGGTGTTCCCTTGTATGTAACCACCTGTCTTTATCTTGCTGCCTTTAGGGTTGTCTGTTTGTCTTTAACCTTTGCCATGTTAACTAGAATGTGTCTTGGTGTGGGCCTGTTTGGGTTTATCCTGGTTGGAACTCTCTGCACTCCCTGGGCTTGTATGTCGATTTCCTTTACCAGGTTAGGGAAGTTTTCGGTCATTACTTCAAATATGTTCTCAATCCCTTGCTCCCTCTCTTCTCCTTCTGGTATTCCTATGACGTGCATACTGTTGCACTTGACATTATCCCTCAGGTCTCTTAAACCATTTTCATTGTTTTTAATTTTTTTTTCTTTTTCTTGTTTCACTTGGATGATCTCTGCTAACTTGTCTTCTAAATCGCTGATTCGATCCTCTGCCTCATCTAACCTGCTGGTCATTCCTTCAAGTGTATTCTTTATTTCAGTTACTGTATTCTTTACTTCTAACTGGTTTTCCTTTATGAGTTTTCTATCCTTCTTTATGTTGTCACTAAGCTCCTTAAACATTTTCATAATCAGTGTTCTAAACTCTGTCTCTGATAGGTTTTTTTCTTTTATTTCATTTATTTCCAATTCTGGAGGTTTCTTTTGCTCTTTTATTTGGGAAATGTTTCTTTGTTTCCCCATTCTGGCTGACTCTCTGTGTTTGCTTCCAGTTATTTGGTAGATCCCCTAGGGTTCTCAGTCTTTGCTGGGTGGTCTTATGTTGTATGTGTTCTTTATATTTGAGTTGCATTACTTCTCTATTCTCCTGTGCATGTTCTCCAGAGGTGGCACTTGTGCTGTGTGTATTCTCCTGTTAAAGTTAAGCTTTGATTGCTTTTGGCTTGTCAGTATATGGAATTGACTCCTAGGATGGCTAGTTGTGAGAATTGGCTATGCTGACAGTGGATGAGCTGCTGTGTGAAGGTTGATCCCTAAGATGGGGATTGGCCCCTATGGGCTCTTGTGCCTGTAGATAATTCCCTCTGGGTGTGTCACGTATAGGTCAAACCCAGTAAGACTCTGGTTTTGTCTGGAGTTGATCTTTGGGTGTATTGAATCTTGTACCTCTTGGGCTCGCCCTGATGTAGGATGATTTCACAATGCAACAAATCAACAAGCACAACAACAACAACAAAGGAAAACCAAGTACACTCACATGTAAAAACAACCGATAACCAACACTCAACACAGACAAAAATATCAAAACTACAAAAAAAAAAAAAAAAAAAAAAAAAGCCATGCCTATCTTGGCTCAAACTCACCAACCTATCTCCAGGATTTCCTCTGCTATACAAAGAGTCCTCTGCATCGTGTGGAGGCAGAGCCGGCCACCTGGTGTCCAGAGTGACTCTGGCAATTCAGTTCTAGACGAGTGGGACTATAGGGTGTGGTTCGTAGTTTTTACAAACTCAGCGCAGTTTCTGCTCTCGCCTGCACAAACGCACAATGAGAGTATAACAGCCAGCCCTGTGCCCAGGTCTCCTGAGTCTTAGGGCACTTCTTCTGTCGGCGGGGGTGGGGGGGGTGCAGATTGCAAGATTTCTGAGCTGCTGAAAGTCCAGAGCTGCCTCTGCCTTCTGCTGCTGACCCCTGCGTGTGTCTCCACAGCTGTAATTGCCCTGCCACAAGCAGCCCAGAAAAGGTGGTGTTAGGCCATATTTAGGCCAGGAATAGGAAACTTCTTATCTTAAAAGCCATCTTGTCTTGCTTTGTATCTTTTACCTGCCGGCTTGTGTTTGCCTTAGGTCTGGAGAAGCACCCTGGGATGTAGAAACCATCTTATCCTGTCTTGCTTTGTACTTTACTTGTCTTCTAGGGTCTTGTGATCAGAGGGCCTGGGCGGGCCTGGATGGTCCAGACGCAGTCCTGGGGGCCAGGGTATGGAGACGGAGGGCTTGGTCATGCCCCAAAACCCTTGGTTGCTAGAGACAATGCAACAAAAACCCCATGAAGCACTGAAGGGGGAAAAAGCCTCGTTTACCCCTCCTATAAAACTCCATACTCCTTTTTGCTCAGAGAGGTTATGGTCTTTTCTAACCTGACCTCCCACAGCTGAAACACACCAAATAAATTCTAATAGACCAATTTTGGTCTCCCGCAACTCATTCCTCTGGCCTTGCTCATAAGGGGAGCCACCTTTGTCTACCCTTTGGCAGACAACTTAGGTAAGTCTTCCCTCTTTCACCCTCTGACTTGGACAGATTTGCCATCTGATACAAGACCTAGCACTAGGCCTCACCCTCTCCTGGGGCCAGGCCCCTGGGTCAGCAGTCAGCAGGGACGCTTGCCCTCATTTGAACCCTTCCCCTCTGCCTACTGGAACTCTTGACCTTGATGTTCTCCAAGATTTAGACAACCTCCTCTGTTGGCAGGGTAGATGGAGCGAGGTCCCCTACCTTCTGGTTTTCTTTGAGCTGCGACGGGACTTGTCCCATTTCCCACCTAAGGAAGAATCATGCCTCTTAGTTTTAGCTTCAGCCTCTTCTTCTCCCTCTGCTCCAGAGCCCTCACCCCCTAATCCCGATCTGGATCCTCTCCTCCCCAACCTCTGCTAGTTCAAATCCCTCCACCATATCAACTCACTGCCTCCACATCACCACCCGATACTTCCTCCACTACTTCCCCACCTGCTCCCGACCTTTCTTCCCCTCCTCATACCCAATCCCGACAACCTTATGCACCCCCAGCCACCCAGATGCCTCTCAGGGAAGTGGCAGGCACTGAAGGTCCTGTTAGGGTCTATATCCCTTTCTCGATAATGGACCTGAGTCAGATTGAATCTAAGCTGGGCTCCTTTTCTTCTGATCCCTCCCACTTTACTAAAGAGTTGGAATACTTCACCCTTAGCTATGACCTTACTTGGCAGGACATCTATATTATTCTCTCCACATGTACTAACTCTGATGAAAAGGATCATATCATTCAAAAAGCTAGGGAAATAGCTTTTGGTTAATTTTCTCATTCAGGGCATGAAGTCAGCCATTCAGAAAGTTGCCAATTATGAAAAAGTTAGGGAAGTCTACCAGGACCACCATGAGAACCCAGCTGTTTTTCTTTCCTACCTTTCAGAGGCCCTACAAACCTACACTAACATTAATCCTGCCTCTCTGGATGGCAGAGTTGTATTTAATCTCCCAGTCAGCCCCTGATATTCGCAGGAAGCTTCAGAAACTAGAGAAAGTCCTTACACTCCGCAAACAGATCTTTTAGAACTGGCCTTTAAGGTCTTCAACAATCGAGATGAAGAGAGTAGACAGGCCCATACCCAGGACTTACAGATGTTTGCTGCAGCAGTTTCCCAGGCCATGAGGCTGGACCGGCCCCAGAGGAAAAAACCGGGACCCCAATCCTCTGTGCAGCCTAATCAACAAGACACCTGCTTTAAATGTGGCCTCCCGGGACACTGGATCCGCTCTTTCCCTAACCCAAGGCCTCCTACTAAGCCTTGACCCCTATGAGACCATGGTGGCCACTGGAAGTCAGATTGACCTCGAGCCCCTCCAGGCTCAGGAACATCCATTTCCTGGCCCTGGCCAAACACCACTCCTGCAATGGAACCAACAGAGGGGAATAATCTTTCCCTCCTATGGATCCTTGGCACGGATGAAGATTGAAGGTTCCCAGTCTCGTCATAGGCACACCTCCATCACACCCATGATGGAACCGGGGGTAACTCTCCTAGTTGCCAGTAAGACCATTTCTTTCCTTCAAGACACGGGGGCCACTTACTTGACACTCCCCGAATTTTCGGGTAAGCTCTTTCCTTCTCTCATCTAGATTGTGGGGGTCAATGGGATACTTTCTCACCCCATGAGTACCCCATCCCTTTTATGTTCCCTAGAGGGACACCCTTTTACTCATTCCTTCCTAGTCCTGCCTCATTATCCCACTCCTATTTTAGAGAGGGGCATTCTCTCCAAGTTTCATTCCACTGTTACTCTATATACCCCTTCTTCCACTACCATTTTTCTCGATTTGCTAGCAGAATCACCCCCAGAAACCACCCCTTTTTCCCCCTTCTAACCCACCTGACATTGACTCCTCAATATAGGATACTTCCCAACCCATTATTACCACTCACCACCCACCTCTTATTATCTCATTCAGAGATCCAAGTCACTTCCTCACTAAAGCTCAATATCCTCTTCCTCAACAAGGCCTCCTTGGACTCAAACCACTAATATCTAAGTTCCTCCAGGCGAAGATTTTCCACCCCACTTCTTCCTGTTACAACACTCCCATTCTTCCAGTCAAGAAGCCAGATGGGACATACTGCTTCGTTCAGGATCTTCAAATTTTAAATGAGGCAGTTATTCCCCTCCACCATGTAGTTACCAATCTGTATACTCTTTTATCCCTCATACCTCTGACACTCAATATTTACTGTCCTTGAACTTAAGGATGTTTTAGCCCTACCCCTAATATCTCCACTTCCCATACCTGCCTGCCCCTTAATTATCTGGCTTCCCTAGGTTATTCTGTATCCCACCATAAGACCCAACTCTACACCTCAGCCGTCACCTTCTTAGGGTTTTGCCTTTCCCCAGGTCACCAGGAAATCACTACATAATGCAAAAACGCTCATTCGCTCTATCCCCTTCCCCTCCACTAAACAGGATCTTCTCTCTTTCCTTGTCTTGGTTGGATATTTTCACATCTGGATCCCCAATTTTGGCCTCATTTCCAAACCCCTTTAGCAGGCCACCACTGGCCCCCTCCAGGAACCTCTCCTGCTTTTTCTCAACTCCAGACAGCTCTCATTTCTGCCCACGCCCTTGCTTTACCTGACCTGACTAAGCTTTTCTTCCCATACACCCATGAATCTCAGGGGCTCACTCTAGGCCTCTTGGGTCGGAAATCAGGCCTCGATCTCAAAGCCGTTGCTTACCTATCCAAACAACTAGCCCACACTGCCCGGGGCTGGCCCCCTTGTCTCTGTGCCCTCACCGCTTCTGCCCTCCTCACTTTAGAGGCTTCCAAACTTACCTACTCTCAACCTATCACTGTTTTCCTTAATCTTCTACCAACAAAAACAACAGAAGCTGGACCAGCCAGAGGGATCCCAGCAAGACACCCCACCAGACATTTATACCTGTACTCAGACGGGGGACACGAAGGTGACAATACATAAGCAACAGACCACATGAGTAATAAGACCTCACAGGCATGTGCTGGACAAGTTCCTGGGAACTGGCCTTTGACAGGGGGATTTTATGGACTATACACCAACTGAGCTATAATCCCCAAACCCTTTATTCAGGCCTGTCAAAATGAACTTTATACAGAAAACCATAGCCAAAGTTATCGGCAGGCAAATTGTTCTCACCATGCTCTTACAAGAACACTGTTACAGCCCCCTCACCCAAAACTCTAATTAGGGACTCTGATCCATGCCCCAGCTCAGCAGGAAGCAGTTACAGAAGACTAACCACTGCCCCTTTTCCTAAGAATAGTTACCAAACCCAGAGGGGGAATTTGTTAGGCCATATTTAGGCCAGGAACAGGAACATTCTTATCTTAAAAGCCATCTTGCCTTGCTTTGTACTTTGTACCTGCCGACTTTTGTTTGTTTTAGGCCTGAAGAAGCCACCTGGAATGTAAAAACCATCTTATCCTGCCTTGCTTTGTACTTTGTTTGTCTCCTAGGGGCTTGTGATCAGAGGGCCTGGGCGGGCCTGGATGGTCCAGACAGAGGCCTGGGGTCCAGGATGTGGAGCCGGAGGGTTTGGTCATGCCCCAAAACCCTTGGTTGCTAGAGACAATGCAACAAAAACCCCAAGAAGCATTGAAGGGGGGGGCAACATGTTTACCCCTCCTATAAAACTCCATACCCCTTTTTGCTTGGCGAGGTTATGGTCTTTTCTAGCCTGATCTCCCACAGCTCAAACATGCCAAATACATTCTAATAGACCAATTTTGGTTTCCGGCGACTCATTCCTCTAGCCATGCCTAGGTGAGGGCTGGGAAGGTAGGTGTATTCCGTTGCCTGGCCCAGCCTCTTTTCTAGGTCACAGCTACAAACTAGCTTTTTCCAGATCTTGAGCTCTACACCTCCTCTGTAATCTGACACTACACCTCAGTTCAGGGACCACCTTGAGACTCTGGAAGGGTGGGGACAGAATTGCTGTGGGAGAGTGGGGGGGGAGGGGCCTAGGTATGGAGTTTGCTTATTGTCTGACCTAGGGCCCAGCTGGAGATCTCAGCTGAGGTTACTTCCTTGAATGCTAGATACGCTGATCTCTTGGCAGGACAGATCACCTGTGGGATGCAGGGAAAGAGCCCAGAGCCTGGCTGCTTCAATCTCTGGTCTTCGTCCTGGGGTCCATGTCACCGCAGCTGCGGATGCGGGCTGCATCTCCACACTACTCCCTTCCCTCTTCCCCTGCTTGTCCAGTTTGCCCACCTTCAAGTAATCCTCATTCAAGTTTCTTAGCTGTTCTGTGTTATGAACAGAGAATCCTTTGATGGGTTAGAAATGTTCAATTTGTGGTAAGAAATGTTCAATTTGTGGTAAGAGAAGAACTCAAGAAACCCACCTCACTGCCACCATTCCTATGACGTCACTCTCATAACACCTTTTTATTCATGTTTTCAGGTCATTAATTCCCCTTTTTTAATCCTGTTAGGAGCTAGTATCCTCTAATATCATTCATTGAATTTCCCAAGAGTTAACACTTTTCTTCTCATATATGTTCAAGTCTTCTCTATATATGTTCTCTATATATGTCTTCTCTATATATGTTCAAGATATATATATATATATATACATATATATGTGTATATATGTATATATATATATATATATATATATATATATATATATATATATATCTTTATGCAATGAAAAGGCACTACAGTCCTTCAATTCTCTATCTCCCTCTAGTGATTATTTCTTGTCTTCACATCTTCATAGCCACGCATCTTCCATGAGTTATCTGCACTAACTGTCTCTACTTCTACCTTAATGCAATATAATATGGTTACAGAAATACTCTTGCTATTGGAATTATGTCACTAAACTCAGCAGTTACCTCTAAATGCAAAATATTTTATTTCTATGTGCCATATACTATTTCCACTGACTACCATTTTTTAAAGTAATTATTCTGGTGATACTTTTTGCACCATTATTTTTCTTGGCTTTTATGAAATTTCTTACACTGTTTCTCCTCATTCTCCTTCACTGACTCATGTTACTTCATCCATTACTTAAATATTGATAAACTCTAGGCTTCTTCCTTGGCTTTTTAAAGTAAATTTATTCTAGGAAATACCATCTACTCTTCTGCTTTTTGCTAATTATTTTCCAAATTAGTCTCCTTTGCTCCATTATATTTTCTGAGCCTCAACTTCATTTTATCTGGCTTCCTGTGGGAAATCTCCACTCAGATGACCCACAAGTAACTCATACACAGCATTTCCAAAACTAGACTTATCATCTACCCCACTTCAAATTTATTTATCTTCCAGCGTTCTCAGTGAATCATACCACTACTCTCGCAGTTTTTCAGGTCAGAAATGTGGGAGTCAATGTTGATTCCTCCATCCATCATTATCTTCCCTTCAAACACAATCAAGTCTTGTCAATACTCTCTCCTACTTATCACTTGAATTTTTATATTTCTTTCCAACTCCTAACTAATAGTTTACCACCACCAGTATGAAATCCAAAATCCTTACAACAACTATCCAATGCTCATTTATTTAACCAATATTTATTGTGATGCTTAGTTGGTTCCGAGCATGGTGAAACATGTTTTTCATGTCCAAGCCCTAGCTATCACTGTAGTGTCATCTCTTTTAACTTGATCCAATCTCCTTGCCACCTTTCCTGATTGAATCATAACAACCATGTTTCCCCAAAAATAAGACCTAGCTGCACAATCAGTTCTAATGCGTCTTTTGGAGCAAAAATTAATATAAGACCCAGTATTATACTATATTATATTATTATATTATATTGTATTATATTATATTATATTATATTAAAGACTGGGTCTTATAGTAAAATAAGATTGGGTATTATATTAATTTTTTCACCAAAAGTTGCATTAGAGATGATGGTCCGGCTAGGTCTTATTTTCAGGGAAACATGGTACTACTGTCTTGCTTCCCTATTTTTGGAGAGACTGTTTGCTGTAATTCAGGGTTGTTTTTTTTTAATTCAATTTAAGTGTGAAGTGGAAATAATTATGTACCAAGTGACTCTATACCTTTTTGTAGCCATACAAGCGTACCCAGATGTTATTTTTTCCCTGGGGACAATACATTTGCATTTTTATTAGTCAGACCCATTGCTACTACAAGGGGAGAGTGGTGGAGGGGCCTAGGTATGGAGTTTGCTTATTGTCTGACCTAGGGCCCAGTTGGAGATCTCAGCTGAGGTTACTGACTGAATTAAATTGGCCTGAAGAGCTTTTGTTGGAGTTAGGAAATTATAAGTTATATGGCTTTTAGCTGAGGAAGGGAACTAAGGGTAGCATGTCTACCCAGGATGTATTATTCCAACTCAGTCAATAAAAGCTGGACTAGATTGGACTTGAGTTACTAAAATATTTTTTGAGTACACTTACTCAATACTTTTATCCAAATCCTGAGTTAGGCCAGTAAGAGAAATATTTTGAGGCTGAAATATTTTTGACCTACATTACAATGTGGTGATGGTTCCCATGTCTTTATGGGTATTGTACTAACACTGAAAGGGGGAGAGAGAAGAGAAAGGGATTTTAATACCTCTTTGTACATTTTTTGTGCTTCTTTAAGCTTTTGATTGTCCAACATTACCACTAGCTCATCCCCTTTACTAAAATGTGGCTTGTTTTCACAATATATCTTTCAGTGGGTTTTCCCCCACCTGCTGCAAATGCCATCTTTAAAGAGATTATTTTTCAAACTAAAGTTCCAGCTTAACACTCCCTTCCAAACATTATTGACTCTCTTGTTGTTTTGTTCCACTCTCACGGAGATCTCACAAGGATTTGAGTCTCAGCATGGAAATAAAATGAATCCATTTCTTCCTCCTCTAGGAAAGCCAGAGTCCCAAGTGTAAGACATGCAACTTGATTTTTTACTAAACATATCACAGGTATTCAAAGCATCATCAAATCTTTGTTTTTTAATCCATTTCTTCTTCTGTTCATAATTTATAAAAACTGTATTGCTGGTAAACAATTGCCCTAAAATCTAGTTTCCAAAACAAGAACAAGAACAACAACAATGAACACATATATAGGACTTACTATGTACTGGGCACTGCTCTAAATTGTCTGTGTGCGTATTGTGTGTAATATGACCTTCACATGACTTTGTGTATGAGTCAAGCAATATTATTTATTATTACACAAACTTTACTGATAGAGAAATAAGCACAGAGAAACTAAGAGAATTCCCAACGACACATAGCTAATAAATGTCAAAGGCATGCTTTTAACATAGGTCATGTAGCTCTCAAGTATATCCCCTTAACTATCATGCTTTACTTATCTCCTTTTGACTATCAGGCCAGAGGTAAATTCATCAGACATTCGTCATTCTCTCCCCAGCAGTCTTTCATTACACTATTATTAAAGACACAACATATAATGTCCTAGTCTAAACTCCATATTTGAGCTACAGTATAGGAAGCAGTAGACAGATGTGGTTATTAAGCTCTTAAAACATGCTTAGTGCAACTGAGCAACTGCTTTTTATCTTATTTTAATTTCAATTAAAATAGCCACAAATGGCAGTGACTGTTACCTTGGACATTGCCATAGCATTGGCTTTTCTTTAGAAATCAGAAAATGGAGGTTGACTGAACATATACTTTCCACTAAAATGAACAACAAATGCAGAAGAGTGTGGCTTTTCCCCTCCAATAGAATAAGACATAATAGGGAATTTAAGACACAGGGAAAAGTAAGTAGCAATCCAATGTTGGCGTTGAATTGAGAGTGGCACTAGTACAAGGCAGGCCAAGAGACATCAGGGAACTGAGTCAAGTCACAGATAGGTCATGTTAGGGCATTGGCAAACAGGTACAAGTTACAACCAGAGTGCCAGCCGTGAGATAAAGAGCATGCAGATTGACTAAGAGGAAAAGTATGTCATAGTTTTGGATGCTGACTGAAGCAAAATAGAATAGATCAGCTGTGGTATCCTAGCTGAAGCAAGTCAGAAGTCTCAACTAGGTGAAAGGGCTCAAGCATTGCAGTAATTAATTCAAACTTGGCACCAAAAAAACAAAGACAAAATTGAAAAAAGAAGACATATACAATGGAATATTACTCGGCCATAAGAAAAGATGAAATACTGCCATTTGCAATAACATGGATGGGTCTTGAGATTATCATGCTAAGTGAAATAAGTCACACAGAAAAAGTTGAGAAACATATGACTTCACTCATAGTGGGATATAAAACTGAAAGCAACAAAAGAACATGACAAACAAATAAAGGAACAAAAACTCATAGACACAGACAACAGTTTAGTGGTTACCGGAGGGTAAAGGGGGAGGGAGAGCAGTAAAAAAGGGAAAAAAGGTGAAATATACAGTGACGGAAGGAGAACTGACTCTGGTGGTGAACACACAATGCAATATATAGATGATGTATTATAGAATTGTACACTTGAAATCTATATAATTTTACCACAATGTCACCCCAGCAAATTAATTAAAAAATAATACATTTAAAAGCAAAACAAGTGCAATCAACTGCATACATCCTGCAGATAGATCAGGTTAGGACCTTTGATCCTAATAACAGGTACCATGAATTAGGTATCTACTTTGAGCAAGACACCATTTCAGGTACTTTACCAGGTGTGATCAAAAGATGCAGTAAATGTTTTTTAAAAAGTATTCTAGTAAAAGAAACATTTCCATTATTTCCCCTCAAAACACTCCCCCTCATTTTGAACACACTTATCCCATCATTCTTGCCATTTTCTGAAGCAGTTCTGAAAGTGTACTTTCATGTCTTTACTTCATCCTCCATCATGACAATGCTCCATGTCACACATCACTTCTGGTATGGCAACTTCTGTCAAATAAAAATATTATGATGTGTCTTCATCTACCTTATTCACTTGATCTGGCACCATGCAACTTCTGGCTCTTCCCCAAAGTCAAAATGACCATGAAAGGAATATGTTTTGAAATGATTCAGGACATCAAGACAGCCACAAGAGTGCAACTAAAGATACTCATGAAGGAGGGCTTCCAGAGCTGCTTCAGAAAGTGACAAGAGTGACAGGATAATTGTCTTCAAAGCAAGGGGGAGTATTTTGAGGGGGATTTATGACAATGTCTTCTACTGTAATATTTTTTATTTAAACATTCACGGTATGTTTTGATCACACTTCATATACATGTGTAATATAATTTAATCTTGTGACGTAAGTACTATTATTATCTTCATTTTATAGATGGGGAAACTGAACCACATGTTTCTCACAGAAGTAGCTGATTTATAGCTATTATCTATAATTCTCAATTAAATTGTTTTGGGGAGACTGTATGAGTTCCATTTCACAGATGAAGTCTTGAGTACATGAAAAAGCATGAATTATAACCCAGGATTGTCTGGTTCTAAAGCCATACATTTCCCTTCCTAACAAATGACTTCCATGAAAAACCACATGGAAGGCTTTGATCTCTCCCTCCTTTTCAAATGTTTCCATCAGAGACTTCCTCCCATTCTTTACATCTTCTTTTAGATTGGGTTCAAGTTTCAGTGATCAAATATCCAGATCATCCAGGAATCTGTTGACCTCCAAAGAACACGTCTTAGCTATTAATTTCCATAGGAGCCAACTCAGGGGCAACTCCAGAGTTTCTGTATGGTGAGGGGGTTAGATATGGTGATGTTGTTGGGGGCCCACCTAGGGAAGCTGTCTTGAAGCTGCATCTTCCTATCAAGCTACTAAGCACATGATTTTTGCTTTGTTTACATGGAAGTCTCTACTTCCTAATTGTTGGCCTATTTGTTTTAATGTTTTTATTGAAGTAACATTTATGTTTAGAGAAATGCAGGTTTTGTAAGGGTACAAATTTAATAACTGTTGACAAATGTATACATGCGTGTAAACAACATTCAAATCAAGATATGGAATATTTCTATTATCCCAGAAGAAAGGCAATCCCTCACTACAACTCATAGCCCAGGTAACAACTGCTTTGATTGTTTTGTCTATTTTTCAAATTCATTTAAATGGAATTATACAGTATATACTCTTTTGTATCTGGTTATTTTCATTCAACATTGTGTAAGGTTGATCTGCCATATTTTGCCATGTATAATGCACGCATTTTTGTCCAAATTTGTGAGGGAAAAATAAGGATGCACATTATACGTGGATAGTACTGATTCTGTATTTATATAAATGTTTTTATTTTTTATTTATGCTTATGAATTAAAAGCATAACTCTAGAAATCAATAACCATACCCGTATGCAAAATAATACCCTGGAATATGATAATCAGTTTTGTTGAACTTACGACAAACTTCCAATAACGAAGAGTTCTTGGCTTTCTATGATGTGTAAATATCATAAATTTGTTGCTACTACATAAGATTTAATTTACCTTGTGTCTGTTCTTGCATTTTATAATTATTTGTTACATAAAATTTCTTGTACCATAATATGATTAAAAGTGCTAAAATTCCTTTATAATACAAAAAACAAGTACCTAAATGTAAACAAATAAAAATGTGAATTTAAAAATTAAAATGAAAGATTTTTTCCCTGAAAATTTGGGCCAAAAATGAGGGTGTGCATTATACATGGGAGTGCATTATACATGGCAAAATATGGTATTTATAAAGAGAACATCCTTTCCCCATTGTATATTCTTGGCCAGCCTTAGAAAAAGAAAAAAAGTCTTAGTTTTTGTAAAAACAAGAATAGACCTGTAAGACATTATACTTAGTGAAATGAACCAGACACAAATGAAGAGCTACTATATTATTCCTATTATATGAGGAATATAAAATAGTCAAACTAATAGAAGCAGAGAGCAGAATTACCAAGAACTGGGGGAGGGGGAAACTGTGATGTGTTGGTCAAAGATACAAAGTTTCAGTAATACAGGATGAATAAGTCCTAGAGATCTACTGTAAATCATGTCACCTACAGTTAACAACATTGAGTAGTATACTTAAAAATCTGCTAAAAGAGTAAACCTTATATTAAGTGCTCTTATCACAATTAATCAATTTATACAATAAATAAATAGGGCAGGAGTAAACTTTTGGAGGCAATAATATGTTTATGGCATTGACTGTCGTGATGGTTTCATGGATGTGTACTTATCTCCAAACTCATAAAATTATACACATTAAATACGTGCAGTATTTTTTTATGTCAATAATACCTCAATACAGGGGTTTAAAATTGTTCCATGTACTACTGTGTATATGTGGTATGTATATGAAGTTCTGACAATTAAGTTTGCTAACTGGTTGAACTGATGTTGCTACCTTTTTTTATATATCAGAGGGATTATTCATTATTAATTTCTACCAACTAGACAGTTAAGCAAGTTTAATATTTGGAAGTGCTGAAAAGACCGCGTGAAAAATTTAGACGACTTTAACTTTTCACCACCAATTCATGGCTCTTGCATCACGACAATGCATCACCTCACACAGCACTGTCTATGAGGGAGTTTTAAGCCAGTAAATAAATAACTGTATTAGAACACCCTCGTACTCACCTGATTTGACCCCCAATGACTTCTTTCTTTACCCAAAGATAAAGGAAATGTTGAAAGAAAGGCATTTTGATGACATTCAGGATATCAAGGGTAATGCAATGAGAACTCTGATGGCCATTCCAGAAACAGAGTCCCAAAATTGCTTTGAAGGGTGGACTAGGTGCTGGTGTCATTGCATAGCTTCCCAAGGGGAGTACTTCAAAGGTGACCATAGTGATGATATTCAGCAATGAGGTACACGTCACTTTTTCTAGGATGAATTCATAAACATAATTGTCAGTCCTTGTATACAATGGAATATTACTCAGCCATATAAAAGGAACGGAATCTTAAAATTTGTGACAACATAGGTGGACCTAGAGGGTAATATGCTAAGTGAAATAACTGTGACAGAGAAAGTTAAATACCATATGCTTTCATTTATATATGTAATCTGAAGAACAAAATGACTAAATAAACAAAACAGAAACAGAATCATAGATACAGAGAATAAAACGATGGTTGCCAGAGAAGAGGGGAGATTGGGAGTTGGGTGGAAAAGGTGAAGGGATTAAGAAATACAAACTGGTAGCTACAAAATAGTCATGAAGATGTAAATTAGAGCATAGAAATTATAGTCAATAATATTTTATTTGAGCAACTGTGTATAGTATGAAGTGGATACTGGACAAATCGCTGAGATGAGAGCATAAATTATATAAATGTCCAACCACTATGCTTTACACCTGAAAATAATATAAAATAATATTGATGAAAACTGTAACTGAAAAAAGTAATTTAAAAAATGATCTATGTTTTAGCATGTGTCAGTAATTCATTCTCATTGATGAGTGGTATTCCACTGAATACTAGAGTCCTAGAGCAATACTAGAGACCTAGACCAAATTAAGCCTGAAACATTGTTGGAGGCAATGACAAAATAATGTTGTCCTGCTTTGAGCACATCATGAGAAAGTGGGGTTCTCTGGAAAAGACAGTATGCTGGGAGAAGTAGAAGGCAGAAGGAAAAAAGGAAGACCAAATATGAGATGGACTGACTCCATAAAAGAAGCCATGGTCATGACTCTACAGGATCTGAGCAGGGCTATTGAGGATAGAACCTTGCAGACATCACTAACTCATAGGGTCACCAGGAGTTGGAGCCGACTCAAGAATACATTACACACATTCCAATGAGTACACATAGCAAAATTTGTTCATCCATTCTCTTGTTGAGGGACATTTGAGTTGTTTCCATCTTGGGTTTCTATTTTTTTAATGAAAGTTTATTGGGGTGACAATTGTTAGTAAAGTCACATAGATTTCAGGTGTACAATTCTGTAATACATCATCTAACTATCACATTGTGTGTTCCCCACCCAGAGTCAGTTTTCTTTCCATCATCATATATTAGATCACTTTTACCTTACTCTACCACCACTCCCCCCTTACCCTCTGGTAACCACTAAACTATTGTCAGTGTATATGAGTTTTTGTTTCTCATTTGTTTGTCTTGTTATTTTGTTGTTTTTGGTTTATATAACACATATCAGTGAAATCCTATTGTTCTCTGCTTTTTCTGTCTGACTTATTTTGCTTAGCATTATAATCTCAATATTAATCCATGTTGTTTCAAATGACAATATTTCATCTTTTCTTATGGCAGAATATTATTCCATTGTGAACGTATACCACAACTTTTTTATCTTATCGTCTATCAGACACTTTGGTTGTTTCCATGTCTTGGCCACTGTAAATAAAGCTGCAATGGACATTGGAGTACGTATATCTTTATGGATAAATGTTTTCAGATTTTTTTGGGTAGATACCTAGCAAAGGGAGTGCTGGGTCATATGGTAATTCAATTTTTAATTTTTTTAGGAACCTCCACAACGCCTTTCATAGCAGCTATACCAATCTACATTCCCACCAAAAGTGTATGAGGGTTCCTTTTTCTCTACAGCCTTTTCAACACTTGTTACTATATGTCTTGTTGAGGATAGCCATTCTAACTGCTGTGAGGTAATATCTCATTGTGGTTTTTATTTGCATTTCTTTGATGATTAGTAATGTTGAGCATCTTTCAATATGTCTGTTGACCATCTGTATGTCCTCTTTGGAGAAATGTCTATTCAGGTCCTCTGCCCATTTTTTAAATGGATTGTTTGATTTTTGTTGTTATTGAGTTGTAGGAGTTCCTTATATATTTTGGATATTAGCCCTTTATTGAAGGAGTTGTTTGCAAAAATCTCCCATTCAGTTTGTTGCCTCTTTATTTTATCTCTGGTTTCTTTTGATGTGCAGAAGCTCTCTAGTTTGATATAGTCCCATTCATTTATTTTAGCTATTGCTTCCCTTGCCTTTGGAGTCAAATTCATAAAATGCTCTTTGAATCTAAGGTCCATGCGTTCAGTACCTATGTTTTCTTCTATGCATTTTACTGTTTGAGGTCTTATTTTTAGGTCTTTGGTCTATTTTGAGTTAATATTGGTACATGGTGACAGAATTCAGTCTAATTTCATTCTTTTGCACGTGGCTTTCCAGTTCTCCCAGCACCATTTATTGAAGAGGCTGGGTTTTTTGTTTGTTTGTTTTTTGTCCATTGTATGTTTTTGGCTGTTTTGTTGAAAATTATCTGTCCATATTTATGTGGGTTTATTTCTGGGTTCTCAACTCTATTCCATTGGTCTGTGTGTCTGTTTTTCTGCCAATACCATGCTGTTTTGATTATTTTTGTCCTGTAGTACAAGCTAAAGTCAGGGAGTATGATACTTCCAGCATTGTTCTTTTATTTTAGGATTGCTTTCGCTATTCGGGGTCTTTTGTGGTCCCCTACAAATCTGACTATTTTTTGTTCTATTTCTTTTAAAAACGTCATTGGGACTCGATGGGATTAAATTAAATCTGTATATTGCTTTGGGTAATATGGCCATTTTAACTATGTCGATTCTTCCAGTCCATGAACATGGAATGTCTTTCCATTTCTTGTGTCTTCAATTTCTTTTAAAAATGTCTTATGGCTTTCAGTGTATAGGCCCTTCACATCCTTGGTTAAGTTTATTACTAGGTATTTTATTCTTTTTGTTTCAATTGCAAAATGTTTTTCTTCTTTTTCTGAAATTTCATTATTAGTGTATTGGAATGCAATGGATTTTTTTTGCATTGATTTTATAACCAGCAACTTGACTGTAATTGTTTATGGTTTCTAACAGCTTTTTGTTTGTTCTTTAGGGTTTTCTATGTATAGCATCATCTCATCTGCAAAAAGTGACAATTTAGATTCTTCATAACCAATTCACATGTATTTTTTTCTTCCCCTTTCCTAATTGCTCTGGCTAGGACTTCCAATTCAATGTTGAAAAGCAGAGATGACAGGGGACAGCCCTGTCGTGTTCCTGAATGTAGAGCAAAGGGATTCAGCTTTTCACTGTATAATTATGATATTAGCTGAGGGCTTGTCATATACGGCCTTTATTATGTTAAGCTATGTTCCTTCTATACCGATTTTATTAAGTGTTTTAATCATAAATGGATGTTGTATCTTGTCAAACACTTGTTCTGCATCTATTGATATAATCATACAATTTTTCTCCTTCATTTTTTTTATGTGGTGTATGACATTGATTGATTTGCTTATGCTGAACCATCCTTTTACCCCTGGGATGAGCCCAACTTGGTCGTGATGAATAATCTTTTTAATGCATTGCTGCATTCAATTTCCTAGAATTTCATTTAGGATTTTTGCATCTGTATTCATCAGAAATATTGGTCTGTAATTTTCTTTCTTTGTGTTATCCTTACCAGGTTTTGGTATCAGGGTAATGTTGGCCTCGTAAAATGAGTTTGGGTGTATTGTCTCTTTAATTTTTTGGAAGTGTTTGAGGAGGACAGGTATTACATCTTCTTACAATGTTTTGTAGAATTCACTACTGAAGCCATCTGGTCCTGGACTTTTGCTTTTGGGAGGGTTTCAGATGACTGATTCAATTTTCTTACTGGTGATTTGTCTGTTTAAATTTTCCATTTTTTTTTTTTGTGATTCAGCCTAGAAAGGCTTTATGTTTCTAAGAACATGTCCATGTCTTCTAGTTTATTGGATTTCGAGGATTATTTTCCTTCATAGTATTCTTGGATGATCTTTTGTATCTCTGTAGCATCCGTGGTAACTTCCACTCTTTTGTTTCTTATTTTGTTTATTTGTGTCTTTTCTTTTTTTATCTTAGTGAGTCTAGCCTAGGGTTTGTCAATTTTATTAATATTTTCAAAGAATCAGTTCTTGGTTGCATTTCTTTTTTCTATTGTCTTTTTTTCTTCTCTATTAAATTTAGTTCTGCTCTGATTTGTATTATTTCCTTCCTTGTGCTGACTTTGGATTTCATTTGTTCCTCCCTTTCTAATTATTGAAGGTGTAATATGAAGGTGTTTATCTGAGATTTTTCTTATTTCTTGAGATAGACATCTAATAAAATAAAATTCCCTCTTAAAGCTACTTTCGCTGCATCCCAAAATTTGTGGTAGGATGTATTTTAATTGTTATTTGTTTCTATGTATCTTTGACCTATCCTCTTATTTCTTCTTTGACTCAGGCATTCTTTCATGTTATGTAGTTTAATTTTCACATATTTGTGCTTTTGCCTTCTTTCATTTTGCAGTTGATATCGAAATTAAAAACCTTTTGATCAGATAGTATGCTGTGGATGATTTCAATCTTCTTAAATTTGCTGAGGCTAGTTTTATTTCCCAATATATGGTCTATCCTTGAGAATGTCCCATGTAAACTACAAAAGAGTGTATAGTTCAATGTTCTAGGATGAAATGCTCTATGCATGAAATTATGTCCATTTCCTCTAATGTGTCATTTAGGGGTACTATTTTATTATTTATTTTCTGTTTGGATGATCTATCCATAGCTGTCAATGATGTATTTAAGTCCCCTAGTATAATTGTGTTTTGGTGAATTTCTCCCTTTAGTTCTGTTAGTAGTTGCTTGGTATATTTCTGTGCTCCCTGATTGGGGGCATAAATATTGATGACTGTTATGTCTTCTTGTTATATATTCCCCTTTATCATTATGAAATGTCCATCTTTGTCTCTTGTTACTTTCTTTATCCTGAAGTCTGTTTCATATGATATCAGCATGGCTACACCTGCTTTTCAATGGATACCATTTGCTTGGAGTTCCCACCCTTACACTTTGAGTCTATATTTATCCTTGTAGCACAGATGTGTCTCTTGGAGGTAGCATATGGTTGGTTTTGATTTTTTTGATCCAATCTGCTACTGTTTGCCATTTTATTGGTGCATTCAGTCAATTTACATTTAGGGTTATGACAGATATATGAATATTTCCTTTCATTTTGTCTGTAGTTATCTGGTAGGACTGTGTCTTTATTGTTTCTTTGCTTTTTTGTTGCTGTCTATTATTTTTCAGTGTGGTGGTATTGTATGATTTTCCCCTCTGTTTCTTCTTTTATTATGTTACATATTTCAGTTCTGCATTTTTGAGTATTTACCATTAAGGTTATATAGAAGAATGTTTCATATTTAGAGCATTCCATTATCTTCAGTGTGCTTACTTTCTCCATTCCCTTGTGCCAGGTCAGACCTTTACTCTCTCCTCTTTTATGTTTTTGTTGTCACAAATTATCGCTATTTGCACTGTGAGTAGATTTTTGTGCTGCAGTAGCAAGTTGTCTTTCCCTCTTATTTAAGTGATTTCTTTTTCCCTTCTTTACCCTATATGTTATGTTTAAGGGTATAGTGTACTATTTGGTGTAGGGTTTCTCATTTCGTGCTTCTGTCTGTAATGCTACTCATGGTTTTGTATTCTTTTGCTTTCTTGTGTCAGGTCATATGGCTTCCTTCAGTTTTTTTTGAACTGCAGTTCAAGTGTTAGAAAATTACCTCAGCTTCTGTATGTCTGGAAAGATCTTTTTTCCTCCTTCATATCTAAAGGATATCTTTGGTGGATATATTATTCTTGGCTCATAATTTCTCTCTTTCAATAGTTTGAGTATTTGATTTCATTCCATCTTGGCTTGTAGAGTTTCTGCTGAAAAATCTGATGATAATCTAAAGGGCTTTCTTTGTAGGTTACATTCTTTTTTCCCTGGGTGCCTTGAGGATTCTTTCTTTGTCATTGATTTTAGACAGCTTCAATACAATGTGCCTTGGAGAAGGAGGCCCGTTGGGATTGAAGTAATTAGGTGTTCCATTACCATCTTGGATTTGAGGATCCAGATCTTTCCACAAGTTTGGAAAGTTTTGGTCTACTATTTGTTTGAATATACTCTCTGTTCCCTTTTCCCTTTCTTCTCCTTCTGGTATGCCCATTATTTTTACATTGCTCTTTATGATGGAGTCACGAAGTTCTTGTACATTTCTTTCATTTCTTTTATCTCTCAAGTCTCTCTCTTTTTCCATCTATGTCATTTTCAGATCTCTATCTTCGATGTTGCTGATTCTTTCTTCCATTTGGTTAAATCTTTTACCTAAGCTGGCTATTTCATTCTTCCTTTTGTTTTATTAAGTTCCTAATCTCCAGAAATTCTATTTTGTTCTATTTAAAAATTTCAATCTCTTTTGAAAAATGTTCACTTGTTCTTTGATTGCGTTTCTGAGTTCATTAAACTGCCTTTCTGTGTTTTCTTGCACCTCCTTGAGGTTTTTTTCAGAACTGCAATGTTGAATTCTCTGTCATGTAAGTCACATAATTCCGTGTCTTTAAGTTCATTTTCTGGAGACTTTTCATTTTCTTTCTGATCTGCCTTGTTACCTTCGTTATTCATGGCAATTAATGAATTATTATTTCTCTTCCTAGGCATCTATAGGAGTGGGATCTGCAACAGGTTGATAAGAAGAGGTCTTTCTTTTGTTTTCCAGTAGGTGTTGATAGAATGTTTTATTTTTGTCTCTCACTGCAGTCATTTATTCTCTCTCACACTATAGTGTTATATTTTCTCTGCACTGTTCTGGCTTCTCCCACAATGGGGGGATTCCTTGGAAGGTCAACTTTTTCTCTGTGCACAGGTCACCTGCATAACAGGGCACTGACTCCGTGGGGGATATGAAGAGCTTCTGAAGTTTCAAAGCTCTTCCTGCACCAATTTCAGTGTCTGTGTGTTTCAGCGGCTCTGTTTACTCCTGCAGGGTCTACCCAGATAGCTGGGGACAAGGGTGAGGTGGGTTGTGAGAGGTGGCCCATAGCAATGGTAGCAACCACCAGCACAGCCAGTGCTGCACCCAAGGTTTCCTCCTCTTCAACAGAACTAGTTGGGCTGCAAGTCTGTGGCTGTGGGCTCCAGTTCTCAGAAGTGCAATATTCTGTTCTTTTGATAGGACAGTACTAGTATTCTGCTTCCATCACTGAAAGGGTGGATGTGGTGTGTGCTCTATGGGAGAGGAGGGGGCAGCTAGGCTCAGTGCCTAAGCCTTCTGTCTTCAGCTCAGCAGTAAGGGCTTAAATCACCGTTTTCATCCTTCTTTCCTCATTCTTTGGTCTAAGGTCTCTGCTGTGAGTGTTTGGTTCAGCTGAAATCTCCCCTAAAATTTACAACAAATTGAAAAAGTATAATTCCACAAAGGATACCCTGTACAGCAGACAGGCAAGACTAAGAGACACCCAACTGAAATCATCTAAAGGTGGGCAAATTGAGTGAGTGGGGGAGGCGGGAAAGGGGAAGTGCTGAGATGCGGGCAGCACAGTGGCAAGAGCAGACCAAAGCTCGGAGGTCCGAGCACCCTGCATTCAGGAGCTACTGCAGTCATGGGAGAGGGAAGAATTTGAACTGCTAGTACTCCATTCATGGTCCACAGTCCTGTCTGAGGGATCAGCATATAACACGGCTGAAGGAATGCTGACAGCAGAGACCTCACAGCAAAGACTGAAGGAAGGAGGGTGAAAATGGTTGTTTAAGCCCACACAGCCAAGCACCAGACACAAGGCTTATGGGTGGAGCCTAGCCGCTCCTCCTCACCCTTCCAGAGCTCACCTCTCCCCTACCTGCCCAGTGCTAGAAGCAGAATAGTAGCAGTGTCAGATCGAAAGAACAGAATATTTATAGTTCTGAAAACAGGGGTCCACAGCCATGGACTTGCAGCCCAACTAGTTTCTGCAGAGGGGAGGGAGTCCTGGGAGCTGTACTAGTGGTCACTGCCATTGTTCATTGCCATCTCTCACAGCCCACCCCACTACCACCCACCTACCTGGGTGAACCCATGCAGGAGTCAACAAAGCCTCTGAAGCACAGGCTCTGAAGCTGGTTTAGGAAGAGCTGTGAAACTTCAGAAACTCTCCACATCTCCCCAGGGAGGTGGTGCCCTGTGACCCAGGTGACCTGTTCACAGAGGAGAAGCCTGCCATCCAGGGAATCCCCATATTGGGTGAGAAGCAGGAAAAGTGTACAGAAAATATAACACTAGAGCATGACAGAGAATAAAAGTCTGCAGTTAGAGAGAAAAAAAAATTCTACCAACACCTACTGGAAAACAAAAGAAAGAACTCTTCTTATCAACCTGTTGCAGAACCCACTGCTATAGAGGACTAGGAGAATTAATAATTAATTAATTGCCATGAATAACCAAGGTAACAAGGCAGCTAAGAAGGAAAATAAAAAGTCTCCAGAAAATGAACTTAAAAACATGGAAATAAGTGATTTAAATGACAGAGAATTTAATATTGTAGTTCTGAAAAAACTCAACGCAATGCAAGGAAACACAGACAGGCAGTTTAATGAACTCAGAAACACAATCAAAGAACAAACTGGACATTTTTTTCCAAAAAGATTGAAATTTTAAAAAAAGACCAAATAGACTTTCTGGAGTTTAAGACATCAATAAAGAAAGGAAGAATGAAAAAATCAGATTAGGTAATAGAGTTGACCAGATGGAGGAGAGAATCAGTGATATCGAAGATAGATATCTGGAAATGACACAGATGGAAGTAGAGAGAGACTTGAGAGTGAAAAGAAATTAAATAACTCTACAAGAACTTTGTGACTCCATCATAGAGAGCAATATAAGAATAATGGGCATACCAGAAGGGGAAGAAAGGGAAAAGGGGACAGAAAGTATATTCAAACAAAGAGTAGACCAAAACTTCCCAAACTTGTGAAAAGAACTGGATTCTCAAATCCAAGAAGCAAATAGAACACCTAATTACCTCAATCCCAATAGGGCTTCGCCGAGGCACATTGTGTTGAAGCTGTCAAAAATTAACTACAAAGAAAGAATCCTCAAGGCACCCAGGGAAAAGAAGATAGTAACCTACAAAGGAGAGCCCTTTAGATTATCATCAGATTTTTCAGAAGAAACTCTGCAAGCCAGGAGGGAGTGTAATGAAATATTAAAACTATTGAAAGAGAGAAATTATGAGCCAAGAATAATATATCCACCACAGATATCCTTTAGATATGAAGGAGGAATAAAGACTTTTACAGACATACAGAAGCTGAGGGACTTTACTAACACACGACCTGCACTACCAGAAATAGTGAAGGAGGGTATTTGACCTAAAACAAGAAAGCAAAAGAACACAAAACCATGAGTAGTATTACAAACAGACAGAAGCAGAAAATGACAACCCCTACACCAAATAGGAAACTGTACACTGAAACATAACATGCAGGGTAAAGAAGGGGAAAAAAAAAAAAAAACACTTAAAAAAAGACAAAAAAGACAACTTGCTACTGCAGAACAGAAATCAACTCATAGTGTAAACAGGGATAATTTGTGACAATAAAAATATAAAATGGGAGAGAGTAAAGTCTGAACTGGAACAAGGGAATGGAGAAAGTAAGCATACTGAAGAAAATGGAATACTCTAAATATGAAACTTTCTTTTACATAAACTTAATGGTAAGCACTCAAAAAATGTCCAGAACTGAAATATATAACAAAAAATGAAAAATAAAAGGGAAAATCATAGAATACCACCACACTGAAATAATAGACAGCAACTAAAAAGCAAAGAAACAATGGAGATAGTCCTACCAGTAGACCAAAGATAAAATGATAGGGAATTCTTATATATTAATAATCACCCTAAATGTAAATGGACTGCATGCACCAATAAAAAGGCACAGAGTAGCAGATTGGAACAAAACACTTAAACTTAAACCTGTGCTGCCTCCCAGACACACATCTCAGCTACAAGGACAAATAGGGACTCAAAATGAAAGGGTGTTAATAGACACTCCAAGCAAACGGTATCCAGAGAAAATCAGGTGTACCCATACTGATATCAGATGAAACAGACTTCAGGATTAAAAGTTAAGAAGAAACAAATATGGACACTTCATTATGATAAAAGAAACTATACAACAAGAAGACATAACAGTCATAAATATAAATGCCTCCATCAGGGAGCACCAGAATATACAAAGCAACTACCAACAGAACTAAAGGGAAAAATTGACCAAAACACAATTATACTATGGGACCTAAATACATCATTGACAGCTATAGATAGATCATCCAAACAGAAAATAAATCATGAAATAGTAGCCCTAAATGACACATTAGAGGAAATGGACATAAGTGATATTTATAGAGCACTTCATCCTAGAACATGAGACTATAAATTATTTTCTATTGCACATGGAACATTCTCAAGGATAGACCATATATTGGGAAATAAAACTAGCTTCAGCAAATTTAAGAAGTTTCAAATGATACCAAGCAAATTCTCTGATTACTAGGCTTTGAAATTGGATATTAACTGCAAAAGGAAAGCAGGAAAAACCACAAATATGTGGAGATGAAACAGCATACTTTTAAAGAAATACTGGGTAAAAGAAAAAATAGGAGGAGCGATCAAAAGATACATTGAAACAAATAAGAGTAAAAATACATCCTACCTAAATTTTTGGGATGCAGCAAAAACACTTTTAAGAAGGAAATTTATATCATTAGAAATCTATGTCAAGAAGGAAGAAAAATCCCAGATAAATAACCTCATGTTACACCTAAACGAAATAAAAAAGAAGAAGAAATGAAATCCAAAATCAGGAGAAGAAAGGATATAACAAAAATCAGAGTAGAATTAAATGAAATAGAGGACAAAAAGACAATAGAAAAAATTAACATGATAACCCAGCTGGTTCTTTTGAAAGATTAATAAAATTGACAAACACTTGGCTAGACCGATAAGAAAAAAAGAGAAAAGACACAAATAAACAAAATGAGAAATGAAAGAAGGGCATTTACCACGGATGCCACAAAAATACCAAGGATCACTCAAGAATACTATGAAGGATTATACGCCACCAAATTCAATAACCTAGAAGAAATGTACATGTTCTTAGAAACATATAGCCCTCTAGGATGACTCCCTAAGAACTGGAAAATCTAAACAGACCGATCACCAGTAAGGAAATTGAATCACTCATCTGAAACCTTCCCAAAGCAAAACTCCGGGACCAGATGGCTTCACTAGTGAATTTGACCAAACTGTCAAAGACAATCTAATACATGTCCTACTAAAACTTCAAAATTTGAAAAAGAGTGAATGATCCCTTACTCATTTTATGAGGTCAACACTGCCCTGATACCAAAACCTGGTAAGGATAACACAGAAAAAGAAAATTAAAGACCAATATCTCTGGTGAATACAGATTCAAAAATCTGTTTTTTCAAAGTTTATTGGGGTGACAATTGTTAGTAAAATTGCATAGATTTCAGGTGTACAATTCTGTATTACATCATCTATAAATCCCACTGTGTGTTCACCACCCAGAGTCAGTTCTCCTTCTATCACCATGCATTTGATCTCGTTTACCCTCCTCTATCACCCTATTTTAGCTTTTACCTCCTAGATTGAATCACAAAAACTGGATAATCTAAATAGTCTGATCAACAGTCAGGTAAGGGAATTGAATCATTCATCTAAAACATTCCCAATAGCAAAAGTCCAGGACAAGATAGCTTCACTAGTGAATTCTACCAAACATTGAAAGATGATCTAATACCTGTCTTCCTCAAACTTCCTAATTTTGATAGGATGTATTTTCATTATCATTTGTTGCTATCTATCTTTTGGTCTTTCCTCTTGTTTCTTCTTTGGCCCGGTTATTCTTTAAAATGTGTTGTTCATTTTTTTTTCTTGTTTTTTTTTTAATTAATGTTTATTGGGGTGACAATTGTTAGTAAAGTTACATAGATTTTAGGTGTACAATTGTGTATTACATCATCTATAAATCCCATTGTGTTCACCACCCAGAGTCAGTTCTCCTTCCATCACCATATATTTGATCCCTTTACTCTTGTCTACCATCCCCCAGTGGTTACCCTCTGGTAACCACTAAACTATTGTCTGTGTCTATGAGTTTTTACTTCTCATTTGTTTGTCTTGTTCTTTTGTTGTTTTTTGGAATTGACATTTATAGAGCATTTCATACTAGAACATCAGACTATACATTCTTTTCTATGCATGCAACGTTCTCAAGGATAGACCATATATTGGGACATAAAAGTAGCCTCTGCAAATTTAAGAAGATTGAAATTATACCAAAAATATTCTCTGATAAGAAGGCTTAGAAATTGGATATTGGCTGCAAAAAGTAAGCAGGAAAAACCACAGATATGTGGAGATTAAATAACTGTAATTGTGTTAAACAACTGTAATTTTGGTCAATTTCTCTCTTTATTCCTGTTAGTAATTGCTTTGTATATTTCGGTGCTCCCTGATATTGGGGCATAATTGATGACTGTTGTATCTTCTGTTGTATTGTCCCCTTTATCATTATGAAATGTCCATCTGTGTCTCTTGTTACATTTCTTATCCCGAAGTCTGTTTCCTCTGATATAAGTATGACTACACGTGCATTTCTCTGAATATCATGTCCTTGGAGTGTCAATTTCCACCCTTTCACTTTGAGTCTATATTTGTCCGTGTGGCTGAGATGTGTTTCTTGGTGTCAGCATAGGACTGGGTTTTGTTTTTTGATCCAGTCTGCTACCCTGTCTGCCTTTTTATTGGTGAGGTCAGTGCATATACATTTTGGGTGATTCGTGATATATGAGAATTTCCTTCATTCTCTCTTTGTTTTCTGGTGGCTGGGTGTCTCATTGTTTCTTTGCCTTTTAGGTTGCTGCATATTATTTTAGTTTAGTGGTAATTTATGATTCTGTTTCTTTTTTGTTGTTGTTGTTATATATTTCAGTTCAGAATTTTTTGAGTGGTTACC
Source organism: Rhinolophus ferrumequinum (assembly GCF_004115265.2). Taxonomy (NCBI): domain Eukaryota; kingdom Metazoa; phylum Chordata; class Mammalia; order Chiroptera; family Rhinolophidae; genus Rhinolophus; species Rhinolophus ferrumequinum. The sequence continues at coordinate 27,678,780 of NC_046284.1, read as the reverse complement.
GTTAAGTGTACATAAAAGAAAGATTCATATTTACAACAGGCCTTATTCTTCATCATGTTTCTTTTCTCCATTCTCCTTTTCAGGTTCAGACCTTTACTCTCTACACTTTTATGTGTTTGTTGTCTCAAGTTATCTCTACTTATGCTGTGAGTTTATTTCTGAATTGAAGTAGAAAGTTCTCTTTTTCTTTTTTTTCCCTTATTTAATGTGTTTTTCTTCTTTACCCTGTATGTTATGTTTAAGTGCATAGTGTCCTATTTTTGTAGGAGTTGCCATTTCCTGCTTTTATCTGTCTGTTCATGATACTACTCATGGTTTTGTATACTTTTGATTTTTCGTTTCAGGTTAAATAGCTTCCTTTCGTATTTCGTGCAATGCAGGTCGTGTGTTAGAAAATTCCCTCAGCTTTCGTATGTCTGGAAAAGTCTTTATTCCTCCTTCATATCTAAAGGATATGTTTGGTGGATATATTATTCTTGGCTCATAATTTTTCTCTTTCAATAGTTTGAATATTTGATTCCACTCCCTCCTGGCTTGTAGAGTTTCTGTTCAAAAACCTCATGATAACCTAATGGGTTCCTTGGTAGGTTACTGTATTCTTTTACCTGGCTTCCTTCAGAATTCTTTCCTTGTCATTATTTTTTTTTTTCAAATTGCAAAGACACTAATTTATTTAAGATACTCAGTAGGCGTTCTCCAAGGCACATTGAATTGAAGCTGTCAAAATTTAAGGACGAGGAGTTGAGATAATTTACCTCAACTCCTTGTCATTAATTTTTGACAGCTTCAATTCAGTGTGCCTTGGAGAAGTCCTGTTGGGATTGAGGTAATTACGTGTTCTCTTTGCTTGCTGGATTCTAGGATCCAATTCTTTCCACAAATTTGGGAAGTTCTCATCAAGTATTTGTTTGAATATATTCTCTGTTCCCTTCTCCCTTTCTTCTCCTTCTGGTATGCCCATTATTCTTGTGTTGCTCTTTCTGATAGAGTCAGAAAGTTCTTGTAGAGTTCTTTCATTTCTTTTTATCTCTCAAGTCTTTCTCTTCTTCCATCTGTGTCATTTCCAGATTTCTATGTTCTGTGTCACTGATTCTTTCCTCCATCTGGTCAGCTCTGCTACCTAAGCTGGGTATTTCATTGTACATTTTTTTTATCGATTTATTCATCTCCATAATTTATATTTGGTACTTTTTTAAAAAAATTTTCAATCTCTTTGTTAAAATGTTCATTTTCTTTTTTGATTGTGTTTCTGAGTTCATTAATAAACTGCAAATTGTTTTCTTGCATCCTGTTGAGATTTGTTTGTTTGTTTATTTGCTGCTGTTTTTCATAACTGCAATCTTGAATTCTCTGTCATTTAAGTTACATATTTCCATGTCTTTCAGTTCATTTTCTGGATACGTTTCATTTTCTTTCTGAGCTGCTTTGTTACCTTGCTTATTCATGGCAATTAACGAATTATTATTTCTCTTCCTGGGCATCTACTGAATTGGGTTCTGCAGCAGGTTTATATGAAAAGGTCTCTCTTTTGCTTTTCAGTAGGGTCAGTGGAGTGTTTTATTTTTTCTCTAGCTGCAACATTTTGTCTTCTCTCACACTGTAGCATTGTATTCTCTCTTGCACTGTTCCAGGGGAGGTTCCCTGGTAGGTTGCCTTCTCCTCTCTGAGCAGGTTGCCTGGGTCTCAGTGCACTGCCTCTGTGGGTGATAGAGTTCTGAGCTTCTGAAGTCCCAGTGGTTCCCCTGCAGCCTGATGCAGAGCCTGTGTGTCTCAGGTGCTCTGGTTGTTCCTGCAGGGATCTTCTCCGAAATGTAGGGGTGGGAGGCGCTTTGAGAGGTGGCTCTGAGCAATGGTGACTACCAGCCCTCAGTTGTCTTGCCCCTACAGTTCCTTCTATTTCACCAGAAATAGTTGTACTGTGAGTCTGTGATTGCAGGGCTGGAGTTCTCATGGTTGCAAATACGAGGTCAGACCATTAAGTTTGTGAACTTATCCTAGAGAAAGTGCCACATACCTCATTGCTGAATATCACTATGGTCACTTTTCAAGTACTCCACTTGGGAAGCTCTGCCCTGATGCCAGCACCTAGTCTACCGTTCAAAGCAATTTTGGAACTGGCTAAAAACTCCCTCAAAGATTTTGGCATGTGAGCTGGTGCGTTGTTGTCATACAAGAGAAATGTTGGTGAAAAGTTCAGGTCATCTAACTTTTTCACTCAGTTTTTTTAGCACTTCCCAATGGTAAACTTGGTTAATTATTTGTCCAGTTGATACAAATGCATAATGAATAATCCCTCTGATGTCAAAAAAGGTTAGCAACATCATTGCAATTAGTTTGTGAAGTTAATCATAAGATCTCATATTCTGTTCTTTACTCTGACACTACTACTATTTCTTCAGGAGCCCACTTCTAATTTTGGGAGGGTGGGATTGGGGCAAGCTCTGAGAGGTTGGAGGAGGAAGGCAGCCAGGCTCCGTGTTTTTATTCTCTGTTTTCTGCCTGGTGGTGAGAGTTTGAACCACTGTTTTCATCCTTGTATATTCACTGTTTTCTGCGAGGTCTTTGCCAAGTGCACTGGGTTCAGCTGTATTATATGCTGCTCCCTGAGGCAGGACTGTGGGCCATACATTGTGCACTTGCAACCCAAATTCTTCCCTTTCCCATGGCTGAGGTAAGCTCCAAACTGCAGCAAGCTCTAGTCTGTGTCCTACCGCCTATAGCCCACATCTCTACATTTCCCCATTTCCTTCTCCCTCACTCACCCAATTTGCCCACCTTCAAGTCATTTGATTTTCAGGTCTCTCAGACATGCCTGTGTGCCACACAGGTAATCCTTTGTTGAATTATAGCTGTTCAATTTGTTGTATATTCCAGGGGAGATTTCAAGAAGCATTCCTCATGTCACCATTTCTGTGACTTAATCCCCACTGAGAGTTTTTTTTTTTTAATCATAAGTGGATGTTTTATTTTTTCAAATGCTTTTTCTGCATCTATTGATATGAAAATATTATTTTCATCTTTTATTTTCTTTATGTGGTGTATCACGTTAATTGATTTGTGGGTAGTGAGCAAAGCTTGCACCCCAGAAACAAATTCCACTTGATCATGGTGTATGATCTTTTTAATGTATTCCTGAATTGGGTTTGCTAACATTGCTTTTAATATTTCTGCATCTATATTCATTAGGGATATTGGCCTGTAGCTTTCTTTTTTTGTACATCTTTATTTGGCTTTCAAAACATGGTAATGTTGGCCTTGGAAAATGAGGTTGGGAGCTTTCCTTCTTCTTGAATTTTTTGGAGTAGTTTAAGAAGAGTGTGTGTTAATTCTTCTTTGAATGTGTGGTAAAATTCACCTGTGAAGCTATTCGGTCCAGGAGTTTTGTTTGCTGGGAGTGTTTTGGTTACTGATTCAATGTTGTTAATGGTAATCAATTGGTTCAGATTATTTCTTCTTGATTCAGTCTTGGAAGGTATTTTCTCCTAATCCTATATACCTCTGTGGTGTCAGTTGTCACTTATCCTGTTTCATTTCTCATTTTATTTATTTGGTCATCGCTTTTTTTTTTTTTTTTTTTTTTTTTTTTTAGCATTGCAAAGAAGCAGCTCTTGGATTCATTGATGTTTTGCATTGTTTTATACATATTTTTAGTCTATTTTGTTTATTTCTATCATGATCTTTATTATTTCTTTTCTTCTACTCACTTTAGGCTGTTTGCTGTTCTTTTTATAGTTCCTTAAAGTGTAAGAGTAAATTGCTTATTTGAGCTTTTTCTTGATGTCAGCCTGTATTGCTATGAATTTCATCTTACCACTGCTTTTGCTGTGTCCCATAGTTTTGGGATCATTGTGTTTCATTGTCATTTGTCTCAAGGTGTATTTAATTTCTTATTTTATCTCATTGTTGATACATTGATTATTTTATCCCTTGCTATTTATCCTCTGTGTGTGTGTGTGTGCTTCTTGTAATTGATTTCTTCTTTTTATATCATTGTGGTCAGAGAAGACTCTTGATAATTAGGCCAATCTTCTTAAATTTATTGAGACTTGCTTTGTGTTCTAACGTGGTCTATCTTGAAAAATGTTCCATGTGCACTTCAAAAGAATGTATATTCTACTGCTTTGGGATGAAATGCTCTAAAAATATCAATTAAATCCATCTGGTCTAGTGTATCATTTAAGGCCACTGTTTTCCTGCAGATTTTCTGCCTGGAAAACATGTCCATTGATTCCAGTAGGGTGTTAAATTCCCATACAATGATTGTAGTACTATGATTTCTCCCTTTATCTTCATCAATATTTGTTTTGTATATTTAGGTGCTCTTATGTTATGTGCATAAATGTTTACAAGGGTTATGTCTTCTTATTGGATTGATCCCTTTATCATTATGTAATGCTCCTGTTTGGCTTCTATTATCATCTTTGTTTTAAACTCTATTTTGTGTAATATAAATATTACTAACAATGATTTTTTTCACTTTATTCACATACATTTCTTTTCCCCATTCCTTTAATTTCAGTGTATGTATGTCTTTAGATCTGAAGTGGATTTCTTGTAGACAGCATAGATATGGATCCTGTTTTCTTATCCATTCAGCTACCCTATGTCCTTTATTTTAGGATCATGAATTTTTTTTTTAATTTTATTTTAGAGGTTTTTTTCTTTAATTTCAGGTGTGCAAAACATAAGATTAGACATTTATACCCCTCACAAAGTGATAACCACCCTCCCAATCTGTTACCCCTCCTACATTGCATACAGCTGTTATTATACCATTGACTATATTCCCTATGCTATACTTTACATCCAGTGTGTGTGTGTGTGTGTGTGTGTGTGTGTGTGTGTGTGTGTGTATATATATATATATATATATATATATATATATATATATATAAAACAGTTGACATTCAATATTATTCTACATCAGCTTCAGGAGTACAGCACAATGGTCAGGCATCTACACAATCTGTGAAGTGAACCCCCAATAAGTCCAGCACCCATCTTACACCCTACATAATCTGCACAACCCCATATTGTATTTCATATTCCCATGACTATTTTCTGACTACCAATTTGTACTTTCTAATCTCTTCACCTTCTTCTCCATCCCTAACACCCCTCCCATCTAGCAATTATCAGTTTTTTCTCTATCTCTGAGTCTATTTCTGTTTTGTTTGCTTGTTTATTCTGTTCTTTAGATTCCACATATAAGTGAGATCATGTGGTATTTGTTTTTCTCCGTCTGACTTAGTTCACTTAGCATAATATTCTCTAGGTCCATCCATGTTGTTGCAAATGGTAAGACTTCATTCATTTTTTATGGCAGAGTAATACTCCATTGTACAATACAGCACAATTTCTTTACCCAATCATCTATTAATGAGCATTTCAAATGTTTCCATATCTTGGCTATTGTGAATAGCACTGCAATAAACATAGGGGTCCACATTTTTTTTTTCAAATTAGTGTTTTGGATTTATTTGGATAAATACCCAGGTGTGGAATTGCTGGGTGATAAGGTAGTACCCTATGTCTTTTGATTGGAGCGTTTAATCCATTTACATTTAAAGTGATTATTGAAAAAATGCATTGTTATTGCTATTTTATTATTCATCTTTGTTTACCCCACACACCACCACCACCTTTGTCTTCTTAAAGAAGTCCTATTAACATTTCTTACAATACTAGGTTGGTGGTGATGGAATCCTTTACCTTTCTCTTGTTTGTGAAGCTCCTTATCTATCTTTCAATTTTAAATGATATCCTTGCTGGATAGAGTAGTCTTGGTTGTAGGTCCTTACTTTTCATCATTTTGAATATTCTGTGCCAATGCTTTCTTTCCTAAAAAGTTTCTGTTGAGAATTCAGCCAACAATTTTATTGGATCTCCCTTGTAAGCAACTAGTCGTTTTTCTTTAACCGCTTTGGGGATTCTCTCTGTCTTTAACCTTTGTGAATTTAATTATATGTTTTGGTGTGGTCCTCTTTGGGTTCATCTTGTTTGGGGCTCTGTGCTTCCTGGTCTTGTATTTTTATTTCCTTCACCAGGTTAGGAATGTTTTCTGTAATCATTTCTTCACATAGATTCTCAATCACTTGCTTTCTCTCTTTCCCTTCTGGTACCCCTATCATGTGAATGTTATGCTTGATGTTTTCAAAGAAGTCTCTTAAACTATCCTCATTTTTTTTAAATACTTTTTTTTCTTTTTTGCTGTTTCAATTGAGTGTTTTCTGCTACCTTGTCTTCCAAATCCCTGATTCTATCAACTGCTTCAACTAACCTCCAGTTGATTCCTTCAAGTCCATTCTTCATTTCAGTTATTATATTCTTCACACCTGACTGGTTCTTTTTCATGGAATCTATATCCTTTTTTATGCTTGCTATCTCTTTGTTAAATTTCTCAATAAGTTCCTTGGCATTCCTTATAACCATTGTTTTGCACTCTGTATCTTGTAGTTTGCTTGACTCCATTTTGTTTAGTTTCTCTGGAGTTTTCTCCTGTTCTTTCATTTGGGACATATTTATTTGTTTCCCCATTTTGGCTGCCTCTCTTTTTTTATATAATAGGTAGATCTGCTGTGTCTCCCAGTCTTGGCTGGGTGGCCTTATGTAGACTCTGTGAGACCCAGTGGCACAGTCTCCATTGTCACTTCTGCTGGGTGCTCCAAGAGTGTCCCTTATGTGGGTTGTGTGTTCCTGTTATACTTGAGTTTGTTTGTTGTTGGCATGGCAGTGAGTAGGATTTACCTTCAGGCTGATTATCTGTGGGGTTTGGACTCATCCGCAGCTTATATTCCACTCTGGGATGGGTTACCTCACAAAGCAGGATTCACCCCAGTGGGCTCGGATACTTGCTGAGACTTTCCTTTGTGTTTGCTGCTTGTGGGGCTAATTGAGTGGAGCTCTGCTGTAATCTGAATCTGATTTCCAGGTATAATGTTCTGGGGACTTTTGGGATAGGTTCTGATGCAGATCCAAGTCAACTATTGCCTGTGACTGGCCAGGGATTACCTTTTAGGAGCTACAAAGAGAGCGTGGTTGGTCACTGGCTTTGCTGGACCTGGAGGCATAAGAGAGAGGCCATGCTATGAAATAAGGATGGCTTCCACCAGTACTGCCCCTGGGTTAGATCTGCTAAAAGTTTAGGACCCCCTGAACATGCTACCTCCAGCCAGCTCCCATAAGGTTCAGCCACTGATAGAGCCTCCTGCTCTATGTGAGATGACAGAGGTGGAGTGTTAGGGATTCACAAGATTGGGATGAGTGTTCATCTGATTAATGTAGATTCTGCTTTGGTAACAGTGCTGAACCTGGAGCTACTCAGAAAACATCTCAGTGCACATCAAGCACTGCTGCTGCCCACCTGGTGTCTGTGTACCTCCAAGAGTTGTCCAACAAAAAGTGCAATGCAAGCAGGGCTAGTTGTTCTCTAAGAAAGTGCCTCAGGGTTTGAGGAAGTTTGGTATGACGGAGTCCCAGAGACTCACCAAGGTGGAGTGACTGGTTCTACATAGCAGACTTCACCAGGCTAACACAGATTCAGATTTGGCCATGTGTGTGGGGTGACTCAACATAAGATAGATGCTGCCCAACTGTCAGCTGCATGGGAGGATAGTTCTACTTTGGGAATGTGGTATCTGTCCCTCCAGTCCTTTCCCTGATGCCTCCTGAGTCACTGTCCCTTTGCCAGAGCCCAGGATGTTTGTGTTGAAGTGAAAGAGTCTGTGCATGGGCCCTTTAAGAGGACGTGTGTTTTTTCACAGCCTTCCATCCCACCCAGACAGCAGGAATCCCCACTGTTTTTCACAGTCAGATGTTGTGGGAGAATCCTCTTCCCAGCACTGTTACTTGGGGCTGGGGAGTCCGTTGCTGGGCTGGGGTCCCTTGCTTCTCTGAAGAAGATCCCTGCAGCTGAGATATCCCTCCCCATTCTCAACCACCACATTCAAGCATGGGGCCACAGTTCTGTGTCTCTGCTCCTTCTCCCAGTCTCAATGTGTCTTCTTCTTTATATACTTAATTGTAAAACTTCTGTTCCACTAGACTTCAGATGGTTCTCCAGGTTGATTATACTATAATTTAGTCATAATTTTAGTGTGGTCTTGAGAGGAGGCACACTGTTTATCTTTTCCACCATCTTGGATCTTTTCCCCTTTATTCTTATCTTTATCCAAAATCTTGATGTAATCAAACAAAGGAGGTTTAAGTCCACAAAAGAACTGCTCTCTGATGAATACTAATCATGCAAAAATTCTACTCTTTGATCAAAACAACTAAAGAGCTTGGACAGCTTCATTAAAGGAAATTCTGGCTTTGCTTAAATATGTTACTCTCCATAAACTTTATTCATTATCTGCAGTATTTGTCATCTATCAAAATGGTTTAGAAAATAAACTGTTTGGAATTTTTGCCCAAGGTTTTTGGAAAGCTCCAATTTCCCACCCCACTCTCAGTGGCCAAATCCCAAATAGAACATTTATAAGTGTCTATATATTATTGTATGTTAGGAGCACAAGGTTGAATCAGAGAGATCTGCTTTCAAATCCCAACTCAGCTTCAGTTATCTCAGTACTAATATGCAGATAATGTATTTCTCACAGGATTATTATAAGGATAATTTCTGTAAAGTGTATGGTATATAGTAGGTACTCAATAAAGACCAGTTTTTTTACCACTTGCACATTTTCTCATCCCTGTGTCAAGATAAAACACTAAATAATATCTACACAAAGGAAATTCATGAATAAGATTCAATTTACATCCCTACTGTTGGTTGAATATTTGCATTCAGTGAAATGATCTGTCTTCATCAAAATTATCAGAGTTCACATCAAATGAGAACAGTATTTGAATTTCAACACACTCCACATGATGTAGGAGAAACTCAAGTTCATCTAGCCTCCTCATTTAACCGGGGTATATGAGGCCACTTAAGCACATAATATCTTTAAAAATAATAATATAAAACCCCAATTTATGGATTTAATCACTATACTTCTTTGTTGTGGATACATGACAATTAGCTATGTGTGTGTTTATGTGACTGTGACGTACATATGTGTGTTTTTACATATATGCTTATGTTTTTGTTTTTCCTTTCTCCTAAGTCAAGTGAGGAATTATTTGAGGTCAGAGATTGTATCCATATTATTTTAAGTCTCCCTTTATAAACAACATGTATGTCTTCCTCATTAGACTGAGTTTTCCAGGCAAACAAAGACCCAATCTTCATTAACCTATCTGAGATTCTTACCCACAAATATTGTTGACTGTCAATCTCTTGTTGATTGAGAATGTGAACATAAAGCAGAGTCTAGAGATTACTGACAGATGCTGAGAGCAGCTTAATATGTATTTCAGAGACCTCTGTTACACAACATTGGACTTAGATTTAGGATATCCATAATTAAGTTATTCCTGGGTAAGGTGCTTGAATGGCTAAGAAAATGGAAAATGTTCTCCTTACATTAATAGAATTATAGCCAAATGGACAATAAAATGCAGCAATAAAAAAGCATGCTAAGAACATGACTGGTGGCCAAGATATGGAAACAACCACAGTGTCCTTCGATAGATGATTGGATAAAGAAGATATGGTATATATACACAATGGAATGCTATTCTTCCATAAGAAAAGATGAAACAGTGCCATTTGTGACAACATGGATGGATCTAGAGATTATTATGCTCAGCAAAATATATCAGACAGAAAAAAATCAAGAACCATATGATTTCACTGATATGTGAGATACAAAACTGAAAGCAACAAAGGAACAAGACAAACAAATAAAGAAACAAAAACTCTAAAAATAGATGAAAACCGATCAAAATGGCAGCGTGAGGTGAGCCTCTGTAAAGCTCCCCTGGAGTTTACAACTAATTGAACAAGAATAACTCCACAAAGGACTCCCTGCACAGCAGACAGGCAAGACAAAGAGGCCCACAACTGAATTCACTGAAAGGTGGGCGAATTGCGTGAGCTGGGGAGGTGGGAAGGGAGAAGTGCGGAGACGGAGATGCACGGGCAGGTGCAGGATGCAGACCTAGCTCAGTGCTCCGAGCTCAATGCATCCCGGAACTACCGCAGCGGCAGGAGACAGAAGAACTCGGACTGCTAGGGCTCTGCTTATGGCTCATAAGGATGAGGCGGCAGCATATAACACGGCTGAACCCAAAGCTCACGGCAGAGACCTAGAAGCAAAAACTGAGGGAGGAAGGCTGAAAACGGTGGTTTAAGCACTCACTGCCCAGCAGAGAATGGAAGCCTTAGGCACTGAGACTAGCTGACCACTGCCTAACTTCCAAGAGCTCGCCCCGCCCCCACCTGGCCGGTGCTACAAGTGGAACAGTAGCAGTGTAGATCAAAAGAACAGAATATTTGCTATTCTGAGAACTGTGGACTACAGACACAGATTTTCAGCCCAACTAGTTCCGGCAGAGGGGAGGGAGCTGTAGAAGCAGGACTGGCTATGGTGGTGGTCACCGCCATTGCTCTGGGCCAACACTCACAACTCACCCCGCCCCTGGCCCTACCTATCTGGGTGGATCCCTGCAGGAGTAAACAGGCCTGCTGAAAAATACAGGCTCTGAATCTGGTGCAGGAATAGCTTTGGAACTTCAAAAGCTCTCCGCATACCCACAAGGACACTGCGCGCTGTGACCCAGGCAAACTATTAACGGAGGAGAAGCCTGTCTCCCAGGGAATCCCCCAATTGTGTGAGAAGCTGGAATAGTGCAGAGAAAACATAGCACTACCGTGTGAGAGACATAAAAGGCTGCAGTCAGAGAGAAAATAGGATATTCTGCCAAAAAGTACTGGGAAACAAAAGAAAGACTTCTTCCTATCAACCTGTTGCAGAAGCCACTCCTGTAGGTGTCTAGGAAGAGAAAAATAAATCCGTAATTGCCATAAATAACCAAGGCAACAAGACAGCTCAAAAAGAAAGTGAAAAGTCTCCAGAAAAGGAACTTAAAGATATGGAAATATGTGACTTACACGACAGAGAATTCAAGATTGCCGTTCTGAAAAAACTCAACGAGATGCAGGAAAACACAGAAAGGCAGTTTAATCAACTCAGAAACGTAATCAAAGCACACCATGAGCATTTTACGAAAGATATTGAAATTTTTAAAAAGAACCAAATAGAATTTCTGGAGATTAAGAACTCAATAGAAGAAATTAAGAATGAAATAACCAGCTTAGGTAGTAGAGTTCACCAGATGGAGGAAAGAATCAGTGATATCAAAGACAGAAACGTGGAAATTACACAAATGGAAGAAGAAAGAGACTTGAGACTTCAAAGAAATGAAAGAAATCTACATGAACTTTCTGACTCCATCAGACAGAGCAATATAAGAATAACGGGCATACCAGAAGGAGAAGAAAGAGACAGGGAACAAAGAATACATTCAAACATATTGTTGATGTGAACTTCCCAAATTTGTGGACAAACCTGGATCCTCAAATCCAAGAAGCAAATGGAACACCTAATTACCTCAATCCCAACAGGCCTTCTCCAAGGCACATTGTATTGAAGATGTCTAAAATCAACGAAAAAGAAAGAATCCTCAAGGCAGCCAGGGAAAAGAAGACGGTAACCTACAAAGGAAAGCTCATTAGATTCTCAGCAGATTTTTCAGCAGAATCTCTACAAGCCAGGAGGGAGTGGAACGAAATATTCAAACTATTGAAAGAGAGAAATTATGAGCCAAGAATAATATACCCAGCAAAGATATCCTTTAGATATGAAGGAGGAAAAAGACCTTTCCAGACATACAGAAGCTGAGGGAATTTTCTAATACACGACCTGCACTACAAGAAATACTAAAGGAGGCTATTCGACCACCATCAACAGGGACAATTTGTGGCAACCAAAACATAAAAAGGGGGAGAGTAAAGGCCTGAACAGGAATATGGGAATGGAGAAAGTAAGTGTGCTAAAGAAAATGGAATACACTAAATATCAAACTTTCTTTTACTTAACCTTAAGGGTAACCACTCAATAAAAATCCAGAACTGAAATACATATTGTAATAAAAGAAGAAACAGAGGGAAACATAATAGAATACAACCATACAGAAACAACAACAAAAAAGCAAAGAAACAATGGAGACACAGCCTTACCAGAAAACTAAAGATAAAATGACAGGAAATCCTCACATATCAATAATCACCTTAAATATACATGGATTGAACTCACCAATAAAAAGGCACAGAGTAGCAGAATGGATCAAAAAACTAAACCTAACCATATGCTGTCTCCAAGAGACACATCTCAGCTACAAGGACAAGCATAGACGCAAAGTGAAAGGTTGGAAATTGACACTCTAAGCAAACGGTACCCAGAGAAAATCAGGTGTAGCCATAATGATATCAGATGAAACAGACTTCAGGGTGTAAAAGATAACAAGACACAAAGATGGACATTTCATAATGGTAAAGGGGACTATACAACAAGAAGACATAACAGTCATCAATATTTATGCCCCCAATCAGGGAGCACCGAAATATACCAAGCAACTACTAACAGAACTAAAGGGAGAAATTGACCAAAACCCAATTATACTAGGGGACATAAATACATCACAGATAGCTATAGATAGATCATCCAAAGAGAAAATAAACAACGAAATAGCAACCCTAAATGACACATTAGATGAAATGGACATAATTCACATATATAGAGCACTTCATCCTAAAACATCAGACTATACATTCTTTTCTAGTGTACATGGAACATTCTCAAGGATAGAATATATATTGGGACATAAAACCAGCCTCAGCAAATTTAAGAAGACTGAAATCATACGAAGCACATTCTCTGATCAAAAGGCTTTGAAATTAGATATCAATTGCAAAAAGAAAGCATGAAAAAACACAAATACATGGAGATAAAACAACATCCTTTTAAAGAACGACCGGGTGAAAGAAGAAATTAGAGGAGAGATCAAAAGATACATAGAAACAAATGACAATGAAAATGCATCCTACCAAAATTTTTGGCATGCAGCGAAAGCAGTTTTAAGAGGGAAATTTATATCATTACAGGCCTATCTCAAGAAACAGAAAAAATCCCAAATAAATAACCTCATGTTACACTTTAAAGAACTAGAAAAAGAAGAACAAGTGAAACCCAAGGTCAGCAGAAGAAATGAAATAACAAAAATCTGAGCAGAACTAAATTAAATAGAGAACAAAAAGACAATAGAAAAATTAATGTGACAAAGAGCTGGTTCTTTGAAAAGATTAACAAAATTGACAAACCCTTGGCTAGACTCACTAAGATAAAAAGAGAGAAGACACTAATTAACAAAATCAGAAATGAAATAGGGGAAGTTATAATGGACACCACAGAAATACAAAGGATCATCCAAGAATACTATGAAAGACTATATGCCACCAAATTCAATAACCTAGAGGAAATGGACACATTCTTAGAAACATATAGCCTTCCAAGGCTGAACCATGAAAAACTGGAAAATCTAAACATACCGATCACTAGTAATAAAATTGAATCAGTCATCCAAAACCTTCCCAAATGCAAAAGCTCGGTACGGATTGCTTCACTAGTGAATTCTACCAAGCCTTCAAAGAGGATCTAATACCAATCTTGCTCAAACACTTCCAAAAAATTGAAGAAGGGACAGTACTCCCTAAATCATTTTATGAGGCCAACATTACCCTGATACCAAAACCTGGTAAGGACAACACAAAAAAAGAAAACTACAGACCAATATCTCTGATGAATACAGTTGCAAAAATCCTAAAGAAAATTCTAGGAAATAAAATACAACAATGCATTAAAAAGATAATTCATCACGACCAAGTGGGGTTCATCCCCGGGGCACAACGATGGTTCAACATCCACATATCCATCAAGGTGATACATCACATAAACAAAATAAAGGTCAAAAATCATATGATTATATCAATTGATGCAGAAAAAGCATTTGACAAGATACAACATCCATTTATGATTACAACACTTAATACAATATGTATAGAAGAAAAATACCTTAACATAATAAAGGCCATATATGGTAAGCCCTCAGCTAATCTCATAATTAATGGTGAAAAAATAAAGCCGTTTGCTCTACATTCAGGAATACCACAGGGCTGTCCCTTATCACCTCTGCTTTTCAACCTAGTGTTGGAAGTCCTTGCCAGAGCAATCAGGCAAGAGAAAGAAATAAAAAGCATCCACATTGGGAATGAAGAAGTTAAATTATCACTCTTTGCAGATGACATGATGCTATATATAGAAAACCCTAAAGACTCCACAAAAAAGCTATTAGAAACAATTAAGTAATACAGTAAAGTTGCTGGCTACAAAATCAACGTACAAAAGTCCATTACATTCCTATATACTAACAATGAAATCTCAGAAAAAGTAGAAAAAACAATTCCTTTTGCAATTGCAGCAAAAAGAATAAAATACCTAGGAATAAACTTAACCAAGGATGTGAAGGACCTATATGCTGAAAACTATAAGACATTTTTGAAAGAAATTGAACAGGACAGAAAGAAATGGAAACACATTCCATGTTCATGGATTGGAAGAATCAACATAGTTCAAATGGCTATATTACCCAAAGCAATATACAGATTGAATGCAATCCCCATCAAAATCCCAATGGCATTTTTCAAAGAAATAGAACAAAAAATCATCAGATTTGTTTGGAACCACAAAAGACCTCGAAGAGCTAAAGCAATTTTAAGAAAAAAGAACAATACTTGAAGTATCACACTCCCTGACTTTAGCTTGTACTACAGGGCTACAATAATCAAAACAGCATGGCATTGGCAGAAAAACAGACACATAGATCAATGGAATAGAATTGAGAACCCAGAAATAAAACCACATAAATATGGACAGATAATTTTGGACAAAGAAGCTAAAAACATACAATGGAGGAAAGAGCCTCTTCAATAAATGGTGCTGGGAGAATTGGAAACCACATGCAAAAGAATGAAACTAGACTGCTATCTGTCACCATGTACCAAAATTAATTCAAAGTGGATCAAAGACTTAAGCATAAGAGCTGACACAATAAACTGCATAGAAGATAACATAGGTACTAAATTTATGGACCTTGGGTTCAAAGAGCATTTTATGAATTCGATTCCAAAGGCAATGGAAGTAAAAGCTAAAATAAATGAATGGGACTGTATGAAACTTAAAACCTTCTACACAGCAAAAGAAACCATCGACAAAATAAAGAGGCAACCAACTGAATGGGAGAAGATTTTTGCAAACAGTGCCTCTGATAAGGGGCTAATATCCAAAATATACAAGGAACTCATGAAACTCAACAACCAAAAAACAAACAACCCAATTGAAAAATGAGCAGAGGACCTGAAGAGACATTTCTCCAAAGAGGACATACAAATGGCAAATAGACATATGAAAAAATGCTCAACATCACTAATCATCAGAGAAATGCAAATAAAAACCACAGTGAGATATCACCTCACCCCAGTCAGAATGGCTATCATCAACAAGACAAATAGTAACAAGTGTTGGAGAGGCTGTGGAGAAAAAGAAACCCTCATACACTCTTGGTGGGAATGCAGACTGGTGCAGCCATTATGGAAGGCAGTGTGGAGGTTCCTCAAAAAATTACGAATAGAATTACCATATGACCCAGCAATCCCTCTCCTGGTTATCTACCCAAAAAATCTGAAAACATACACACATAAAGACACGTGTGCTCCAATGTTCATTGCAGCTTTGTTTACAGTGGCCAAGATGTGGAAACAACCAAAATATCCTTCGATAGATGCATGGATAAAGAAGTTGTGGTATATATACACAACGGAATATTATTTGGCAGTAAGAAAAGATGATATAGGAACATTTGTGACAACATGGATGGATCTTCAGAGTATAATGCTAAGTGAAACACGTCAGACAGAAAAAGCAGTGAACCATATGATTTCACTGATATGTGGTATATAAACAAAAAACAACAAAAGAAGAAGACAAAGAAATGAGAAACAAGAACTCATAGACACAGACAATAGTTTAGTCGTTACCAGAGGGTAAGGGATGGGGTTGGGAGATGAGGATAAGGGGAATCAAATATATGGTGATGGAAGGAGAACTGACTCCGGGTGGTGAACACACAATGGGATTTATAGATGATGTAATGCAGAATTTTACACCAGAAATCTATGTAATTTTACTAACAATTGTCACCCCAATAAATTGAAAAAAAAAAAAAAAAGAAAAGAAAAAAAAAGAAACAAAAACTCATAGATACAGACAATAGTTTAGTGGTTACCATAGTGTAAAAGGGCATGGGGGTGGTAGATGAGGGTAAATGGGATCAAATATATGGTGATTAAAGGAGAACTGACTCTGGGTGTTGAACACACAATATGATACATAGATGATGTATTACAGAATTGTAAACTTGAAATCTTTGTAACTTTACTAGCAACTGTCACCCTAATAAATTTTAATTTTAGTAAAAGAACATGAATGGTGGGGAAGTTCCTTAGAACATAAACAACACTGGGTTGGGATTCAGAGATCGCTGAGTGGCTGTCCTGACCCTTGTGTGACTGTGGCTAGTTTACTTCATCTCTCTGGGTCTCAGATCCTGGATAATTTATGAAATGAGTAGATCAGACTCTAAGTTCATTCACACGTCTAGCAGTCTAAAGGCTAATATTAAGTCAAAATTGATATTTCTGTCTCAGAACTCATTCTAAAATTAGAATATATATGATACAGATTAGTACACAATCAATTTTTGCTTTTGTCTTAAATTGTTTCTTTCAGCTTGTATTCAATACAGCAGGCATGGGTCACACATCTGTATTTTAGACCAAAACCTTGCCTATGGCTGCTCAAACTAAGATATACTTTTAAAAATATGTGTTGATTGTTTGATACAGAAATGAGAAATGTGACCTCAAAGGTGTGATGTAAAGATTAACAAGGTAAGAGGATGCAAGATGGAATAGAAAAATGCTCTGCTTGCCTCCTCCTATGACCACAATAAAATTACAACTAAATTGTAGAACAATCAACCTGAAGAAACATTTGAAGTCTAGCTGAACAGAAGACCTATTACTAAGGATATAAAGAAGAAGTCACAACAAGACTGGTAGTAGGGGCAAAGACGTGAAATGGGCTGACCCCACACATGTGTGGGGGTTGAGAATCAGAATGCATATCTTAGCCATGGAGGTCCCCCCTGGAAAAGCAAGGGACTCCAGCCCAACACTAGGCTCTGATCCTGTAGTACTGGTGCCAGGAAGAGGAGCCCCACACATCTGGCTCTGAAAAACAGTGTGGATTCCAAATGTATGGCTGAGACAGAAGGCTGTAGGACACCCAGACATTTTCTTAAAGGTCCCAGTCACAGAGTCACTGGCTTGTAGGCACTCATCCTGGTCTCCAGTGGAGGTATGGTGACTCATAAGGAGTCAGAGACATATGGGGAGAGATTGAGTTGTGTGGCTGCAGGATGAGAACTGGAGAGAGTTACCATTTTCCCTTTATAGAACCCAGGCAGATAGCATATGTGTGCCAACTTTTGTGTTTATCCAAAATCTAAATCTGCATTGGCATAGTGAACTCCACTCACTTCATCCTGGTGATTCTCTGGGACCCTGCCCCACTCATGTTGCCCAACACCAGAAGCATTTTTGCAGCCAACACCCAGTCCTGCTTACATTGCAGGTTTTCTTGAACAACTCTTGTGGATTTGCGAGCCCCAGTCAGGTGGTGACGGCCTCAGTATGCTCTGAGACTTTCACTGAATAGTTCCAGGCTCAGCATTGGCTACAAACCATAATCTATATTAATCTGATGAACACCACTTGTCCCACTCTGGGACTCCCTGGAACCATACCTCACCTAACTTGGGTATGGCCTGAGACTTTATCACTAGCTGAACCTTAGAAAAGCCAGAAGGTGGCATGAGGCCTCAAAGAGCCCTCGGCTTTTTGCAGAGCTACATCTCACCCAGTACTTGTGGCAGCCATTCTTGTTTCACCATGTGTCCTCTTCTGCATGCCAACAGGTCCAGCAAAGGAAGTAACCAATTGTGAATTGATTTGTAGATTTTACCACATAGTCCTTGGCCAGTCACAGGCAGTAGCTGACCTGGCCTGGACCTAGGACCCTCCAAATAGGCCCCATAACTAACACACGATGGAGACCGGCTTCAGACCACAGCAGAGAACCACCAATAAGCCCTCCAAGCAACACGTGCATTGGGTGGTTTCAGAAGGCACCAGAACCTACTGGGGCAAATCCTGCTTTGTGGGGTAAGTTCCCCACACAGAGCCCATAAGTTGTGTACATGGACAAACCCCAAAGCCAGTCAACCTGAGAGTAAATCCCACCCACTGACATGTCAACAGCAATCAAGGCTAAACTACAACAGGAGGGCACACACAATACACACAAGGGACCCTCCTGGAGCAAGCGGCACAGGTGACAAAGTAGACTGTGCCACCCGGCCCCAGAGGGTACCTACTATATAAGGCAACCTGGCCAAAACTGGGAGCTATAACAGATCTACCTAATACATATGAACAAAACCAGAGAGGCAAACAAAATGAGGAAACAAAAAAATATGTCCCACATGAAAGAACAAGAGAAAACTCCAGAAGAAGAACTAAACAAAATGGGGCAAACAATCTTAAAGATACAGAGTTCAAAACAATGGTTATAAAGATGATCAAGGAACACAATGAGAACTTCAACAAAGAGATAGAAAACATAAAAAAGTACATAGGAACTATAATAAAAGAACCAGTCAGAAGTCAAGAATACAATAACCGAAATGAAGAATGGACTCAAAGGAATCACCAGTAGACTTGATGAACCAATGAATTGAATCAGCAATTTGGAACACAAGATAGCAGAAAACACCTAATTGGAAAAACGAAATGAAAAAAAAAAATAAGTATAGTTTAAGAGACTTTTAGGACATCAAGCATAATAACATTCACATCATAGTAGTTCTAGAAAGAGAAGAGAGAGAGTAAGACATTGAGAACCTATTTAGATAAATAATGACTGAAAAGTTTCTTAATCTGATGAAAGAAATAGATATACAAGTCCAAGAAGAGCAGAGAGTCCCAAACAACATGAACCCAAAGAGGCCCACACTATGAAACATTATAATTAAAATGGCAAACTTTAAATGCAAAGAGAGAATCCCAAAAGCAGCAAAACAAACACAACTAGTTACTTATAAGATTGTCAGCTGATTTCTCAACAGAAACTTTACAGGAAAGAGGGCATTGGCATGAAATAGTCAAAGTGATGAAAAGCAAGGACCTACAATCAAGATTACTTTACCCAAGAAGACTATCATTTAAAATTGAAAGAAAGATAAAAAGTTTTCCAGACAAGAAAAAGTTAAAGGATTTCATCACCAAACCAGTATTACAAGTAATACTAAAGGGACTTCTTTAAGAAGGATAAGCAGGGAAAAGAATATAAATATGAACAATAAAATGGCTATAACTATGTATCTATCAATAATTCCTTTAAATGTAAATGGATTACGACTCCAATCAAAAGCCATAGGGGAGCTGAAAAAAATAAGAAAACAAGATACATATATAATGCTGTCTATAACAACAGACTTTAAATCCAAACACAAACACAGACTGAAGGTAAAGGGATGGAAAATGATATTTCATGCAAATAAAAACAAACACAAAAAAGCTAGGATAGCAATACTTACATCAGACAAAATAGACTTTAAAACAAGGGTGATAATAAGAACCATACAGGGACCTTACATAAGGATAAAGGGATCAATCCAACAAGAGGACATAACCCTTGTAAACATTTATGCACCTAACATAGGAGCACCTAAATATATAAAGGGAATATAAACTCACATGAACAGAGAAATTGACAATAATACAATCATAACTGGGGATGTTACCACCTCATTGACACCAATGGACATATCTTGCAGAAAGAAAATCAACTAGGAAACAGTGGCTTTAAATGACACACTAGACCAGGTGTATTTAATTGATATTTTAGAGCATTTCATCCCAAAGTAACAGAATATATATTCTTTTCAAGTGCACATGGAACATTTTTCAAGATATATCACATGTAAGGCTACAAAACAAGTCTCAACAAATTTAAGAAGATTGAACTCATATCAAGTATCTTCTATGACCACAAAGGTATGAAACTAGAAATCAATTACAAGTCAAAAAACCCCAAAACACACACACACACAGAGGTTAAATTACATGCTACTAAATAATTAATAGGTGAACAATGAGATCCAGGAATAAATCACAAGGTACCCTGAGACAAATGAAAAGAAAAACACAATGACCCAGAAACATCTACGGGACACAGTGCAATCAGTCCTATGAGGAAAATTCATAGCAATACAGGCCTACCTCAAGATACAAGAAAAATCTCAAATAAAGAATCTAACCTTACACTTAAACAAACTGAAAAAAGAATAGCAAACAAAGTCTACAATGAGTTGAAGGAAGGAAATTAAAAAAAAAGAAAATGGTCAGAGTGAAAATAAATGCAATAAAGTCTTAAAAAGGATACAAAAGATCAATGAAACCTAGAGCTGGTTCTTTGAAATGATAAATAAATTTGATAAACCTTTAACCAGATTCATTCAGAAAAAAATAAAAAAAGAGAGGATATAAATAACTAAAATTAGAAATGAAAGAGGAGACATGACTACTGATACCAAAGAAATACAAAGGAATATTAAAAAATGCTATAATTAATAATATGCCAACAAACTGAAAAACCTGAAAGAAGTGGATAAATTGCTAGAAATATAAAATCTTCTAAGAGTGAATCAAGAAGAGACAGGTAATCTGTACCGACTGATTACTACTAAAAGTATTGATTCAATATTCAACAAACTCCTAACAAAAGTCATGGATTGGGTTGCTTCACAGGTGAATTTTGCCAGCCACCTAAGGGGGAACTAACACCTATCTCTCAAACTCTTCCAAAAAAATCAAGAGGAGGGAAAGCTCCCAAACTCATTTTACAATGCCACCATTACCATGTTTCGAAAACCAAGCAAAGACATGACAAAAAAAGGAAATTATAGGCCAATGTCCCTGATGAACATAATGCAAAAGTCCTCAACAAAATTTTAGCAAACCAGATTCAGCAATACATTAAAGACATCGTATACCATGATCAAGTGAAATATACACCGGGGATGCAAGTTTGGTTCAACTATCCACAAATCAATTAATGTGATACAACTACATAAACAAAATGAAAGATAAAAATCACATGATCATATCAATAGATGCAGAAAAAGCATTTCATAAAATTCAGCATCCACTTATGATTAAAAACTCTAAGCAAAGTGGGAGTAGAGGGAACACACCTCAACATAACACAGGCCATATATGACAAACCCACAGCTAACCTCATACTCAACAGGGAAAAGCTAAAAGTATTCTCCTTAAGATAAGGAACAATACAAGAATGCCCACTTACACCACTTTTATTAAACATAATATTGGAAATCCTAGACACAGCAATCAAACAACAAGCAGAAATAAAAGGCATCCAAATTGGAAAGGAAGAAGTAAACTTATTATTTGAAGATGGCATGATACTATACATAGAAAACCCAAAAGATCCACCAATAAAAAATAAAAAATAGAACTGATAAATGCATTTAGTAAAGTACCAGGATACAAAATTAATATTCAGAAATCAGTTGCATTTTTATACACCAATAATGAACTGTCAGAAGGAGAAATTACGAACATAGTCTCATTTTAAATTACTTCAAAAAAAATAGAACACTTAGGAATCAATTTAACCAAGCAGGAAGAAGACTTTTACTCAGAAAACTATAACACATTGAAGAAAGTAATTGAAGAAGATACAAAGAAATGGAAGTATATACCATGCTCAGATAAATAGTATTAACATTCTTAACATTTCCATACTACCCAAAGCAATCTATTGATTCAATGAGATCCTTATCAAATTACCAACAGCATTTTTCACAGAATTAGAACAAATAATCTTAAAATTTATATGGAACCACAAAAAAAAACTGAAAAGCCACAACATTCTTGAGAAAGGAGAACAAAATTAGAAACATCATGCTACCTGATTTCAAACTATACTGCAAGTTCATAGTAATCAAAACACTGTGGTATTGGCATAAAAACAGACACATCCATCATTGAAACAGAACAGTGAGCCCAGAAATAAACCCATGCATATACAGTCATTTAATCCGTGACAAAGGAGGCAAGAATATATGGTGGGGTAAAGTCACTCTCTTCAGTAAGTGGTGTTGCAAATCTGAACAGATACATGCAAAAAAAAAAAAAAAAGAAAGAAACTGGACTACCACGATAAATTCAAAATGAATTAAAGACTTAAATGTAAGACCTGAAAACATAAAACTCCTAGAATAAAACAGGCAATAAACTCTCTGACATCACCCTTAGTGATTTTTTTTTCTGATAAATTTTCTCAGGCAAGGTAAACAAAAGTGAAATTAAGCAAATGGGATTACAACAAACTAAAAGTATTTTGCCCAGCAAAGGAAACCATCAACCAAATGAAGACAGCCTAGTAAAAGGGAGAAAATATTTGTGAATAATACATCTGATAAGTGTTAAATATCCAAAATTTATAAAGAACTCATTAAACTTAACACACACACACACACACACACACACACACACACACACACACAAATCAAATTGAAAAACAGTCAGAGGCTCTGAACAGACTTTTCTTGAAAGAGG
The DNA here is from genome assembly GCF_004115265.2 of Rhinolophus ferrumequinum. Classification (NCBI taxonomy): domain Eukaryota; kingdom Metazoa; phylum Chordata; class Mammalia; order Chiroptera; family Rhinolophidae; genus Rhinolophus; species Rhinolophus ferrumequinum. The sequence goes on along the minus strand of NC_046284.1, from coordinate 27,656,015 downwards.
ACATGCAGATTTCCAATAAACATATGAAAAGATGCTGAACATCATTAATCAGAGAAATGCCAATTAAAACCACAATGAGATTTCACTTCACATTTATCAGAATGGCTGTCATGAATAAATCAACAAAAAACAAGTGTTGGAAAGAAAGTGGAGAAAAGGGAACCCTTGTGCACTGTTGATTGCACTACAAATAGGTGAAGCCACTATGGAAAATAGTATGGAGTTTTCTCAAAAAATTAAAAATAGAGCTACCTTATGACCCAGCAATTCCACTTCTGGATATTTATCCTAAGAAATCGGAACAACTAGGCATGACATCATAGGAATGGCAGCAGCAAGATGGTCTTCTTGAGTTCTCCTCCGGAACTTACCACAAATTGAACATCTATAACACATCAAGGGATGTTCTGCTCATCACACAGAACAACTAAGAGATTCATCCCAGGATTACTTGAAGGTGGGCAAACTGGGCAAGCAGGGGAAGAGGGAAAGGAGCAGAGTGGAGACGCAGCCGGCATCCATGACTGCTGAAACGTAGGGGGTCCCAGGACAGAACAGAGACCACAAGAGCCAGGAGGTGGGCTCTTTCCCTGCATCCCACAGCTGATCTCTCCTGCTGAGAGAGCCCCATATCCAGGGTTTGAGGCAGTAACTTCAGCTGAGACCTCCAGCTAGGCCCTACTTCAGACAAAGGACATAAACACCTTACCTTGGCCCCTCCCCCCACTCTCCCAATCCTACCCCTGCTCTTCCAGATACTCAAGCTGGCCCCTGAACTGACGAGTAGTGTCAGATTACAGAGGAGCAGTAGTGGGAGCAGTAGCTGGGACCCAGGAAAGAGGCTAGGAAGAGTGTGACACTGCTGGGCTGGGAGAGAGAAGCCTCTTCCATACCCAGGCCCTTTCTGGCCTCCCTAGGGCAGGGCAATTACAATAGTTGAGACACTTCCAGGGGTCATCAGCAAGTGGCAGAGGCAGCTTGGGGTTTTCAGAAGGTCAGAAATCTCACGCCCTCCAGAGAGAGAGAGAGAGAGAGAGAGAGAGAAAGAGAGAGAGAGAGAGAGAGAGAGAAAAGAAGTGCCCCAAGACTCATGAGACCTGGGCACAGAGCTGGTTGTGTTACTCTCAGTGCACATATGTGCAGGCAAGAGCAGAAACTGCACTGACTTTGTAAAAACTACAATCCAGGCTCCATAGCCCCACTCATCTAGAACTACAGTCCCCAAGTCACCCTGAACACCAGGTGACCAGCTCTGCCTGCACAAGACGGAGAGGATTATTTGGTACAGCAGAAGACAACCTGGAGATTACTTGGTGGGCTTAAGCCAAGACTGGCTCTGCTTCTTTTGTTTTGTTTTCTTTTTATATTTTTGATATATTTGCCTGTGTTGAGTGTGGGTTATCAATCGTTTTCACATGTGAGTGTATTTGTTTTTTTCTTTGTTGTTGTTGTGGTTGTGCTCGGTAATTTGCTTTGCTATGAAATTGCCCTACACCAGGGCCCAGCCCAAGAGGCCCAAGATTCAACACACCCAGAGGCCAAGTCCAGACCAAACCAGAGTACTACTGAGTTTGAGCTACAAGTCACACACCGAGAAGGAATTCTCTACAGGCACAAGAGCACATAGGGTCCAAGCCTCATCTGAGCAGTCAACCCTCACAGAGCAGATCATCCACTGTGGGCAGAGCCAAGTCTCACAACTAGTCAGCCTAGGAGTCAATCCTAGGCAACGTATTTCAACTTTAACAGAACAATATACACAACACAATGGGCACCTTTGGAGCACACTCACAGAAGAATAGGGAAGTTGTGCAAGTCAAATATAAAGGACACATGCTACATAAGATAACCCAGCAAAAACCAAGAACCCTAGGGTATCTACCTAATACATCGAAGCAAACACAGAGAGTCAGGCAGAATGGGGAAACAAAGAAACATGTCGCAAATAAAAGAACAGAAGGAACCTCCATAATTGGAACCAAATGAAATAGAGGTAACCAACCTATCAGAGACAGAGTTCAGAACACTGATGATAAGAATGTTTAAGGACCTTAGTGACGACATAAAGGAGGATAGAGAAATCATAATGAACAACCAGTTAGAAATAAAGAATACAATAACTGAGATAAAGAGCAAACGGGAAAGAATTACCAGCAAGTTAGATGAGGCAGAGGATTGAATCAGCAATTTAGAAGACAAGTTAGCAGAGATCACCCAAATGGAACAACAAAAAGAAAAAAGATTAAAAACAATTAAATGGTTTAAGGGACCTCTGGGATATCATGAAGCGCAACAACATGTGCATCATAGGAATACCAGAAGGTGAAGAGAGGAAGCAAGGGATTGAGAACATATTTGAAGTAATAATGTCTGAAAACTTCCCCAACCTGATGAAGGAAACCAACATACAAGCCCAGGAAGTGCAGAGAGTTCCAACCAGGATAAACCCAAACAGGTCCACACCAAGACACATTATAGTTAAAATGGCAAAGCTTAAAGACAAAGAGAGAATCCTAAAAGCAGCAAGAGAAAGACAGAGGGTTACATACAAGGGGATTCCCATAAGACTATCAAATGACTTTTCTACAGAAACATTGAAGGCCAGGAGGGAATGGCAGGAGATACTGAAAGTGACAGAAAACAAAGGCCTACAACCTAGATTGCTTTATCCAGCAAGACTATCATTTAAAGTTGATGGAGAGATAAAGAGCTTCCCAGAAAAAAATAAGCTAAAGCAATTTATTACCATCAAGCCAGCATTGCAAGAAATACTAAAAGGACATCTGTAAATAGAAGAGCTCAAAACAACCTAACTACAAATTTAAAAATGGCAATAGCTATGTACCTATCAATAATCACTTTAAATGTAAATGGATTAAATGCTCCAATAAAGAGACATAGGGTGGGTGAGTGCATAAGAAAGCAAGACCCTTGTACATGCTGTATACAAGAGACTCACCTCAGAACAAAAGACACACACAGGCTGAAAGTGAAGGGTTGGAGTAAGATATTTCATGCAAATGGAAACGAGAAAAAAGCTGGAGTTGCAATACTTATATCTGACAAAACAGATTTTAAAATGAAGAACATATTGAAAGATAAAGATGGGCACTATATAATAATAAAGGGATCGATCCGACAAGAGGACATAACCCTAGTAAACTTCTATGCACCCAATATAGGAGCACCTAAATATATAAAACAGGTACTGACTGACATAAAGACAGAGATCAACAGTAACACTATCATAGTAGGGGACTTCAACACAACTCTGACAACAAGGGACAGGTCTTCCAGTCAGAAAATCAATATGAAAACAACAGCCTTAAATGATAATTGGACCACTTGGATTTAATCGATATTTTCAGAACATTTCACCCCAATGCTGCAAAATACACGTTTTTCTCAAGTGCACATGGAACATTTTCCAAGCTAGACCATATGTTAGGCCACAAAACAAGTCTTGATAAATTTAAGAAAATTGAAATCATACCAATTGAATTCTTTGATCACAGTGCTATGAAATTAGAAATGAACTACAGGAAAAAACTGGAAGACACACCAATACATGGAGGCTGAATAACTTATTATTAAATCATGAATGGGTGGGCAGGAGATCAAGGAAGAAATCAAAAGATATCTCCAGAGAAACGAAAATGAAAACACGACGACCCAAAATCTATGGGATGCCGCGAAAGCAGTCCTAAGAGGGAAATTCATAGCTTTGCAGGCCTACCTAAAGAAATAAGAAACATCACTAATCAACAGTTTATCTTCACACTTAAGGGATCTAGAAAAAGAAAAGCAAAATAAGCCCAAAGGGAGCACAAGGAAGGAGATAATAAAGATCAGAGCAGAAATAAATGAAATAGAAACCAGAAAATCAATTCAAAAGATCAATGAATCCATGATTTGGTTCTTAGAAAAGATAAGCAAAATTGACAAACCTTTAGCCAGACTCATTAAAAAAAAGAGAGGACCCGAATTAATAAAATCAGAAATGAAAGAGGATAAGTGACAACGGACACCGCAGAAATACAAAAAAGTTTAAGAAATTACTATGAGCAACTATATGCCAACAGATTTGACAATCTGGTAAAAATGGACAATTTTCTAGGGGCGTAAAACCTTCCAAGGCTAACTCAAGAAGAAACAGAAAACCTGAATAGACTGATTACCACCAGGGAAATTGAATCAGTAATCAACAATCTCCCAACAAACAAAAGCCCTGGACCAGATGGCTTTACAGCTGAATTTTACAAAACTTTCAAAAAAGAATTATCACCTATTCACCTCGAGCTCTTCCAAAAAATCCAGAAGGAGGGAAGACTCCCAAACATCTTTTACGAAGCCACTATCACCCTGATCCCAAAATCAGACAAAGACACAACAAAAAAAGCAAACTACAGGCCGGTATCTATAATGAACATAGATGCAAAAATCCTCAACAAAATATTAGCGAACAGAATTCAGCGATACATTAAAAAGATCATTCACCATGATCAAGTGGGATTCATCCCTAGTATGCAAGGGTGGTTCAACATCCGCAAATCAATTAATGTGATACACCACATTAACAAAATGAAAAAAAAAATCACATGATCATATCCATATATGAAGAAAAAGCATTTGATAAAATCCAACAGCCATTTATGATAAAAACCCTTAAGAAAGTGGGAATAGAGGGATCATATCTCAACATAATAAAGGCCATATATGATAAACCAACAGCTAACATCATACTCAATGGGGAAAAGCTAAAACCATTCCCCCTAAGATCAGGAACAAGGCATGGATGCCCACTTTCTCCACTTCTATTCAACATAGCGCTGGAAGTTCTAGCCACAGCAATCAGACAAGAAAAAGAAATAAAAGGCATCCAAATTGGTAAGGAGGAAGTAAAATTATCATTATATGCAGATGATATGATACTATATAGAGAGAACCCTAAAGACTCCACCAAGAAGCTATTAGAGCTGATAGATGAATTTAGTAAAGTAGCAGGATACAAAATTAATATTCAGAAATCAGTTGCATTTGTATATACTAATAATAAAACATCAGAAGGAGAAATTAAAAAAATAATCCCATTTACAATTGCTCCAAAGACTATAAAATACCTGGGAATAAATTTAACCAAAGAAGTAAAAATCTGTACTCAGAAAATTATAAGACCCTGAAGAAAGAAATGAAAGAAGTTATAAATAGATGGAAACACATATCATGTTCATGGTTGGGAAGAATTAATATAGTGAAAATGTCCATACTGCCTAAGGCAATATACATATTCAACACAATTCCTATCAAACTACCAACGACGATTTTCACAGAAATAGAACATATAATCCTAAAATTTATATGGGACCATAAAAGACCCCGAATAGCAAAGGCAATCTTGAGAAATAAGAACAAAGTGGGAGGTATAACAATACCTGACTTCAAATTATATTACAAGGCTACAGTAATCAAAACAGCGTGGTACTGGCATAAAAACAGACACAGATCAATGGAACAGAATAGAGAGTCCAGAAATAAATCCATGCCTATATGGCCATTTAATCTACGACAATGGAAGCAAGAATGTACGGTGGGGTAAAGACAGTCTACTCAATAAATGGTGCTGGGAAACCTGAACAGACACATGCAAAAAAATGAAGCTGGACCACCTCCTTACACCATATACAAAAATAAATTCAAAATGGCTTAAAGACTTAAATGTAAGATCTGAAACCTTAAAATACTTCGAAGAAGATATAGGAAGAAACTTCACAGACATTACCCAGAGTAAGATTTTTACTGATATATCCCCTCGCATCAGTGAAGTAAGAGAAAAAATAAACATGTGGGATTATATCAAACTAAAAAGTTTTTTCACAGCAAAGGAAACCATCAATAAAACAAAAAGAGATCCTACTGAATGGGAAAAAATATTTGCCAATGATATAGCTGATAAGGGATTAATATCACAAATCTATAAAAAACTCACTCAACTCAACTCCAAAAAGCAAACAACCCAATTTAAAAATGGGCAGAGGACTTGAAGAGACATTTTTCTCTAAAGGACATACAGATGGCAAACAGACATATGAAGAAATGCTCAACCTCACTAATCATCAGAGAAATGCAAATAAAAACCACAATGAGATACCACCTCACCCCAGTCAAAATGGCCATCATCAATAAATCAACAAACAACAAGTGCTGGAGCTGATGTGGAGAAAAGGGAATGCTTGTGCACTGTTGGTGGGATTGCAGATTGGTGCAGCCACTATGAAAAACAGTATGGAGGTATCTCAAAAATCTGAAAATGGAACTACCCTATGATCCAGTAATTCCACTCCTAGGTATCTATCCGGAGAAATCCAAAACTCCAATTCAAAAATCTTTATGCACTCCTATGTTTATTGCAGCACTATACACAATAGCTAAGACAAGGAAACAACCGAAATGCCCATCGGTAGATGACTGGATTAAGAAACTGTGGTACATTTATACAATGGAGTATTACCCAGCCATAAAGAAGAAAGAAATCTTACCATTTGAAACAACATGGATGGACCTAGAGAACATTATGTTAAGTGAAATAAGTCAGACAGAGAAAAATAAATACCATATGATCTCACTTATATGCGCAATCTAAAGAAAAGAATAAGTGAATGAACTAATCAGAAACAGTTTTGGAGACAAAGAGGAAAAACTGAGGGTTGCTAGATGGGCGAGGGTGTGGGGGTAAGGGGTTAGGTGAGGGGATTAGAAAACAGTCAGTAACCACAAGATGGCCACGGGGTTTTGAAAATTAATCTGGGTAACCTAATCAATAATTTTCTAAAGTTTTTGTAGGGTATCCAATGTACAAGTGTCCCATTTGGGAGACCACCTCAGGGAAGATGTAGATGCCTGATCACTGCACTGTACACCTGAAGCTGAACAATAATAATGCCAACTGTAATTATATATATATATATATATATATATATATATATATATATATATATATGTATACACTTACAAGAGTTGGAGTACAGCATTGGGAGTGGAGACAGTGGAAATGGGATGGCTCGGTGCGATGTCAGAGAGATAGTTGATGGGGGGAGGGGGGTCCACAGTGTGTGGGATATAAATGATAAACGTCTGAGTATTACTATGTCTTGTGCACCTAAAAGTAATTAAAAATAAATAAATAATAAATAAATTAATTAATTAATTAATAAAGAACAAAGTGGTATGTATAACGATACCTGATATCAAATTATACTACAAGGCTACAGTAATCAAAACAGCATGGTACTGGCATGAAAACAGGCACATAGTTCAATGGAACAGAATAGAGAGCCCAGGAATAAATCCATGCCTTTATGGTCATTTAATCTATGACAATGGAAGCAAGAATTTACGGTAGGGTAAAGACAGTCTATTCAATAAATGGTGCTGGGAAACCTGGACAGGCACATGAAAAAAAAAATGAAGCTGGAACACCTCCTTACACAATATACAAGAATAAATTCAAAATGGATTAAAAGCTTAATTGTAACATCAGAAACCATAAAACTTCTAGAAGAAAATATATAACGAAACTTTACAGACATTACCTGGAGTAAGATTTTTACTAATATATCCCCTCAAGCAAGGGAAATAAAAGAAAAAATAAACATGTGGGGTTACATCAGACTAAAAAGTTTTTTCACAGCAAAGGAAAGCATCAATAAAACAAAAAAGGATCCTACTAAATGGGAGAAGATATTTGACAATGATATATCTGATAAGGGGTTAATATGTAAAATTTATTAAAAAAAACACTCTACTCAACTCCAAAAAAACAAACAACCCAATTAAAAAATGGGCAGAGGACATGAAAATACATTTTTCTAAAGTGGACATACAGATGGCAAACAGACATATGAAAAAATGCTCAACCTCACTAATCATTAGAGAAATGCAAATGAAAACCACAATGAGATACCACCTCACCCCAGTCAAAATGGCTATCATCAATAAATTAACAACAAGTGCTGGCAAGGATGTGGAGAAAAGGGAACCCTTGTGCAATGTTGGTGGGATTGCAGATTGGTGCAAGTATATCAAAAAAGTGAAAATGGAACTACCTTATGACCCAGGAATTCCACTCCTAGGTATCTATACAGAAAAATCCAAAACTCTAATTCGAAAAAAATTATGCACCCCAATGTTTACTGCAGTACTATACACAATAGCCAAGAGAAGGAAACAACCGAAATGCCCAGGGGTAGATGACTGGATTAAGAAACTGTGGTACATTTATACAATGGAGTATTATGCAACCATAAAGAATGAAATCTTACCATTTGCAACAATATGGATGGACCTAGAGAACATTATGTTAAGTGAAATAAGTCAGACAGAGAAAGACAAATACCATATGATCTCACTTATATGTGGAATCTAAAGAAAATCATAAATGAATGAACTAATCAGAAACAGTCTCAGAGACATAGAGGAAAAACTGAGGTTTGCTAGATGGGAGGTGGGTGGGGATAAGGGAGAAGGTGAGGGGATTAGAAAGCACATCGATAACCACAAGATTGCCACGGGGATACGAAAGTCAATTTGGGAAATGTAATCAATAATGTTGTAAAGATTTTGTAGGGTATCCGATAGACACTTGTCTCATTAGGGAGACCACCGCAGGGGTGATGTAGATGACTGATCACTGCACTGTACACCTGAAGCTGAAGCTGAACAATAATTATTGTCAGCTACAATGATGTGTGCATATATATATATATATATATATATATATATATATATATATATATTCACAAGAAGTGGAATACAGCATTAGGAATAGAGGCAGTGGAAATGTAATGGTTGTATACAATATCAGAGGGGTACTAGATGGGGGATGGGGGTTATCAATGTGTGAGGGATATAAATGTTAAATGTTTAACTATTACATTGTTTTGTACACCTCAAACTAATAAAAATGTTAACAAATAAATTTAGAAAATCATTAAATAAATAAATAAATAAATAAATAAATAAATAAATAAATAAGAATCTGAACAACTAATTCAAAAGGATGTATATATACTCCTGAGTTCACTGCACTGCAGTACTATTTACAGTATCCAAGATATGGATGCAACCAAAATGCCCATCAATAGAAGATTGGATAAACAAATATGGTACATATATACAGTGGAATATTACTCAGCCATAAAAAAATGAAATCTCACCATTTGAGACAACATGGATTGTCCTAGAGGGTATTATGCTAAGTGGAATAAGTCAGACAGAGGGAGACAAATACCATATGATCTCATTTAGATGTGGAATCTAAAGTACAAAATAAACAACAATAGCAATAGCAAAAAAATAAAAAAGAAAACATAAAACAGAAATGGACTCATAAATACAGAAACAAACTGATAGTTGCCAGAGTCGAGGGGTTTGGAGAATTTGGTTAAAAAGGTGAATAAACTGAGGGTTGCTAGATGGGCAAAGGGGGGTGGGGGAAAGGGGGAAGGTGAGGGGATTAGAAAACAATCAGTAACCACAAGATGGCCACGGGGTTTTGAAAATTAATCTGGGGAACGTAATTTAGTGGTTACCAGAGGGTAAGGGGGTTGGGGAGGTGGGAGATGAGGGTAAGGGGGATCAAATATATGGTGATGGAAGGAGAACTGACTCTGGGTGGTGAACACACAATGTAATTTATAGATGATGTGATACAGAACTGTACACCTGAAATCTATGTAATTTTACTAACAATTGTCACTCCAATAAATTAAAAAAAAAGGTGAAGAGATTAAGAAATACAAATTAGTAGTTACAGAATAGTCACACAGATGTAACGTATAGCACTGTTAATAATGTTGTAACAACTATGTATAGTGTCACATGGGTTCTAGACTAATCAGGGGAATTACTGCATAAATTATATAAATGTCTAACCACTGCTGTACATCTGAAACTAATATAAAATAATACAGAATATCAACTGTAACTGAAAATATAAATAATTTTAAAAAATATTAACAAGGTAATACATGTTAACATTAGCACTGGTTCAAGCTTGCAAAATAGATGGTATAAGTTCAGAGTCAGCTCCAGGTCAGGTTCAATTTTATATTTTATTTCTAACCTTTCCAATATTCAGAAAATGTGAAGTAACGTGATGGGGTCTGTTGGTTCCTTTGAAAACCTATTTATTTTCAAGAAGTTTGGTATCTCTCTGTCTGACCATAAAAAGGGTAGTTAAAAAGACTTTCTTGGAAATGTATCTCAGTAGTAGCCACTGAGATCAGTCTTATGGTTTGCTGTGAGGGATTACACAGACTCTCTCAGTCTCCATCTCTGCTCAATAGCCTCTCTCCTTACAGATTTTATGGTTACTGAGATTCTCACTTTGGAGTCATGTCTGTGGACTGAAGAGGTAAGACATAGCTAGTTTAGATGGTAGGAAAAAGGAGCAAGAAATATGTTCAAATCACTGATGGATAACAAGCCCAGGAAAGGGACAGGAAGAGGGCACTAAAGGAGAGTAGAGATGTATGTAGACTTTTTTTTTCTTTTTCACAATTGCACCAGGGCTAGAACCAAAGTGGGGAGGGGTGGGCAGAAGAGAAAACACTTTCTCTCCTTCAGATGAAGTAAAATGACAGTTTGAATATGACTTGTAAAGGTAACAGTTGCCATTATATTAGACTCTGGGCATATTATTTAGCCTTTGACTTCCACAATGAAATCCAAACCCTCTTCACCATCTTTACTACTACAAGCCTAGTCCAAGCCAACATCATCCCTCAAATGGGTCTTCTATCAGCCTCTTCACTGGCCTCTTTTTTTCAACACTTGCCTCTTACAACCACTGCAAAACATAAATCAGATATTGTGACTCCCTGGCTTAAAACTCTCCAATGGCTTCCCATTGAAAGTGGAATGAAATTCTCAGTCTTTTTCATGGTTTCTTGCCTATCTCTGCAATCTTATATCCTATCACTCTTATTCTCCCTTTGAAGTCCACCTACACTGTCTTTCATTCTGTGATCACCTTTGACCATCCCTGAGCTTGTTCTTATCTCAGGTCATCTTGCACTTCCCCTTCTGCACAAATTTAAAAAATTTCTTTTTAAAACATGTTTATTTTTCTCATCCTTCACTAAGTGATAATCTCCATGGGGGAAGAGTACTTGTCGGTCTTGATCATCATTGCATCTGTCTTGAGTGTTTGGGTCATAGATGAAATGCAATAATTGCCTAATAAAAGCTTGTCAAAAGAATAAATAAATGGCAATGGGAGCCAGAAAGTCATGAAAAGAAGAGTAGATAAGTAGTCAAGAAGGCCTCGCTGAAATGAGTTATCATGGCTATAGGGATCCAAATAATTGTGCTTTTGAGATTTTCCATAGGTACACTTAGCACTTCAGAAGAAAAAAGTTGGCAGTTTATCCAGGGTTTGAATTGGCAAGGCACAAACTTTGACAGATTGTTGAGGGGCTAGGGAATCCTAGGGTGTTAGTGAGCACATCCTCAAAACAGCTGCCCACAGAGCCAAGGTGAGTATGGAGGCAAACCACTATGAGAGGTAAATGACTGGGAGCATTGGGACTAACTGAAGGTTTGAAGGTGATGACGGAATCAAAAAGAGAACATTCAACATGAAATAAAGAGTAGAGAACCATAGAAGCACAGGAGATTGTGGTTAGAGATGAGGATCAGAATTCAGGATCATGGATCAGTGATGGAATGTATGTTATGACTGAAATGAAGAGAGTACGCAGTTGAGGAAGTGAGTTCAGGGCCAGAATGAAAAGACCCTCAATTACACAGCAATGTCTTACTTAACTATAAAATCTCTCCCCTGACAACATTGTAAAACTACTGGACCATTCAACTTTACAGTGGACTCCCTACTCCTTCAGGTATAGTCTAACTAATTATACAGGACATATCTCAAATAGTCCATGATAGTATGTGATCACTGACTTTGGAGAACCTGGGCCAGAATTAAGAAGAGGGGAACTTCTCTCTAGCCTTCTCTCATCTGGCTTTTCTCCAGCTCTTAGACCCTATCCCTAGCTCTAAATCTTTCTACATAAAAAAGCCTCTATCAGAGGGCCCTAATGGAGCTAGTAGCTAATCGAATTCACCATAAGATGAGAATGACTGAAAGCCTTACCAATCCTGGGTAACATAAAAATTTTGACAATGTCCTCCCTGTATTAACGCAAATCAATGAATAGTACATAAGGTGGAAATTTAGGGCCATTGTTAGTGCCAACTTTTGCTAGATTTAAGGTCATCTCTAGGAGGCAATATCCCCAGGCTTTTCTTTTGTGCTCTTAAATATGTATGTGGAATTAGTATCTCTTGGCAGCAGTGCCATCTATTTAGATTAAACCTGGATTACAGATTCTCTGACTACATAGGATTAGTGAGAACAATGAAATCTCAGAGCAAAGAAAACAACTCTAATCCCCACACATTTATTTGGCTATTGACATGACCTCCAAGGAGAAAGTGTCCCTCCCTGAAGCATGAGGCTCTTAGGCACATATTTCCTGGTACAACATTTTTAGATCCATTAGGACTAGCAAGCACGATGGTTGCTAGGATACTATAAATCAGTAAAGAAAATATCACATAATGGTAGGTGCAAAGAGGCAGGCACTGGATTCTTTTGCAGACTATGTACTGGGCTGTTACTTATGAACATCATGATCAGGATAATTTTCAACAGCTCCTATTTTCCTTCTGGAAACTAGGATGCCATTGCATTTCAATTGGTAGAGTGTTTATAATTCATATTTTTCAAGGGGTAATTGAAGTTGTGAAAGTTGAGCCTTATAATTACTACTGAGGAGTCTATTAATGAGTAAGAAGGAGGTTGGGCTGTGCATGTGTGTGTTTTTTCCCTGACTATTAAATGGCAACTTCAATTTGCGAATGAAATCACCCTCCATTGATTTCCAGTATATTCTGCCATCATCCAGACAGCACTTTCAAAGTGTTCTGTAAATGAGATTTGTAGGTGAGGTAATTGCTGCTGCAAAAGCATGTAATAGAAGGCAAGCTTTAGAACTGCCACATTCTTGATGTTGTAACTTAACTACCTCCTTTCCAAATCAAAGCCGAGTGGGATAGAAGGTAAGGTTCTGTTTGATTATTGACCTTGCCTCTTATCTCCTAAGGGAGGAGACACTCCAGGTAATACTTTGATCCCATCTCACTTTTTTGATGTTAATTACTTAACTGTAAAATGAAAGGGAAAAACGTTTTTAGCAAATTGCTTAGTATTGTGATCACAGCTTGGATACTCTTAGATTTTGGGTATCTTCCCTTAAAACTAAGAAATAGTAACCAATCCTTTTGTGATGATCTTTCAATGGTGTTGTCCAAGAGAGGGTAAAATAGCTTCTTCCCAGATGGGACTTCTAAGTGTGGTGCTTGAGTGAGAGTTGAAGGGAGACTAAAATTCATTTTCATAGACTGATTCTGTCTACATTCAAGTACCTGAGTGATATTCATTGACAGTGGACCTCTATCTGGGTCAGTGCTTGAAAAGCAGGTTCTTCATCAACTATCAGTTCTTGTGCCTGAATGCCTGGGGAAGGCTCATTAGGAGAACATAATGCACCTGAGACAGGCTGCTCTCCACCACCAATCTTTTAATTAAAAGCATGGGGTAGGTTGGTACTATGCTGTGTCTATATCATAAATCCTTCATTCACAAGTTTCTATCGTAAGTAATTGATAGCTATATGCCTCCCTCTCTATTGTCTACCATTCACCCAGTTTGAGATTTTTTTTTTTTTTTTTTTTTTTTTTTTGGTGTGGTGGGCATTTGTTGTTAATTTCTTTGGCTTCCCACAGTCCTTAAAGATTTTGGCATCTAGCCAGTGCTTAATTAATGTTTGTTTAGTTAAATAAGTTTTTTAGCTATAGTAATGTTCGAAATAAGTCCGAGTTGTTTCAAGATTTGTACCTGAAAAGCCACAAGCCCAAACAATATACCAGTTGGCTGAGTGCAGGACATAGATTTATTGAGACTTATAGACTGGGGAGAGTCTCCGGTGGTGGCCAGCCAGAGCAGTGGCACTCTGCACTCAGGAGGAGGAGAAGCGAGGTTATAGAGGAGTCACCTGGGGTGTCATGCGGGGACTCAGCTCCCGCTCCCCACACAAGAACACAGGATGGTGAGGCCAAAAAGGAACACCCACGGAGCCATAAGTAGGGGAGTCATATCACTATAGTCTCACTGGCGCCTGGGTTGGAGACACAGGAGGCAGGAGCCACAGAATCCGCAATCCACGCTCCACCACACTTCGCCGTGCTAACTGCAATCGGCTCCTGCTCGCTCAGCCACAATCTTCTTGTTAGCCCCCATTTTCTGCTAGCGTAGCCACAGCAGTTATATTAGTGGCCAATGGCTCATTGGTTACAGCTGACAGCCAACTAGACACAGCTGACGGCCATCCAATCACAGATGATGGCCATTTACTACCTGAGCCAGCACCTTTCCATGTGAGGCTGAGAGCCTGGAAACTGCACTCCTGGCTCTGTCCCCGCAGTAGGTCTTGTGCCAATGGCAAAAGGAGGTTGTTTTTGGTGTCTCACTGGAGTATGAGACGATATGTCCCAGTTGCTTAAATTTGGAGGGCCTGGTAGGTCCCAGCTATCAGGAAAGTATACACACTAGGCCTTTGTCTTTGAGCGGAGTTGTTGATGGTCCTGAGGACCTGTAGCAGCCAGGTGAGGCTGTTTGCCTCCTGATTTCCAGGTGGAGTATTTAACCCTGCATAAGCTGGGACATGGTACACTGTGACAGTTTTCAGCTGCACCACTGCCCATATGTCTTGTCATAAGTTCTTGTCCCACAGCAGTCACTTTGTAATCATCCAATCATTTGCAGTCCAGGTTGGAAGCCATAGAGTGAGGCCCTTGAAGACCGCCCAACTGTTGGTACACAGGGTAACATCTGTTGTCTCTAAAACAGTCACCATCCATGCTGCCCATAGTTCCACCCACTGACTGCTTTGCCCTGTTCCAGTATCCCACCATAAGGTATCGATGGGGAGTCCACTGGGGCAGCTGCCCTGCTGCAGAGCCATCTGTGTACCAGACATCTGGTTGGATTGCTCCTTGTCCTTCTGTCATGCAGGGTGTCATGTGGGGTCTCAGCTCCCGCTCCCCATATAAGAACGCAGGACATGGTAAGGCCAAAAAGGAACACCCAAGGAGCCATAGATAGGGAAGTCACACCACTACAGTCTCACTGGCGGCTGGGTTGGAGACACAGGAAGCAGGAGCCACAGGATCCACAACCTGCCGTCCACTTCTCTATCAACCAACCTCACTTGCTAGCTGCAATCTGCCATGCTAACTGCAATCCACCTCTCTGCAATCCACAATCCACGCTTGCTAGCTTAGCCATGTCAGTTATATTACTGGCTAATGATTAACCGGTAACAGCTGATGACCATCTACTACCTAACCCAGCACCTGTCCACATGAGGCTGAGAGCCTGGAAACTGCTCTCTGGGCCTCTGTCCCCACACTTTCCTTCATGGGGAATTGTTGTATGTCCATATCTGGGGTGTCAGCAGAGAGGCCCATAGTGAGATAGGTCACAGGTCTCAGGATAGCATGCATCTCCTCACTGAGGGGGCTAGTTGAAAAAGTGCTGCACTGCTGTAAATAAGCATGCCATTTAGTCAGTGTCTGTGATATACTTGAATGTGGTTTCCTCAGTGTGTACTGAATCTACCCAGCAATCTGGAGGGAAGTCTTTATGGTGAGAGGGACCATGCTGGTGAGTGGTTCGCACTGATGAAGGGCATGGCACCACACAGAGTTGTTTTTAGATGGAGCAGTACCACTTCTCAAATCCTTTTCATAATTGTAACTAGAAGCCAAGAGACACATGATGTCCATTCTGCTGCTGCCACAAACTCCAGTCAAAACCCTCTGTGACATTAGCTACATCCAATTCACAGGTCATATCAGGTGGAATCATACCAAATACCTGCATCTGATTGACTGCCCATTTTGCAGCAATGACTGTCTCAGTATGCTGGGTTTCCCAATCCCAAAGCACCCTCTTCTTGACCTGTCCGTATAATGGACTAAGGATTTGGGCCAACTTGGGGGTGAAGGGTTGCCAATAGCCCAGGAGGCCCAAAAAAGACTGTAACTGGGGAACAGATGTGAGAAGGGGAAAAGCCTGTATTTTTGTTAATAACTGCTTCTGGCATGACTTTTATCTTACCTGCTCACATTACATCCAAGAATTTGACAGAGAACACAGGCCCTTGCACTTTGGTATGGTTCACTGCCCATCCTCATTGCTTCAGGTGGGGAATCAGTGTTCCAGCTGCTTGCTCTAGATCTGAAAGAGACTCACAGGTTAGCTTGTCATCTATGTAGTGAAACAGGTGCACTGAGATAGGCCTTTGCCTGAGCTGCAGATCTCTTGCCATGAGGCCATGGGAAATAGTGTGACTATGCAGGTAAATTTGGGGGAGAATTGTAAATGTCCATTGTTGTCTTTCCAACGTGAAGGCAAATTGGTCTTGACTAGCTGGATCAATAGCTATCCTGAAAAAAAAGCATTAGTTAGATCTATGACAAAATGGTATGTTCCCAGGGCTCGTCCAATGTCATCTAGGAGGGAAGCAATATTAGGTACAGCTGCATAGAGTGGGGGAGTTACTTTATGCAATATCCGGTAATCCAGTCACCTTCCAAGTGTCATCTGGTTATGGGTGACACAGACAGCACCTCCCCTTTCCCTTTTGGTTCAGCAGACTCTTTCAGTTTCTCCTAGGTCAGATGCTTTTTGTGCAGCACAGGAGATTACTTGCCCTGCCAGGGGACTCAAGATGGAAAAACCAAGGTACCATAACGTTTACTAGGGGATGACTGTAAAATGACATCTTTGATCCCTGCTGTAAAATTTTTATTATCTGCCATGCTAAGTTCTGAGAATAGACAGCATGTCTCATTTCCAGACTTCAAAGAATGTCCTGCAATTCTATAGTCTGCCACCTCATGGGTTGCTTGGGTATGTCTCCTCGCTGGGCCAGGCTGCCTTGCAAGTAGCAATTAACTATGCAAGGAGTGAAATCATTTTCTCCTCATTAATGGTGCATGAACCCCTGCCTGAACAAGGGGTGGCTTGTTACCAGTGCAAGTTTACTCATCTCAGTCCCTGTTCAGAATGACTTGTTCTGCCTCGTTATCCCATAACGGAAGCAGCCATTCCAACAGACTTCAGCTAGCTTTCTGCCTAAAGCCATTGCCCATCTCCACCAATTCAGCAGCAGTATACTCTTTCATAGAGGTAAATAGCTTCCTCTTGGGTGCCGGCAAATTAGGAAGGTTAACTCCCTGTGACTGGTCCTGTTCTGTTTTCATTTTTGCTACAGAATTGGATAAGCTTGCAGCATGGGGAGTGCACGGTTGCACATCCGGACATCCCTTTCTATTACATCTTCCCACATGTCCTCTACATCATCAGAAGAGGTGTCTACGGGATCCCAGGCCTTGGGATTTCAGTCAGGGTGGTGAGCACCCGGTGGACCCAGGCCATGGCTGCTGCCACTGTTCAGTCAGCTTTCTTTCTCTCTAAACCCATGTCCTTGGCTACGGTGCTCAGTAATTTCTCCATCCCAGCCATCCCACATATGCACGTGGCAGCCCCCACCCACTGATTATTGATGTTACAGCCATTCACACAGAGGTGCTGGGCCATCCCTGGATTTCTGCTGCAGAATGCCCCTTCTCTTTTCCCATGTCCACATGGACACAGGTGTTTTTGGGCTCCTGGCTGGTTGGCCAATTGTTCAGACTGAATCCAAGTTGTTCCAAGATTTGTGCCTGAGAAGCTGCAAACACAAAGCACACACCAGGTAGCTGAGTGCAAGACATAGGTTTACTGAGATTTACGGACTGGGGACAGTCTCCAGTGGTGGCTGGCCAGAAGGGTGGCACTCTGCACTCAGGCAGAGAAGAAATGAAGGTATACAGGCACAGCAAAACAAAGACTGTTCCATAGTAAAAATCATTTGGCTGGCCCTGCAGGCCTGTTCTCATGCACACAGCATCCCAAAAAGGTGGGAGACCTTGACTGCCTGCTAGCTCATCTGACTATGAGCCAGGTCCCTATGAGTAACTACTAAGAATCAGGTGAAAGTAGTATAAGTGCTTTTGCTCTAACTTGAATATGGTTGGAGGAGTCTAAACCTCGTATAATCTGAAAATAAATATTAGTCACCTTTGAAATCTTTACTATGATTTTTTTTTTATAAATAGAAAGAGGAAGACAAAACGTTTTTAAAAATAAATTTTAAACTCTGCAGATAAAAGATTCTAATGATGGTGATGATGATAAAAGAATGTCATGAAAGAAGGTCATCATTTATCCAGACTCATATTTCCTTCCTATCTAGTTCCCTTGCTTGATGTAATTTAAGGTCCTAGCATGCCTGATATTATTGTCAGAATTAGTGGGGTCAGATTCCCCATGAAATTGTCCTTCTAGATTACTTTATAGGGAGCTGCTCCCAGGGAAATTGTGCAGCCACAGTGAGGTGCCATGAGAAATAGAACAGAAATATCAGCCTAGAATTTATCTGTCATAATGACCTATCTACTATGAAGCTTGCCTTAGGGAGCAGGAAAGACTGGACTCTCATTTGTTTTTTCCATTATTGGTACAAACAGATGCAAGGCTAGGCTGAGTCAGGATTTTAGGAGTTTCTGGAAGAAATTCATGTTGTAAGAGGTCAAAGGAGAGACGTCAGTCAGGGACTTCTGCACTTTGGACACATTTTTTTTTTAAATGAAAATAGCATCTGAGTGTGGGCTTGGGAAGCCTGGAGAACCAAATTTGTAAGCAAGGGATCAGGTGGCGACAATTCAATAATGATCCTGAGACAGAAGTCAGACCTAAGATTTCAGAAAATAATTGTTCCCAAAAAGTACAAAAATAAAGTAAAAGATTTTGGTTTGCAGTTTTCAAAGAATGGTCTATTTGTTACTAGTGATCCCTGAAATCTTTTCATGAGGTCTGCAAATTCAACATTATTTTCATAGTAATACTAAGAAATCCTTTGTAGGCTGGACTATCTATAATACTGCCAATAAATACCTGCCAGAGCTAGAGTCCCAACTTTGACACCTACCAGAGTGACCCCTATGGGTAATGTATGAACTCCTTTGTGATTCAGAGTATCCATTTTTCCCTAAAGGGCTATGGGGTTAAATGAGTTAATATATGAAAAATAATTAGAACAGGGTCTAACATATACTAAGTGCTTTGTATGTGTTAATTTTTTATATAATTGGAGAACTATTTGAAACTGAAATCATGTGTGAGTACTAGACACAACATCGTTAGAAATATTTGATGGGAGTTTATGGAGGCCAAGTGCATGCCTTATACTTTAGCAAGTATTGGTAAAATCTAATTAGATCATGTCTCAGAGTAAGAAAGTGTTACTTTCTGTTGGCCTGTCACATTTCTACTGAGCTTTCCACAGTTTGAAACTAAGTCTTTGGTGAGAGGGTGTCAAGTTCAATATGCAATCACATAAAAGATTTTCCTCTGGTTTTATGCCACTTTTACTAACATACCAATCTATTTTCTTCTGCCATTAGATTTAAGTTCCCAATGTTAATTCCTTATTCCTACTTCTATAATACACAGGGTTTTTTTGTTTGTATGATTTTGTTTTCTGTTTGTTTGTTTGTATTTTTAAGGAGGACACAGCTAAGAGTGGCTCATGCGGGGATCAAACTGGCAACCTTGGTGTTATTAACACCACAATCTAACTAACTGAGCTAACAGGCCACCCTCTAATACGCTATTTTCTAAATGTGTTTTTATAACATCCCCCTTTCTCACCAAACTACCTTTATTTATAGAATTCTCACAAAATCATTTAACAAAATTAATTGCAATGCATTCTTTGAAAAGTCAAGGAGCGTCTCTGTGGTACTGTCAATTTTTTGACTTGAGTAGTGGTTACATGTGTGTTTGCTTTGTGATAGTTTATTGAGCTGTACATTCATGTTCTGTGAACATCTCTGTATGAGTTCTACTTCACAATAAAAAGAGATTTAAAGGGAAAAAGAAATAAATTGAGGGGAAAGGTCATATATGTTCCTTTAGGAGGAGATACAATATGGTTATTTCTTTTAATTCTTAACTTATGAATTATAGAGACGTCATCAAAATGGCAGCATAAGGTGAGCCTCTGTAAAGCTCCCCTGGAATTTACAACTAATCGAACAACAATAACTCCACAAAGGACACCCTGCACAGCAGACAGGCAAGAGGAAGTGGCCCACTACTGAATTCACCAAAAGGTGGGCGAATCACACGAACAGGGGAGGAGGGAAGCGAGAAGTGCGGAGAGACAGAGCCGTGCGGGCGGGCAGAGGACTCAAACCTAGCTCAGTGCTCCAAGCTCGCTGCATCCCAGAACTACCGCACCTGTGGGAGAGGGAAGACCTCGGACTGCTAGGGCTCCGCTTATGGCCCACAGGGCTGATGGGGTAGCATATAACACGGCTGAACCCAACAGTCACGGCAGAGACCTTGGAGAAAAGACTGAGGGAAGAAGGCTGAAAACGGTGGTTTAAGCCCTCACTGCCCAGCAGAGAAGGCAAGCCTCAGGCACTGAGACTAGCCGCCCCCTCCGTACACTCCCTGAGCTCACCCCGCCCCCACCTGCCCGGTGCTAGAAGCAGAACAGTAGCAGTGTCAGATCAAAAGAACAGAATACTTGCTGTTCTGAGAACGGTGGACCGCAGACACAGATTCAAAGCCCAAAAAGTTCCGCCAAAGGGGAGGGAGTTGTGGAAGCAGGACCGGCTGTGGTGGTGGTCACCACATTGTCCTGGGCCACCTCTCACACCTCACCCCACCCCTAGCCCCACCTATCTGGGCGGATCCATGCAGGACTAAACAGAACTGCTGAAACATATGGGCTCTGAATCTGGCGCAGGAAGAGCTTTGGAATTTCAAAAGCTCTCCGCATACCCACACGGACACTACACACTACCCAAGCGAACTATTAACAGAGGAGAAGCCCGTCTCTCAGGGAATCCCCCCATTGTGTGAGAAGATGAAATAGTGCAGAGAAAACATAGCACTACCGTGTGAGAGAAATAAAAGGCTGCAGTTGGAGAGAAAATAGAACATTCTACAAACAAGTACTGGAAAAACAAAAGAAAGACCTCTTCCTATCAACCTGTTGCAGAGGCCACTCCTGTAGATGTCTAGGAAGAGAAATAATAAATCAGTAATTCCCATGAATAACCAAGGCAAAAAGACAGCTCAAAAAGAAAGTGAAAACTCTCCAGAAAAGGAACTTAAAGATATGGAAATATGTAACTTAAATGACAGAGAATTCAAGATTGCAGTTCACAAATAACTCAACGAGATGCAAGAAAGCAGAGAAAGGAAGTTTAATGAACTAAGAGACACAATCAAAGAACAAAATGAGCATTTTACGAAAGAGATTGAAATTTTAAAAAAGAACCATACAGAATTTCTGGAGATTAAGAACTCAATAGAAGAAATTTAAAATGAAATAACTAGCTTAGGTAGTAGAGTTCACCAGATGGAGGAAAGAATCAGTGACATTGAATATAGAAACAGGGAAATTACACAGATGGAAGAAGAAAGAGACTTGAGACTTAAGAGAAATGAAAGAAATCTACAAGAACTTTCTGACTCCATCAGAAAGAGCAATATAAGAATAATGGGCATACCAGAAAGAGAAGAAAGAGACAAGGGAACAGAGAATATCTTCAAAGAAATTGGTGATGAGAACTTCCCAAACTTGTGGACAGAACTAGATCCTCGAATCCAAGAAGCAAATAGAACACCTAATAACCGCAATCCCAACAGGACTTCTCCAAGGCACATTGTATTGAAGCTGTCTAAAATCAACGTCAAAGAAAGAATCCTCAAGGCAGCCAGGGAAAAGAAGACGGTAACCTACAGAGGAAAGCCCATTAGATTCTCATCAGATTTTTCAGCGGAAACTCTACAAGCAAGGAGGGAGTGGAACCAAATATTCTAACTATTGAAAGAGACAAATTATGAGCCAAGAATAATGTATCCAGCAAAGATATCCTTTAGATATGAAGGAGGAATAAAGACCTTTCCAGACACACAGAAGATGAGGGAATTTTCTAATACACGACCTGCACTACAAGAAATACTAAAGGAGGCTATTCGACCACCATCAACAGGGACAATTTGTGGCAACCAAAACATAAAAAGGGGGAGAGTAAAGGCCTGAACTGGAATATGGGAATGGAGAAAGTAAGCGTGCTAAAGAAAATGGAATACTCTAAATATCAAACTTTCTCTTACTTAAACATAAAGGTAACCACTCAAGAAAAATCCAGAACTGAAATGAATACTGTAATAAAAGAAGAAACACAGGGAAACTTCATAGAATACCACCATACAGAAATAATAGTCAAAAACAAAAAAGCAAAGAAACACTGGAGACACAGCCTTACCAGAAAACTAAAGATAGAATGACAGGAAATCCTCACATACCAATAATCACTTTAAATGTAAATGGACTGAACTCACCAATAAAAAGGCACAGAGTAACAGATTAGATCAAAAAACTAAACCCAACCATATGCTGTCTCCAAGAGACACATCTCAGCTACAAGGAAAGCATAAACTCAAAGTGAAAGGGGGAAAATTGACACTCCAAGCAAATGGTACCCAGAGAAAATCAAGTGTGCCCATAAAGATATCAGATGAAACGGACTTCAGGGTAAAAAAGATAACAAGACACAAAGATGGACATTTCATAATGGTAAAGGGGACTATACAACAAGAAGACATAACAGTCATCAATATTTATGCTCCAAATCGGGAGCACCGAAATGTACCAAGCAACTACTAACAGACTTAAAGGGATGGAAGGAGAATTGACTCCGGGTGGAGAACACACAATGGGATTTGTAGATGATGTAATACAGAATTGTACACCTGAAATCTATGTAATTTTACTAACAATTGTGAGAGCAATAAATTAAAAAAATAAAAAAGAACTAAAAGAAGAAACTGACCAAAACAAAATTATACTAGGGGACTTAAATACATCATTGGCAGCTATGGATAGATCATGCAAACAGAAAATAAATAACGAAATAGCCATCCTAAATGACACATTAGATGAAATGGACATAACTGACATATGTAGAGCACTTCATCCTAAAACATCAGACTATACATTCTTTTCTAGTGTACATGGAACATTCTCAAGGTTAGACCATATATTGGGACATAAAATCAGCCTCAGCAAATTTAAGAAGAATGAAATCATACCAAACATATTCTCTGATCACAACGCTTTGAAATTGGATATCAACTGCAAAAAGAAAGCAGGAAAAAACACAAATACATGAACATTGAACAACATACTTTTAACAACGACTGGGTTAAAGAGGAAATTTGAGGAGAGATCAAAAGATACATAGAAATAAATGACAATGAAAATACATCCTACCAAAATTTTTGGGATGCAGCAAAAGCAGTTTTAAGAGGGAAATTTATATCATTACAGGCCTATCTCAAGAAACAAAAAAATCCCAAATAAATAACCTCATGTTACACCTTAAAGAACTAGAAAAAGAAGAACAAATGAAACCCAAGGTCAGCAGAACAAAGGAAATAACACAAATCAGAGCAGAACTAAATGAAATAGAGAACTAAAAGACAATAGAAAAAACTAATGTGACAAAGAGCTGGTTCTTTGAAAAGATTAACAAAATTGACAAACTGTTGGCTAGACTCACTAAGATAAAAGAGAGAAGACACTAATTAACAGAATCAGAAATGAAAAAGGGGAAGTTATCACGGACTCCACAGAAATACAAAGGATCATCCAAGAATAGTATGAAGGACTATATATGCCACTAAATTCAATAACCTAGAAGAAATGGACAAGTTCTTAGAAACATATAGCCTTCCAAGGCTGAACCATGAAGAACTGGAAAATCTGAACAGACAGATCTCCAGTAACGAAATTGAATCAGTCATCCAAAACCTTCACAATAGCAAAAGCCCAGGACCAGATGGCTTCACTAGTGAATTCTACCAAACCTTCAAAGAGAATCTAATACCAATTCTGCTCAAACTCTTCCAAAAAATTGAAGAAGACACAGTACTCCCTAACTCATTTTATGTGGCCAACATTACCCTGATACCAAAACCTGGTAAGGACAACACAAAAAACAAAACTACAGACCAATATCTCTGATGAATATAGATGCAAAAATCCTAAACAAAATTCTAGCAAAAGGAATACAACAATGCATTAAAAAGATCATTCATCACGACCAAGTGGGGTTCATCCCCTGGAGCAGAAGGATGGTTCAACATCCGCAAATCCATCAATGTGATACATCACATAAACAAACTAAAGGACAAAAATCATATGATTATATCAATTGATGTAGAAAAAGCATTCGACAAAATACAATATCCATTTGTGATTAAAACACTTAATAAAATAGGTACAGAAGGAAAATACCTTAATGTAATAAAGGCCATATATGACAAACCCTCAGCTAATCTCATAATTAATGGTGAAAAACTGAAGCCCTTTGCTCTACGTTCAGGAACACGACAGGGCTGTCCGCTATCACCTCTGCTTTTCAACATAATGTTGGAAGTCGTTGCCAGAGCAATAAGCAAGAGAAAGAAATAAAAGGAATCCAAATTGGGAATGAAGAAGTTAAATTGTCACTTTTTGCAGATGACGTGATGCTATATATAGAAAACCCTAAACACTCCACCAAAAAGCTCTTAGAAACAATCAAAAAATACAGTAAAGTTGCTGGCTACAAAATCAAGGTAGAAAAGTCCATTGCATTCCTATATACTAACAATGAAATCTCAGAAAAAGAAATACAAAAACAATTCCTTTTGCAATTACAGCATAAAGAATAAAATACCTGGAAATAAAGTTAACCAAGGATGTGAAAGACCTATATGCTGAAAACTATAAGACATTTTTGAAAGAAATTGTAGAAGACACAAAGAAATGGAAAGACATTCTGTGCTCATGGATTGGAAGAATAAACATTGTTAAAATGGTCATATTACCCAAAGCAATATACACATTTAATGCAATCTGCATCAAAATCCCAATGGTATTTTTTAAAGAAATAGAACAAAAATTTATCAGATTTGTTTGGAACCACAAAAAACCCAGAATAGCCAAAGCAATCTTAAGAAAAAAGAACAATACTGGAGGTATCATTCTCCCTGACTTTAGCTTGTACTGCAGGGCTACAGTAATCAAAAAAGCATGGTATTGGCAGAAAAAAAAAGACACATAGACCAATCGAATAGAATTGAGAACCCAGAAGTAAAACCACATAAATGTTGACACATAATTTTTGACAAAGAAGCAAAAAACATACAGTGGAGAAAAGACAGCCTCTGCAATAAATGGTGCTGGGAACATTGGTTAGCCATGTGCAAAAGAATGAAATTGGACTGCTATCTGTCACCATGTAGCAAAATTAATTCAAAGTGGATCAACGAGTTAAGCATAAGACCTGACACAATAAACTGCATAGAAGAAAACATAGGTACTAAAATTATGGACATTGGGTTCAAAGAGCATTTTATGAATTTGACTCCAAAGGCAATGGAAGTAAAAGCTAAAATGAACAAATGGGACTGTATGAAACTTAAAAGCTTCTGCACAACAAAAGAAACCATCGACAAAATAAAGAGGCAACCAACTGAATGGGAGAAGATTTTTGCAAACAGTGCCTCCGATGAGGGGCTAATATCCAAAATATACAAGGAACTCATGAAACTCAACAACAAAAACACAAACAACCCATTTGAAAAATGGGCAGAAGACCTGAAGAGACATTTCTCCAAAGAGGACATACAAATGGCAAATAGACATATGAAAAAATGCTCAACATCACTAATCACCTGAGAAATGCAAATAAAAGCCACAATGAGATATCACCTCACCCTAGTCAGAATGGATATCATCAATAAGACAAGTAGTAACAGTGTTGGAGAGGCTGTGGAGAAAAAGGAATCCTCATACACTGTTGGTGGGAATGCAGACTGGTGCAGCCGTTATGGAAGGCAGTGTGGAGGTTCCTCAAAAAATTACGAATAGAATTACCATATGACCCAGCAATCCCTCTCCTGGGTATCTACCCAAAAAATCTGAAAACATCTACACAGAAAGACACGTGTGCTCCAATGTTCATTGCAGCTTTGTTTACGGTGGCCAAGACATGGAAACAACCAAATTGTCCTTCGATAGATGAATGGATAAAGAAGTTGTGGTATATATACACAATGGAATACTATATGGCGGTAAGAAAAGATGATATAGGAACATTTGTGACAACATGGATGGATCTTGAGAGTATAATGTTAAGCGAAATAAGTCAGACAGAAAAAGCAGAGAACCATACGGTTTCACTGATATGTGGTATATATACCAAAATCAACAAACAACAAGACAAACAAATGAGAAACAAGAACTCATAGACACAGAGTTCTTTAGTGGTTACCCTAGGGTAAGGGGGGTGGGGGGTGGGAGATGAGTGTAAGGGGGATGAAATATATGGTGATGGAAGGAGAAACGACTTCGGGTGGTGAACATACAATGGGATTTATAGGTGATGTGGTACAGGATTGTGCATCTGAGATCTATATGATTTTGCTGACAATTGTCACCCCAATAAATTAAGAAAAAAAATGAACTGGAAAGAGAAGAAAAACGAAAGCAAAGCTCAGCAAAAGGAACAAAATAATAAAAATTAGAGCAGGAATAATTGAAATAGAGAACAAAAAGACAATACAAAAACTTAATGCAACAAAAAGGTAGTTCGTTGAAAAGATTAATAAAATTGACAAACCTTTCAGTAGACTCAATAATGTAAAAAGAGAAAAGACACAAATAAACAGAATCAGAAATGAAAGTGGAAAAATTATTACAAGTAACACAGAAATACAAAGGATCATACCAGAATATTATGAAGGACTATGCTACCAAATTCAATAACCTAGAAGAAATGGTCAAGTTCTCAGAAACATGTAGCCTTCCTAGACTGAATCACAAAAAACTGGACAATGTAAATAGACTGATTAATAATAAGGAAATTGACTCAGTCATCCAACACCTTCTTGAAAGGAAAAAAAGGAAGAGATCAGGACACAAACATACACAGAGGAAATACCATCTGAATACACAGGGATAAGACGGTCATCTACAAGCCAAGGAGAGAGGCCTTGGAAGAAACGAGTCTTGCCAACACCTTGATCTTGGATTTCTACTTTCCAGTATTGCAAGGCAATAAATTTCTGTCGTTTCACTATCCCCTCCCCCCCACACACACACAAAAAAAGCAAAACCCAGGGCCAGATGGCTTCACTAGTGAATTCTACCAAACATTCGAAGAGGATCTAACACCTGTCCAACTCAAACTCTTCGAAAAAATTGTAAAAGATTCAATACTTCCTAACTGATTTTATGAGGCCAACATCATCCTGATCTCAAAACCTGGTAAGGATAATACATACATACACTTAAAGTTACAGACCAATATCTGTATAATGCAGATGCAAAAATCCTAATCAAAATTCTAGCAAATCAAATACAACAATACATTAACAAATCAAATACAATAATACATCACAATCCAGTGGGGTTCATCCCATGGTCACAAGGATAGTTCAAAATAAGCAAATAAATCAATGTGATACCCACATAAAAAAAAAAAAAGAGATAAAAATAACTTTATGATATGAATAGATGCAGAAAAAACTTTTTGATACCATACAGAATCCATTTGTGATTAAAATATTGAATAAAATGCATATAGAAGACTACATCATCAAAGTGGCAGCCTGAGGAGAGCCTCTGGAAATCTTCCCTGGAATTTACAACAAATTGAAAAACTATAACTCCACAAAGGACACCCTACACAGCAGACAGGCAGACTAAGAGGCTCACTACTGAATTCACCTACAGGTGGACAAATTGCACGAGCAGGGGAGGAGGGAAGGGAGAAGTGCAGAGAGGGGGCTGTGCGGGCACAGAACGCAGACCTAGCTCAGTGCTCCTAGCTCCCTGCATTTCAGAACTACCACAGCTACGAGAGAGAGAGAGAGAGAAGAACTTGCACTGCTAGGGCTGGGCTTATGGCCCACAGGGCTGAGGGGACAACATATAACACGGCTGAACCCAACGCTCATGCCGGAGACATTGGAGCAAAGATTGAGGGAAGAAGTCTGAAAACGATGGTTTAAGCCCTCACTGCCGCAGAGAATGGAAGCCTTAGACACTGAGACTAGCTATTCCCTCCTTACTCTCCCAGAGTTTACCCCGCCCCCATCTGCCCATTGCTAGAAGCTGAACAGTAGCCGTGTCAGACCAAAAAACAGAATATTTGCCGTCTGAGAACTGTGGTCCGCAGACAGAGATTCACAGCCCAACTAGTTCTGTCAAAGGGGAGGGAGCTGTGGAAGCAGGACTGGCTATGGTGGTGGTCGCCGCCATTGCTCTGGGCCACCTCTCACAACCCACCCTTTCCCTGTCCCCACCAATTTGGACAGATCCCTGTAGGAGTAAACAGAACTGCTGAAACACACAGGCTCTGAATCTGATGCAAGAAGAGCTTTGGAACTTCAGAAGCTCTCCGCATCCCCCCTTGAACATGGTACTCTATGAACCAGGCAAACTGTTAACAAAGGAGAAGACTGTCTTCCATAAAATCCCCCCATTGTGCGAGAAGCTGGACTAGTGCACAGAAAACATAACACTACAGTGAGAGAGAAAAAGAAAGGCTGCAGTCGGAGAGAAAATAAAACATTCTACAAACACATACAGCAAACCAAAAGAAAGCACTGTCACTATCAACTTTTTGCATAATCCACTCCCGCAGATGTCTAGCAAGATAAATAATAAATCATTAAGTGCTATGAATAATCAAAGGAAAAAGACAGCTCAGAAAGAAAGTGAAAAGTCTCCAGAAAATGAACTTAAAGATATGGTAATATGTGAATTAAATGACAGTGAATTAAAAATTGCAGTGCTGAAAAAAACTCAACGTGATGCAAGAAAACACAGAAGGGCAGTTTAATGAACTCAGAAACAAAATCAAAAAACAACACGAACATTTTATCAAAAGATTGAAATTTTGAAAAACAACAAAATAGAATATCTGGAGATTAAGAATTCAACAGAAGAAATAAACAATAAAATAGCCAGCTTAGGTAGTAGAGTTGACCAGATGGAGGAAAGAATCAGTGACATCGAAGATACAAACTTGGAAATTACATGGATGGAAGAAGAAAGACACTTGAGACTTAAAAGAAATGAAAGAACTCTACAGAACTTTCAGAGTCCGTCAGAAAGAGCAATATAAGAATAATGGACATACCAGTGGGAGAATATAGACAGAAGGGAACAGAGAGTATATTCAAACAAATAGTCAATGGGAACTTCCCAAACTTGTGGAAAGAACTAGATCCTTGAGTCCAAGAAGCAAATAGAACACCTAATTACTTCAATCTCAAGAGGCCTTCTCCAAGACACATTGTATTGAAGCTGTCAAAATCAACGACAAAGAAAGAATCCTCAAGGCAGCCAGGGAAAAGAAGACGGTAACCTACAAAGGAAAGCCTATTAGATTATCATCAGATTTTTCAGCAGAAACTCTACAAGCCAGGAGGGAGTGGAATCAAATATTCACCGTATTGAATGAGAGAAATTATGAGCCAAGAATAATATACCCAGCAAAGATATCCTTTTCATATGAAGGAGGAATGAAGACGTTTCCAGACACACAGAAGCTGAGGGAATTTTCTAACACACGACCTGCACCACAAGAAATACTAAAGGAGGCATTTGGACCACCATCTACAGGGACAATTTGTGGCAATGAAAACATGAAAAGGGGGAGAGTGAAGGATTGAACCGGAATATGGGAATGGAGAAAGTCAGCATGCTGAAGAAAATGGAATACTCTAAATATCAAACTTTCTTTTACATAAACTTAGTGGTAACCACTCAAAAAATAATCCAGAACTGAAATTTAAACTGTAATAATAATAAAACAAAAACGGGAAAAAATCATAGAATACCACCACAAAGAAATAACAGACAACATCAAAAAGGCAAAAAAACAATGGAACACAGTCTTAACAGAAAACTAAAGATAGAATGACAGGAAATCCTCACATATCATTAATCACCCTAAATGTAAATGGACTTAACTCACCAATAAAAAGGCACAGAGTAGCAGACTGGATCAAAAAGCTAAACCCAACCATATGCTGTCTCCAAGAGACACATCTCAGCTACAAAGACAAGCATACCCTCAAAGTGAAAGGGTGGAAATTGACACTCCAAGCAAAAGGTATCCAGAGAAAATCAGGTGTAGGCAAACTGATATCAGATGAAACAGACTGCAGGGTGAAAAAGGTAACAAGAGACAAAGATGGACATTTCATAACGGTAAAGGGGACTATACAACAAGAAGACATAACAGTCATCAACATTTATGCCCCCAATCAGGGAACACTAAAATATTCCAAGCAACTACTAACAGAACTAAAGGGAGAAATTGACCAAAACACAATTATACTACGAGACATCATTGACATCACTGACAACTATGAACTGATCATCCAAACAGAAAATAAACAATGAAACAGAAACTCTAAATGACACCTGAGATGATATGCACGTAATTCACATTTATAGAGCACTTCATCCTAAAACATCATATTATACATTTTTTTCTAGTGTACATGGAACTTTCTCAAGGATAGACTATATGTTGGGACATAAAACTAGCATCAGCAAATTTAAGAAGATTTAAATCATACCGAGCATATTCTCTGATCACAAGGCTTTGAAATTGGATATCAACTGCAAAAAGAAAGCAGAAAAAAACACAAATACATGGACATTAAACAACATAATTTTAAAGAACGACCGTGTCAAAGAAGAAATTAGAGGAGAGATCAAAAGATACATAGAGATAAATGAGAATGAAAATGCATCTTACCAAAATTTTTGGGATACAGAAAAAGCAGTATTAAGAGGGAAATTTATATCACTACAGGCCTATCTGAAGAAACAAGAAAAATGCCAAAATAATAACCTCACATTACACCTTAAAGAACTAGAAAAAGAAGAACAAATGAAACCCAAGTTCAGCAGAAGAAAGGAAATAATAAAAATCAGACCAGAACTAAATGAAATAGAGAACAAAAAGATAATATGAAAAATTAACGTGACAAATAGATGTTTCTTTGAAAAGATTAACAAAGTTGGCAAACCCTTGGCTAGACTCGCTAAGATAAAAAGAGAGAAGACACTAATAAACAAAATCAGAAATGAAAAAGGGAAGTTATCACGGATACCACAGAAATACAAAGGATCATCCAAGAATACTATGAAGGAGTATATGCCACCAAATTCAATAAACTAGAAGAAATGGACAAGTTCTTAGAAACATATAGCCTTCCTGGGCTGAACCATGAAGAACTGGAAAATCTAAACAGACTGATCACCAGTAACAAAATTGAATCTGTCATCCAAAACCTTCCCGAAAGCAAAAGTCCTGGACCATATGGCTTCACTAGTGAATTCTACCAAACCTTCAAAGACCATCTAATACCAATCCTGCTCAAACTCTTCCAAAAAACTGAAGAAGAGACAGTACTCCCTAACTCATTTTATGAGGCCAACATTACCCTTACACCAAAACCTGGTAAGGACAAGAAAAGTAAACTACAGACCAATATCTTTGATGAATACAGATGCAAAAATCCTAAACAAAATTCTAGCAATCAAATGGAAAAATGCATTAAAAAGATTATACACCAATTGCCTTCTATGACCACAGTGCAATGAAATTAGAAATGAACTACAGGAAAAAAACTGGAAGACACACCAATTCAAAGGGAGTACAAGGAAGGAGATAATAAAGATCAGAGCGGAAATAAATGAAATAGAAACCAGAAAAACAATACAAAAGATCCAGGAATCCAATAATTGGTTCTTAGAGAAGGTAAACAAAATCGACAAACCTTTAGCCAGATTCATTAAAAAAAAAAAAAAGAGGACCCAAATTAATAAAATCAGAAATGAAAGAGGAGAAGTGACAACAAACACCGCAGGAAAAAAAAAAAAAAAGAAATTACTACAAACAAACTATATGCCACAAATTTGACAATCTGGAAGAAATGGACAATTTTCTAGAGGCGTACAACCTTCCAACGCTAACTCAACAAGAAACAGAAAACCTGAATAGACTGATTACCATCAGGGGAATTGAATCAGTAATCAACAATCTCCCAACAAACAAAAGCCAAAAATGGCTTTACAGGTGAATTTTACAAAACGTTCAAAAAAGAATTATCACCTATTCTCCTCAAGCTCTTCCAAAAAATCCAGGAGGGAAGACTCCTAAACACTTTTTACGATGCCACTATTATCCTGATCCCAAAATCAGACAAAGACACCACAAAAAAAGAAAACTACAGACCGATAACTCTAATGAATATAGATGCAAAAATCCTCAACAAAATATTAGCGAACAGAATTCAGCAATACGTTAAAAGATTATACACCATGATCAAGTGGGATTCATCCCTGGAATGCAAGGGTGGTCCACCATCTGCAAATCAATTAATGTGATACACCACGTTAACAAAATGAAAAATAAAAATCACATGATCATATGAATAGATGCAGAAAAAGCGTTTGATAAAATCCAGCAGCCATTTATGATAAAATCCCTTAAGAAAGTGGGAATAGAGGGACCATATCTCAACATAATAAAGGCCATATATGATAAACCAACAGCTAACATCATACTCAATGGGGAAAAGCTAAAATCATTCCCCTTAACATCAGGAACAAGGCAAGGTTGCCCACTTTCTCCACTTCTATTCAACATAGGGCTGGAAGTTCTAGCCACAGCAATCAGACAAGAAAAATAAATAAAAGGCATCCAAATCGGTAAGGAGGAAGTAAAATTGTGATTATATGCAGATGACATGATACTATATAGAGAGAACCCTAAAGACTCCACCAAGAAACTATTAGAGCTGATAGATGAATTTAGTAAAGTAGCAGGATACAAAATTAATATTCAGAAACTAGTTGCATTTGTATATACCAATAATAAAACATCAGAAGGAGAAATTAAAAAACAAAAAACAAAAAACAATCCGATTTACAATTTCTCCAAAGACTATAAAATACCTGGGAATAAATTTAACCAAAGAAGTGAAAGCTCTGTAGTCAGAAAATTATAAGACACTGAAGAAAGAAATAAAAGAAGATACAAATAGATGAAAACACATACCTTGTTCATGGATAGGAAGAATTAAAATAGTTAAAATGTCCATATTGCCTAAGGTAATATACATATTTAATGCAATTCCTATCAAACTACCAATGACGTTTTTCACAGAAATAGAACATATAATCCTAAAATTTATATGGGACCATAAAAGACCCCGTATAGCCTCAGCAATCTTGAGAAATAAGAACAAAGTGGGAGGTATAACAATACCTGACATCAAGTTATACTATAAGGCTACAGTAATCAAAACAGCACGGTATTGGCATAAAAACAGACACATAGATCAATGGAACAGAATAGAGAGTCCAGAAATATATCCATGCCTATACGGCCATTTAATCTATGGCAATGGAAGCAAGAATGTGCGGTGGGGTAAAGACAGTCTATTCAATAAATGGTGCTGGGAAACCTGGCGAGGATGTTCAGAAAAGGGAACCCTTGTGCACTGTTGGTGGAATGCAGATTGGTGCAGCTACTATGGAAAACAGTATGGAGGTATCTCAAAAATCTGAAAATGGAACTACCTTATGATCCAGCAATTCCACTCCTAGGTATCTATCCAGAGAAATCGAAAACTCCAATTCAAAAATCTTTATGCACTCCTATGTTTATTGCAGTACTATACACAATAGCCAAGACATGGAAACAACTGAAATGCCCATTGGTTGATGACTGGATTAAGAAACTGTGGTTCATTTATACAATGGAGTATTACACAGCCATAAAGAAGAAATCTTGCCATTTGCAACAACATGGATGGACCTAGAGAACATTATGTTAAGTGAAATAAGTCAGACATAGAAAGACAAATACCATATGATCTCACTTATACGTGGAATCTAAAGAAAAGAATAAGTGAATGAACTAATCAGAAACAGTTTTGGAGACATAGAGGAAAAACTGAGGGTTACTAGATGGGCGGGGGGGGACAAAGGGGGAGGTGAGGGGATTAGAAAACAGTCGGTAACCACAAGTTGGCCACGGGGTTTTGAAAATTAATTTGGGGAATGTAATCAATAATGTTGTAAAGATTTTGTAGCGTATCTGATGGACACTCGTCCCATGTGGGAGACCACCTCAGGGATGAGGTAGATGCCTGATCACTGCACTGTACACCTGAAGCTGAACAATAATGAATGCCAACTATAATTTTACATATATATATATATATATATATATATATATATATATATATATACACACACACATATATATATACACACACATATATATGTATGTATATATACACATATATATGTATATATACATATATATGTATGTATGTATGTATGTATGTATATACTTACAAGAAGTGGAGTACAGCATTAAGAATAGAGACAGTGGAAATGTAATGGCTCGGTGTGATGTCAGAGGGATAGTGGATGTGGGGAGGGGGGTTCACACAGTGTGAGGGATATAAATTATAAACACCTAAGTATTACTTTGTCTTGTGTACCTGAAACTAATACAAAAAAATAAATAAAGAAAAGAAAAATGTTAATCATCATGACCAAGTGGGGTTCATACCAGGCACACAAGGATGGTTCAACATACGCAAATCCATCAATGTGATACATCCCATAAACAAAATAAAGGACAAAAATCATATGGTTATATCAATTGATGCAGAAAAAGCATTTGACAAGATGCAACGTCCATTAATGATTAAAATACTTAATAAAATAGGTATAGAAGGAAAACGTCTTAACATAATAAAGGCCGCATATGACCAACCCTCAGCTAATCTCATCATTAATGGTGAAAAACTGAAGCCCTTAGCTCTACGTTCAGGAACACGACAGGGCTGTCTCCTATCACCTCTGCTTTTCAACATAGTGTTGGAAGTCCTTGCCACAGCAATCAGGCAAGAGAAAGAAATAAAAGGCATCCAAATTGGGAATGAAGAAGTTAAATTGTCTCTCTTTGCAGACGACATGATGATGTATATAGATAACCCTGAAGACTCCTCCAAAAAGCTATTAGAAACAATCAACCTGACAAAGGAAATGTACATTCAAGCCCAGAAATTGCAGAATTCCAAATAAGACGAATCCAAAGATGCCCACACCGAGACATTTCAATTGAAGTGCCAAAGATTAAAGACAAAGAGGGAATCCTAAAACCAGCAAGAGAAAAGTAGCTACTTATCCAAAAAGGAGTTTCCATAAGACTGAGTTGATTTCTGAACAGGCCAGAAAAGATCAGCATGAAATATTCAAAGTGATGGAAAGCAAGGGCCTATACCCAAGATTACTCTACAGATCAAAGCTATCATTTCGAATCAAAGGACAGATAAAGAGCTTCTCAGAAAAGAAAAACCTACCAAACCAGTATTACAAAGAATGTTAAAGGGACTTCCTTAAGATGAAAAAATAAATAAAAATGTGAATGATAAAATAGCCATAACTACATATCTATCAAAAATTACTTCTAATGTAAATGGATTGACTGTTTCAATCAAAAGATAGAGTGGCTGAATGGATAAGAAAACAAGACCCTTACATGTGCTTCCTACCAGACAAAAGACATACACAGACTGAAAGTAAAGAAATAGAAAAAGATATTTTATGAAAATGGACACAAACACAAAAAAAGCTGAAGTAACAATACTTATAACAGGCAAAATAGACTTCAAAACAAAGGCTATATCAAGAGATAAAGAAGAACACAGTAATCCCACTTCTGGATATATATACACAAAACAAAGAAACAAACAAAAACAAACAAACAAAAAAAACAAGATGATACTTTGAGGGGATACGTGCATCCATATGTTCACTGCAGCATGGGGTACAATGGCCAAGATGTGGACACAGCCGGGGTATCCATTGATGAATGAATGGATAAAGAGGAGGTGGTACATGCATACAATAGTATATTTCTCAGCCATGGAAGGGAATCTATTCTTGACATCTGTAGTGGATGGATGGACCCGCAGAGTATTTTGCTGTGTATAGTATATCAGACAGAGAAAGACAGATGCAATGTGATTTTGCTTATATGTGGAATCTAAAGAACGAAATAAACAAACAAAACAGAAACAAATTCATAGATACAGAGAACATTTTGATGGTTGACAGATGGGAGGGGACTTGGGGATTGGGTGAAAAAGAAGAAGGGATTAAGAAATACAAATTGGCAATTGTCACCCCAATAAATTTAAATAAAAAAAAAAAGAAATACAAATTGGTTGTTATACAACAGTCATGGGGATGTGAGGTATAGCATAAGGAATATAGTCAATAATATTGTAATAACTATGTACTGTGTCAGATGTGTACTAGATTTATCAAGTTGATGGATGGGAAGGGGTTGGGGGGCAGCGTGAAAAGGGTGAAGGGATTAAGAAGTACAAATTGGTAGTGAAAACATAGTCATGGGGATGTAAAATAAAACTAAGAAAATATAGTAAATAATATGGTAATAACTATGTATAGTGCTAGACCAATCAGGGGATCACTTCTTAAATTATATAAATGTCTAACCACTACACTGTACACCTGAAGTTAATATGAAATAATATTTATTTTACTTAGCATAATCTTCTCTAGGTTCATCTATGTTATTGCAAATGGTAAGATGTCATTCTTTTTTAAGGCCGGGTAGTAGTCAGACTGAGAAAGACAAATACCATATGATCTCACTTATATGTGGAATCTAACGACCAGAATAAGCAAGCAAACAAAACAGAAATAGACTCAGAGATACAAAGAAACCTGATGGTTGCTAGATGAGAGGAGGGTTTCGCAATGGGGGAGAAGGTGAAGGGATCAGAAAGTACAAATTGGTAGTCACAAAATAGTCATGGGGATGTGAAATACAGTATGGGGAATATAATCAATAGTGTTGTATAGATTAGGTAGGGTGCCAGATGGATACTGGACTTACTGGGGGGATCACTTCATAGATTGTGTAGATGCCTGACTACTGTGCTGTATATCTGAAGCTAATGTAGAATAATATTGAATGTCAACTATAATTAAATATATATATGGTCACAGGATGTAAAGTATAGCATAGGGGATACAGTCAATGGCATAGTAACAGCTATATATGTCATTGTGGTAGTAGACTGAGAGGGGGCTATCACTTTGTGGAGGGGTATAAATATCTAATCATGATGTTTTATACACCTGAAATGAATATAAAAAAATAAAAATAATAATATTTAATGTCAACTGTAACTGAAAAATTAAAAAGGGAGGCAGGAAAGGTGAAAGGGACTAAGAGGATCACACTTCCAAGTATAAAACAAATAAATCATTGTGTCATACTGTACAGCATAAGGAATATAGTCAATAATATTGTGATACAGTGGAACAGTGTCAGACGGTTGCTAGACTTGTCATTGTGATCACTTCTTTAGGTATAGAAATATTGAATAACTGTGGTGTACTCCTGAAACTAATATAGTATTGTTAGCTATATTTTAATAAAATATTTAAAATATTCTTCCAATCTTCAAATATTTTTGAGTTGCAAATGTTTAATTTTGTTGTATTACTGCTAAAAGTATTCATGGAAAACAATATTAAGAGAAAAATCTGTTAGAAATATACTTGGAGATATTACACTGGAATGCTGTTATACATTGAGGTTTGTTGACTAAAAGGAAAATACTTCATGCACAGGTAGTTTTTCATGGGTTGTTTAGATCACACTTAAATCCTAGGTCCACTTGATCTTCATCTCTTTCCAATTTGGGTACCACGGTCCTGAAAACCTCCCAGCCTCCCTTGGAGCTCATAAAATTGTTACTGGTTAAAATTAGGTCCAGAGTAGGGCTCAGGGATGGTGTACACTCATTCTACATTAATGTGTAAAACTTGAAACTGGTTCCCTGCTTCTTTTTGGTCATTCAGATGAATACTTGGAATTCCCATCTCAGAAGCTGCTGTTCCTTCACTAGCTCTTAGGGACATGGCTGTCCACTGGGACTTAGAGCCTCATTAACCTTTCAGACTGATAGGGGCTACCTAAATGTCAGTCTCTATGCATTCAGACATCTCTGGAGATAGGTTGGGATCTTCAGGGAATTTGGAGTGTCTCAGTTACCTAGGATGGATTTTCTAGAGGCAGTGAAATGTATGCCTAGATTAACTAATGCCTAACATAATTCCCATGACTGCAAGAGTAAGAGGGTTTTGAAGTACAAAACTGTTTTCTTTTTGCTTAATTTTATTGTGGTAAAGACGCTAAACATGAGAGTTGCCCTCTTAACAAGTATATGACACAGTGTTCTTGACTATAGCCACAATGCTGTACAGCAGATATCTAGAGTTTATTGATGTTGCTTAACTGAAACTTCATGCCCATTGATTAGTAACTCCCCATTTCCCCCTTCTTAGGCCCTGGCAACCACCATTTCACATTCTGGTTCTGGTTCTACAAATTTGATTATTTTAGATACCTCATATAAGTAGAATCATACAGTATATGTCTTTTTGTGACTGGCTCATTTCACTTGAAATAAGGTCCTTAAAGTTCATTCATGTTGTCACATTTTGCACAATTTGCTTTTCTTTTCCTTAGACTGGATAATATTGCAATGTATGTATATACCACATTTTGTTTTTTTATTGTGTAATCTCTCCTGCATACATGGCTAAATCTTTCCCCTGTCCCCAATCTTTTCTTCATTATTTTCTGCAGAAAATGATTCCAATTTATCATTTTCTACTAACACTAGTGAAAGCCACCAATCCCACATGTAGATTTTACTCTTTCTTTAGAATCTAGGGATCTCTGAATATATCAGCTTTAAATTTTGTTGATCCCAAAGTTTACAGCTCTCTTTTTCTTAAAACTGTTTATTGAAGTCTTGATACAGTGGAGATTCTATTTAATTCCCATTGTTAAATAGCTTGCAAGTATGCCAGGTAATGACCCAGATGTAAAACCAAAAAGCAAAAATGCCATCCCTTTAAATCAGGGAGGGAGGTTATTATGTGAGCCAAACTGGAAAGCAAAATACTATTCCTTACTCATGCCCTCCTCTCAATCAGAAATACAGAAGATTCTTAATCTTTATCCTATTATCAGAAAACTTCAGATAGAAAGGTAATAAAAAAATTATCAGTCAAAAATTTCAAGGACTTACCAAAGCATACTAACTCTATGGCCTTTTAAAATAGAACTCTAATACTAAAAGAGGATTTGGAGGATCATCCTTGTCTATCCCCTGGTCTTCAAACAATATGGTCTTGTTCTTATTAGAATTACTTGCCCATTTCAAAGATGTTCAGTAAGGGTCACTATGCAACTTTTATCTGGTATTGTCTGCAATAAAGCAAAGACATCAAAGTTCACTTAAATAATATAAGCTATGTGAACATAAACTCTAAACATAAATCTTATCTAGACTGGTGGAAGACTATTTTTTTTGAAATACTGTGTTTCCCCAAAAATAAGACCTAGCCAGACAATCAGCTCTAATGCATCTTTTGGAGCAAAAATTAATATAAGACCCAGTCATTATATTATATTATATTATATTATATTATATTATATTATATTATATTATATTATATTACATTACATTACATTACATTATATTATTATATTATATTATACCAGGTTTTATAGCAAAATAAGATCGGATATTATATTATATTATATTATATTATATTATATTATATTATACCAGGTCTTATATTATAGTAAAATAAGACTGGATCTTATATTAATTTTTGCTCCAAAAGATGCATTAAAGCTGATTGCCCAGCTAGGTCTTATTTTCAGGGAAACATGGTAGAATATGTTTATTTGCTGAGTGACAGGCTTATAAAGAGGAGCAACAAAGAGCTTTGTTCCTAGGGGCTCACAGTCTATTTAGGGAGATTCATATTAAGGGTGATAGGCACTGTAATAGCAATTTACACAAAATTCTATGGGATCAAAAAAGAAAGACAAATCGAATCTGGATAAGGGAGTTGAAGGAGATTTGTGGCTAGATCTTCAGTTTGTTAGGTAGAAGAGTCGAAGAGAATGCAGCACAGTTCAGAAAAACCAAAAACTGTGGTGTGTTTAGGGATCAAACACATTTATGTGACCTATTTTTACAGATTATTTCAATGACAAATATGAAGTTTGATGATGATAGGAGCCATATTGTGGATGACCTTGTACACTCATCCATGCTTGGGATTTTAGGATTATATACTATAAGCAGGTTTGTGACAGAGAATTACATGGTCATGTTTGCATTTTAGAAAAATCACTCAACTTTCAGATGTAGACAGGCTAGGGGAAAGAAATTAAAGGATGTATCACAGACTCCAAGTTGTCAAGTACCTGCCTGGAGCTGTCCACTCACTGAGACAAACTAGCAATGCTGAAGAGTGGAGTTCAGTACTGATGAGAACAAGCGACATGGAAAAATAATAAAACAATGTGAGGGATAAATTAAACATGAGCAAAGAAGGAAAGGAGAAAATAACAATAATGTCAAAATTGAGTTTAAAGAGTGTTCACTATGTACAAGGCACAGAACTAAATATTTCATGCATATAATCTCATTTCATCTTTTCAGCAACCTGATGAAGTATGTATGATTATCCAAGTGTACAGATGGGTAATCTATAGGAGAAAGAGAATAAGTGTCTTATTCAGAGTTATATAAGAAATGAGTGATGAAAGCAGAATTCCAGTCTCAACTCTTTACTACTTAACTAGAGGAAGCAGTGTGACAATAAGAGCACAAAAAAAGAAAGTGACACAATAAATGAAAAGGAAAGAAACAAAAAGGAATGTAAAAGGAAGAAAAAATTTTAAGGAAGAAAATGGTGAAAGGGAGGCAGGTTATATTAATGAATATCATTCTTTTGCATAAAAACTAGAAAGTATTTCAATAAACTTTGCCTCTAAGTATCTGTCTATTGTGCCAAAGACTAGTGACCAACGGCATGAATGAACATTTCCAATGATGTGCATCTGAGTCCAGGCCCAACTGCTATTAGGTTAACCCATATTAAATTGCAATATTTGACCATTATTCCAAAGACATAATCCTAACAGCTTCCCACCATACTAACTTTAAGGTAAAATATGTTCTTAACCAAAAGTCACTTCCTTACCTTCAAGTCTTGTCAATTTGAGTACCCTACCACTTTGCAGATATGCCAAGCTGCAGTGACTGTCAATCAGCTTTTGTGAAACTTTAAGAAGTGGTTCACAAGTAGATCAGCTTAGTTTAAAAAGCAAAGAAGTGGTAAACACTAGGAAAATGTATACCACTTTTGACCTTATTTTTGCTATTGTGGGGAGTGGATATGGTGGAAGGAGAGAGAGTTGTCAGAGTACTCAATAAATTGAAAATAGAACCTGGGAGTGACTTATTTCACTTAGCATAATACCCTCTAAATCTATCCATGTTGCTGCAAATGGTAAAATATCATTTGTTGTTATGACTGAGTAACAAAACATTGTATATATGTGTCCACCTCTTCTTTATCCAATCGTCTATTGATGGGCACTTGGGTTGATTCCATATCTTGAAAATTGTAAATAGTGCTGCAATAAACATAGGGGAGTATACATCTTTTTGAGTTAGTGTTTTAGATTTCTTCAGATAAATACCCAGAAATGCAACTGTTGGGTCATAAGGTAGGTCTATTTTTAATGTTTTGAGGAACCTCCAAATTATTTTCCACAGTGACTGGACCAATTTGCAATCCCACAACAGTGCATGAGGGTCCTCTAAATGAACAAACAACAGTAACACACTCAAACATACAGAGAAAAAACTGATGGTTGCCTGAGGGAAGGGGGTTGGGTAGCTGGGTGAAAAAGGTAAAGGTATTAAGAAATACAAATTGTTAGTTACAAAGTAGCCACAGGGATATAAAGTACAGCACAGAGAACATAGTAAATAATGTTACAATGATGCATAGTGCCAGGTGGGTACTAGACTATTCGGGGACATCACTGCATAAATTATATAAATGTCTAACCACTATGCTGTACACTGAAACTAATATGAAATAATATTGAATGCCAACTGTAACTGAAAAAAAAATAAATAAATTTAAATTAACAAAATAGAACCTGGGAATCGCTGAGATGTGCATGTCTCTCACCTTAGGGCTGATAACAGGATGTTATTAAATTTTGGTAAATAGTAACTGCATTCAAGCTCACTTCAATCTTGTTTCACAGGTCTCAAAAAGAAAGTTATTTTAAAACTTCACTTCTTTTTTTTTATAATGTTTTTAATTAAAGTTTATTGGAGTGACAATTGTTAGTAAAGTTACCTAGATTTCAGGTGTATAATTCTGTATTACATCATCTATAAATCCCATTGTGTGTTCAACAACCAGAGTCAGTTCTCCTCCCATCACCATATATTTGATCCCCTTTACCCTCATCTACCACCCTCCTACCCCTTTACCCTCTGGTAACCACTAAACTATTGTCTGTGTCTATGAGATTTTGTTTCTCATTTGTTTGTCTTCTTCTTTTGTTGTTTTTGGTTTATATACCACATATCAGTGAAATCATATGGTTCTCTGCTTTTTCTGTCTGACTTATTTCTCTTAGCATTATACTCTCAAGATCCATCCATGTTGTCACAAATGGTCCTATTTCATCTTTTCTTACCGCCAAATTGTATTCCATTGTGTATA
Organism: Rhinolophus ferrumequinum; assembly: GCF_004115265.2. Taxonomy (NCBI): domain Eukaryota; kingdom Metazoa; phylum Chordata; class Mammalia; order Chiroptera; family Rhinolophidae; genus Rhinolophus; species Rhinolophus ferrumequinum. The sequence goes on along the minus strand of NC_046284.1, from coordinate 27,612,999 downwards.
TATACCACAACTTCTTTATCCATTCATCCATCGAAGGACATTTTGGTTGTTTCCATGTCTTGGCCACCGTAAGTAAAGCACAATGAACATTGGAGCACACGTGCCTTTATGGATAAATGTTTTCAGATTTTTTTTGATGGATATCCAAGAGAGGGATTGCTGGATCATACAGTAATTCTATTTGTAATTTTTTGAAGAACCTCCACACTGCCATCCATAGCGGCTGCACCAGTCTGCAGTCCCACCGACAGTGTATGAGGGTTCATTTTACTCCACAGCCTCTCCAGCATTTGTTACTATTTGTCTTGTTGATGATAGCAATTCTAACTGGGGTGAGGTGATATCTTATTGTGGTTTTTATTTGCATTTCTCTGATGATTAGTGATGTTGAGCATTTTTTCATATGTCTATTTGCCATTTGTATGTCCTCTTTGGAGAAATGTCTCTTCAGGTCCTCTGCCCATTTTTCAAATGGGTTGTTAGTTTTTTTGTTGCTGAGTTGCATGAGTTCCTTGTATATTTTGGATATTAGCCCCTTATCAGAGGCACTGTTTGCAAAAATCTTTTCCCATTCAGTTGGTTGCCTCTTTATTTTGTGGATGGTTTCTTTTGCTGTGCAGAAGCTTTTAAGTTTGATGTAGTCCCATTCATTTATTTTAGCTTTTACTTCCGTTGCCTTTGGAGTCAAATTCATAAAATGCTCTTTGAACCCAAGGTCCATAAGTTTAGTACCTATGTTTTCTTCTCAGCAGTTTATTGTGTCAGGTCTATGCTTAAGTCTTTGATCCATTTTGAATTAATTCTGATACATGGTGACAGACAGCAGTCCAGTTTCATTCTTTTGCATGTGGCTTTCCAATTCTGCCAGCACCATTTATTGAAGAGGCTGTCTTTTCTCCATTGTATGCTTTTTGCTTCTTTGTCAAAAATGATCTGTACACATTAACGTGTTTTTATTTCAGAATTGGTCTATGTGTCTCTTTTTCTTTTTTTTTTAATTTTATTTTTTAAATTTATTGGGGTGACAATTGTTAGTAAAATTACATAGATTTCAGGTGTGCAATTCTGTATCACATCATCTATAAATTACATTGTGTGTTCACCACCCAGAGTTAGTTCCCCTTCCATCACCATATATTTGATCCCCCTTACCCTCATCTCCCACCCCCCAACCCCCTTACCCTCTGGTAACCACTAAATTACGTTCCCCAGATTAATTTTCAAACCCCGTGGCCATCCTGTGGTCACCAACTGCCCTCCAATCCCCTCACCCCCCCAACCCTCATTCCTCCTGCCCATCTAGCAACCCTCAGTTTTCCCTCTTTGTTTCCAAAACTGTTTCTGATTAGTTCATTCACTTATTCTTTTCTTTAGATTCCGCAAATAAGTGAGATCATATGGTACTTATCTTTCTCTGTCTGACTTATTTCACTTAACGTAATGTTCTCTAGGTCCATCCATGTTGTTGCAAATGGTAAGATTTCTTTCTTCTTTATGGCTGAGTAATACTCCATTGTATAAATGTACCACAGTTTCTTAATCCAGTCATCAACCGATGGGCATTTTGGTTGTTTCCATGTCTCAGCTATTGTGTATAGTGCTGCAATAAACATAGGAGTGCATAAAGATTTTTGAATTGAAGTTTTGGATTTCTCCGGATAGATACCTAGGAGTGGAATTACTGGATCATAGGGTAGTTCCATTTTCAGATTTTTGAGATACCTCCATACTGTTTTCCATAGTGGCTGCACCAATCTGCAATCCCATCAACAGTGCACAAGCGTTCCCTTTTCTCCACATCCGCGCCAGCACTTGTTGTTTGTTGATTTATTGATGATAGCCATTTTGACTGGGGTGAGGTGGTATCTCATTGTGGTTTTTATTTGCATTTCTCTGATGGTCAGTGAGTTTGAGCATTTCTTCATATGTCTGTTTGCCATCTGTATGTCCTTTTTAGAAAAATGTCTCTTCAAGTCCTCTGCCCATTTTTTAATTGGATCGTTTGTTTTTTTGGAGTTGAGTTGAGTGAGTTTTCCATAGATTTGTGATATTAATCCCTTATCAGATATATCATTGGCAAATATCTTTTCTCATTCAGTAGGATCCCTTCTTGTTTTATTGATGGTTTCCTTTGCTGTGAAAAAACTTTTTAGTTTGATATAATCCCATATGTTTATTTTTTCTGTTAGTTCCCTCGAGCGAGGGTATATATCTGTAAAAATCTTACTCCGGGTAATGTCTGAGAAGTTTCTTCCTATATTTTCTTCTAGGTATTTTATGGTTTCAGATCTTACATTTAAGTCTTTAAGCCATTTTGAATTTATTTTTGTATATGGTGTAAGGAGGTGGTCCAACTTCATTTTTTTGCATGTGTCTGTCCAGGTTTCCCAGCACCATTTATTGAATAGACTGTCTTTACCCCATCGTACATTCTTGCTTCCATTGTCGTAGATTAAATGGCCATATAGGCGTGGATTTATTTCTGGACTCTCTATTCAGTTCCATTGATCTGTGTCTGTTTTTATGCCAGTACCACGCTGTTTTGATTACTGTAGCCTTGTACTATATTTTGAAGTCAGGTATTGTTATACCTCCCACTTTGTTCTTTTTTCTCAAGATTGCTGAGGATATTCGGGGTCTTTTATGGTCCCATATAAATTTTAGGATTATATGTTCTATTTCTGTGAAAAACGTCGTTGGTAGTTTGATAGGAATTGTGTTGAATATGTATATTGCCTTAGGCAGTATGGACATTTTAACTATATTAATTCTTCCTATCCATGAACATGATATGTGTTTCCATCTATTTATATCTTCCTTCATTCCTTTCTTCAGTGTCTTATAATTTTCTGAGTACAGATCTTTTACTTCTTTGGTTAAATTTATTCCCAGGTATTTTATAGTCTTTGAAGCATTTGTAAATGGGATTGTTTTTTTAATTTCTCCTTCTGATGATTTATTATTGGTATATACAAATGCAACTGATTTCTGAATATTAATTTTGTATCCTGCTACTTTACTAAATTCATCTATCAGCTCTAATAGCTTCTTGGTGGAGTCTTTAGGGTTCTCTATATATAGTATCATGTCATCTGCATATAATGATAATTTTACTTCCTCCTTACTGATTTGGATGCCTTTTATTTCTTTTTCTTGTCTGATTGCTGTGGCTAGAACTTCCAGCACTGTGCTGAATAGAAGCGGAGATAGTGGGCATCCATGCCTTGTTCCTGATCTTAGGGGGAATGGTTTTAGCTTTTCCCCATTGAGTATGATGTTAGCTGTGGGTTTGTCATATATGGCCTTTATTATGTTGAGATAAGATCCCTCTATTCCCACTTTCTTAAGGGTTTTTATCGTAAATGGCTGTTGGATTTTATCAAATGCTTTTTCTGCATCTATTGATATGATCATGTGATTTTTATTTTTCATTTTGTTAATGTGGTGTATCACATTAATTGATTTGCGGATGTTGAACCACCCTTGCATACCAGGGATGAATCCCACTTGATCATGGTGAATGATCTTTTTAATGTATTGCTGAATTCTGTTTGCTAATATTTTGTTGAGGATTTTTGCATCTATGTTCATTAGAGATATCGGCCTGTAGTTTTCTTTTTTTGTGGTGTCTTTGTCTGATTTTGGGATCAGGGTGATGGTGGCTTCGTAAAAAGTGTTTGGGAGTCTTCCCTTCTCCTGGATTTTTTGGAAGAGCTTGTGGAGAATAGGTGATAATTGTTTTTTGAACGTTTTGTAAAATTCAACTGTAAAGCCATCTGGTCCAGAGCTTTTGTTTGTTGGGAGACTGTTGATTACTGATTCAATTTCCGTGGTGGTAATCAGTCTATTCAGGTTTTCTGTTTCTTCTTGAGTTAGCCTTGGAAGGTTGTACGCCTCTAGAAAATTGTCCATTTCTTCCAAATTGTCAAATTTGTTGGCATATAGTTGCTCATAGTAACTTCTTAAAACTTTTTGTATTTCTGCAGTGTCCGTTGTCACTTCTCCTCTTTCACTTCTGATTTTATTAATTTGGGTCCTCTCTCTCTTTTTTTTAATGAGTCTGGCTAAAGGTTTGTCGATTTTGTTTATCTTCTCTAAGAACCAACTCTTGGATTCATTGATCTTTTGTATTGTTTTTCTGGTTTCTATTTCATTTATTTCTGCTCTGATCTTTTTGTGCTCCCTTTGGGCTTATTTTGCTGTTCTTTTTCCAGACACCTTAAGTGTGAAGATAAACAGTTGATTAGTGATGTTTCTTGTTTCTTTAAGTAGACCTGCAAAGCTATGAATTTCCCTCTTAGGACTGCTTTCACGGCATCCCATAGATTTTGGGTCGTCGTGTTTTCATTTTCGTTTCTCTGGAGATATCTTTTGATTTCTTCCTTGATCTCCTGCTTGACCCATTCATTATTTAGTAATAAGTTATTCAACCTCCATGAATTGGTGTGTCTTCCAGTTTTGTTCCTGTAGTTCATTTCTAATTTCATAGCATTGTGATCAGAGAAGACAATTGGTATGATTTCACTTTTCTTAAATTTATCAAGACTTGTTTTGTGGCCTAACATATGATCTATCTTGGAAAATGTTCCATGTGCACTTGAGAAAAACGTGTATTTTGCAGCATTGGGGTGAAAAGTTCTGAAAATATCGATTAAATCCAAGTGGTCCAATGTATCATTTAAGGCTGTTGTTTCCATATTGATTTTCTGTCTGGAAGACCTGTCCCTTGTTGTCAGAGGTGTGTTGAAGTCCCCTACTATAATAGTGTTACTGTTGATCTCTGCTGTTATGTCAGTCAGTACCTGTTTTATATATTTAGGTGCTCCTATGTTGGGTGCATAGATGTTTACTAGGGTTATGTCCTCTTGTCAGATCGATCCCTTTATTATTATATAGTGCCCAGCTTTATCTTTTAGTATGTTCTTCATTTTAAAGTCTATTTTGTCAGATATAAGTATTGCAACTCCAGCTTTTTTCTCGTTTCCATTTGCATGAAATATCTTACTCCAACCCTTCACTTTCAGCCTGTGTGTGTCTTTTGTTCTGAGGTGAGTCTCTTGTATACAGCATATACAAGGGTCTTGCTTTCTTATGCACTCACCCACCCTATGTCTCTTTATTGGAGCATTTAATCCATTTACATTTAAAGTGATTATTGATAGGTACATAGTTATTGCCATTTTAAAATTTGTAGTTAGGTTGTTTTGAGCTCTTCTATTTACAGAAGTCCTTTTAGTATTTCTTGCAATGCTGGCTTGGTGGTAATAAATTCCTTTAGCTAATTTTTTTCTTAAAATCTCTTTATCTCTCCATCAACTTTAAATGATAGCCTTGCTGGATAAAGCAATCTAGGTTGTAGGCCTTCGTTTTCCATCACTTTGAGTATCTCCTGCCACTCACTCCTGGCCTTCAATGTTTCTGTAGATAAATCATTTGATAGTCTTAAGGGAGGGAGTTCCCTTGTATGTAACCCTTTTAGGATTCTCTCTTTGTCTTTAAGCTTTGCCATTTTAACTTTAATGTGTCTTGGTGTGGACCTGGTTGGGTTTATCCTGGTTGGAACTCTCTGCACTTCCTGGTCTTGTATGTTGGTTTCCTTCATCAGGTTGTGGAAGTTTTCGGACATTATTACTTCAAATATGTTCTCAATCCCTTGCTTACTCTCTTCAACTTCTGGTATTCCTATGATGCGCATGTTGTTGCGCTTGATGTTATCCCAGAGGTCTCTTAAGCCATCCTCATTGTTTTTTATTCTTTTTTTCTTTCTGTTGTTCCGTTTGGGTGATCTCTGCAACCTTGTCTTCTAAGTCGTTGATTCGATCTTCTGCTTCATCTAACCTGCTAGTAATTCCTTCAAGTGAGTTCTTAATTTCGCTAATTGTGTTCTGTAGTTCTAATTGGTTGTTCGTTATGATTTCTGCATCCTTCTTTATGTCTTCTCTAAGCTCATTCGTTATGATTTCTACATCCTTCTTTATGTCTTCTCTAAGCTCCTTAAACATTCTTATCACCAGTGTTCTGAACTCTGTCTCTGAAAGTTTGGTTATGTCTGCTTCATTTGGTTCCAGTTGTGGAGGCTTCTTCTGTTCTTTTATTTGGGACGTGTATCTTTGTTTCCCCATTCTGACTGACTGTGTTTATTTTGATATATTAGGTAGATCCCCTAGAGTTCTTAGTTCTTGCTAGGTTATCTTATGTAGTATGTGTCCTTTATATTTGACTCGCACCACGTCGTCCTCTTCTGCGTGTGCTCCAAAGGTGACTCTTGTGTTGTGTACACTGTCCCGTTCAAGAAGATCTTTAATTGCTTTTTGCTTGTGAGTAGGTGTGGTTAACTCCTGGGCTGACCCGTTGTGAGACTTGGCTCTGCCCCCCGCAGGGTGCTCTGCTGCGTGAGGGTTGACCACCCAAATGTGGTTTGGCCTCTATGGGCTCCAGTGCCTGCAGAGAACCCCCTCTGGGTGTGTGACCTGCATGTCAAACCCGGCAGCACTCCGGTTTGGTCTGGTGTTAGCCCCTGGATATGCTAAGTCCCGTGCCTCTCAAGCTGGGCCCCGGCAGGGCAGTTTCAGAACAAAGCAAATCACCAAGCACAACAGCAACAACAACAACAAAGAAAAAAAATCAAATACATTCACATGCAAAAACACCTGATAACCCCCACTTGACACAGGCAAAGATATCAAAGATATAAAGACAAAGCAAAACAAAACAAAAGAAGGCAAAACAAAAAGCATGGACAGTCTAGGCCTAAGCCCACCAAGCAATGTCCATGTTGTCCTCTGCTGTACCAAAGATCCCCCTGCTTATTGCGCAGGCAGAGCCGGTCACCTGGTGCCCAGAGAGACTTTGGGACTGCAGACTTAAATGCGTGGGCCTGAGGGGTCTGGATGATAGTTTTTACAAAGTCAGTGCAGTTTCTGCCCTTGCCTGCAAATATGCACACTGAGAGTAGTACCACCAGCCCCGTGTCCAGTACTCTTGAGTCTTAAGGCACTTCTTCATTGTGTGTGTGTATGGGGGGGTGCGGGCGGGAGACTTCTGATCTGCTGAAAGCCCAGAGCTGCGCCTGCCTCACTGCTGATCTCCGGGTGTGTCTCTGCAGCTGCACCCGCCCTGCGCTAGGCAGGCCAGAAAGGGTGGGGGCTGGGGGTGGAGGAGTCTCTTCTCTCCTAGCGCAGCCAAAATCACACACTTCCCAGTCTCCGTGGGTCAGGGCTGCCCATCAGGCTTCCCAGAGCCTGAGAACTACCACGGCTCCTCTGCAATCTGACACCACTCCTCAGTTCAGGGGCCAGTTCAAGTCTCTGGAAGGGTGGGGTAGGATTGGAAGAGCGGGGCGGGGGAGGGGCCCAGGTATGGAGACTGTGTTCTTTGTCCACCCTAGGGCCCACTGGCCGCCCTCCTGGCGGGAGAAATCAGCCCTGGGACGCAGGGAAAGAGCCCACCTCCTGGTCTCTGTGCTCTCCGTTCAGCCCTGGAATCCCGTGCGTGCCCGGAAGTGCGGGTACCACCGTGGTTTTCGGTTTTCGCCCCTGCCAGCTGAGGCTCCACTGCGGGCTGGGATCTCCCGCCGCTGCCGGCCAGGCGTTTTCACTCCGCCCCTCTCTTTCCTTCCCCTGCTCACCCAATTAGCGCACCTTCAAGTAATCCTTAGCTTCAAGTAATCCACGAGTCTCCCAGCTGTTCTGTGTGATGAGCAAAGAGTTCTTTGATGGGTTATAGGTCTTGTTTGCAACAAGATCCGGAGGAGAACTCAGAAAGTGCGCCCTGCTGCCGCCATTCCTATGACGTCACCTATGTGTCTCTTTTTCTGCCAATACTATGCTGTTTGGATTATTGTTGCCCTGTAGTACAAGCTAAAGTCACGGAGTGTGATACCTCCAGCATTGTTCTTTTTTCTTAAGATTGCTTTGGCTACTCAGGGTCCTTTGTGGTTTCAAACAAATCTGATGATTTTTTGCTCTATTTCTTTAAAATATGCCATTGGCATTTTGATGGGGATTGCATTAAACCTGTATATTGCTTTGGGTAATATGGCCATTTTAACTGTGTTGATTCTTCCAATCCCTGAGCATGGAATGACTTTCTATTTCTTTGTGTCTTCTTCAATTTCTTTTAAAAAATGTCTCATAGTTTTCAGCATAGAGGTCTTTCACATCCTTGGTTAAGTTTATTCCTAGGTATTTTACTCCTTTTCCTGGAGTTGCAAAAGGATTTTTTTTTAATTTATTTTTCTGAAATTTCATTCTTAGTGTATAGGAATGCAATGGACTTTTGTACGTTGATTTTGTAGTGGGCAATTTTACTGTATTCGTTGATTGTTTCTAATAGCTTTTTGTTCTTTACCTATTTTATTAAGTGTTTTAATCATAAATGGATGTTGTATCTTGTCAAATGTATTTTCTGCATCAATTGATATAATCATATGATTTTGTCCTTTATTTTGTTTATGTGATGTATCACATTGATGGATTTGCATATGTTGAAGCATCCTTGTGCCCCTGGGATGAACACTTGGTCATGATGAATAATCTTTTTAATGCATTGTTGCATTTGATTTGCTAGAATTTTGTTTAGGATTTCTGCATCTGTATTCATCAGAGACATTGGTCTGTAGTTCTCTTTTTTTGTGTGTTCTCCTTATCAGGTTTTAGTATCAGGGTAATAATGTTGGCCTCATAAAATCAGATAGGGAGTACTGTCTCCTCTTCATTTTTGGAAGAGTTTGGACAGGATTGGGATTAGATCCTCTTTGAAAGTTTGGTAGAATTCACTAGCGAAGCTATCTTGTCCCGGACTTTTGCTTTTGGGAAGCTTTTGGATGACTGATTCAATTTCATTACTGGTGATCGGTCTGTTTAGATTTTCCAATTCTTCATGGTTCAGCCTAGAAAGGCTATATGGTTCTAAGAACTTGTCCATTTCTTCTAGGTTAATGAGTTTGGTGGCATACAGTCCTTCATAGTATTTTTGGATGCTCCTTTGTATTTCTGAGACATCAGTGATAACTTCCCCTTTTTCATTTCTTCTTTTGTTTATTAGTATTTTCTCCCTGTTTATCTTAGTGAGTCTAGCCAAGGGTTTGTCAATTTTGTTAATCTTTTCAAAGAACCAGCTCTTTGTCACAATATTTTTTTCTATTGTCATTTTGTTTTCTGTTTCATTTAGTTCTACTCTGATTTTTATTATTTCCTTTCTTCTGCTGACCTTGCGTTTTATTTGATCTTCTTTTTCTAGTTCTTTAAGGTGTAACATGAGGTTATTTATTTGGGATTTTTTTGTTTCTTGAGATAGGCCTGTAATGATATAAATTTCCCTCTTAAAACTGCTTTCACTGCATCCCAAGATTTTAGTAGGATGTATTTTCATTGTCATTTGTTTCTATGTATGTTTGATCTCTTCTCTAGTTTCTTCTTTGACCCGGTCGTTCTTTAAAATTATGTTGCTTAATCTCCATGTATTTGTGTTTTTTCCTGCTTTCTTTTTGCAGTTGATATCCAATTTCAAAGCGTTGTGATCACAGAATATGCTTGGTATGATTTCAGTCTTCTTAAATTTGTTGACGTTAGTTTTATGTCCCGATATGTGGTCTATCCTTGAGAATGTTCCATGTACGCTAGAAAAAAATGTATAGTCTGATGTTTTAGGATGAAGTGCTCTATTAATGTCACTTATGTCCATTTCATCTAATGTGTCATTTAGGGCTGCTATTGCATTGTTTATTTTCTGTTTGGATGATCTATCCACAGCTGTCAATGATGTATTTAGGTCCCCTAGTATAATTGTGATTTGGTCAATTTCTCCCTTTAGTTCTGTTAGGAGTTGCTTGGTATATTTCGGTGCTCCGTGATTGGGGTCATAATTATCGATGACTGTTATGTCTTCTTGTTCTATACTCCCCTTTACCATAATGAAATGTCCATCTTTGTCTCTTGTTATCTTTTTCACCCTGAAGTCTCTTTCATCTGATGTCATTATGGCTACACCTGATATTCTCTGGGTACCATTTGCTTGGAGTGTCATTTTCCACCCTTTCACTTTGCGTCTATGCTTGTGCTTGTAGTTGAGATGTGTCTCTTGGAGACAGCATAAGGTTGGGTTTAGTTTTTTGATCTAATCTGTTACTCTGTGCCTTTTTATTGGTGAGTTCAGTCCATTTACATTTAGAGTGAGTATTGATATGTAAGAATTTCCTATCATTCTATCTCTTTTTTTCTGGTAGGATGGTGTCTCCATTGTTTCTTTGCCTTTTTGTTGTCTATTATATCTGTGTGGTTGTATTCTATAATTTTCCCTTTGTTTCTTCTTTTATTATAGTATATATTTCGTTTCTGGGTGTTTTTTTTTTTTTTTTTTTTGAGTGGTTACTATTAAGTTTATGTTAAAGAAAGTTTGTTATTTAGAGTACTCCGTTTTCTTCAGGATGCCTACTTTCTCCATTCCCATATTCCAGTTCAGGCCTTTAATCTCCCCCTTTTTATGTTTTGGTTGCCACAAATTGTCCCTGTTGATGGTGGTCGAATAGCCTCCTTTAGTATTTCTTGTAGTGCAGGTCGTGTATTAGAAAATTCCCTCCTCTTCTGTATGTCTGGAAATGTCTTTATTCCTTCTTCATACCTAAAGGATATCTTTGCTGGATATATTATTCTTGACTCATAATTTCTCTCTTTCAATAGTTTCAATATTTGGTTCCACTCCCTCCTGGCTTGTAGAGTTTCTGCTGAGAAATCTGATGATAAACTAATGGGCTTTCCTTTGTAGGTTACCGTCTTCTTTTCCCTGGCTGCCTTGAGGATTCTTTCTTTGTCATTGATTTTAGACAGCTTCAATACAATGTGCCTTGGAGAAGGCCTGTTGTGGTTGAGGTAATTAGGTGTTCTATTTGTTTCTTGGATTCGAGGATCCAGTTCTGTCCACAAGTTTGGGAAGTTATCATTGACTATTTGTTTGAATATACTGTCTGTTCCATTCTGTCTTTCTTCTCCTTCTGGTATGCCCATTATTCTTATATTGCTCTTTCTGATGGAGTCAGAAGGTTCTTGTAGAGTTTCTTTCATTTCTTTTAAGTCTCAAGTCTCTTTCTTCCTCCATCCATATCATTTCCCAGTTTCTATCTTTGACTTCACTGATTCTTTCCTCCATCTGGTCAACTCTACTACCTAAGCTGGCTATTTCATTCTTAATTTCTTCTACTAAGTTCTTAATCTCCAGAAATTCTATTTGGTTCTTTTTTAAATTTCAATCTCTTTGGTAAAATGTTCATGTTGTTCTTTAATTGTGTTCTGAGCTATTAAACTGCCTTTCTGTGTATTCTTGCATCTCGTTGGGTTTTTCAGAACTGCAATCTTGAATTCTCTGTCATTTAAGTCACATATTTCCATATCTTTAAGTTCATTTTCTGGAGACTTTTTCAGTTTCTTTCAGAGCTGTCTTGTTGCCTTGGTTATTCATGGCAATTAATGATTTATTATTTCTCTTCCTAGACATTTACAGGAGTGGGTTCTGCAACAGGTTGATAGGAAGAGGTCTTTCTTTTGGTTTCTTGTACGTGTTTGTAGAATGTTTTATTTTCTCTCTGACTGCAGCCTTTTTTTTTTCTCTTACACTGTAGTGATATGTTTTCTCTGCACTATTTCATCTTCTCACACAATGGGGGGATTCCCTGCAAGGCGGGCTTCTCCTCTGTTTACAGTTCGCCTGGGTCATAGGGCACCGTGTCCCTGTTGGGATGCGGAGAGCATTTGAAGTTCCAAAGCTCTTCCTGCACCAGAATCAGATCCCGTGTGTTTCAGCTGCTGTGTTTACTAATGCAGGGATCTGCCCAAATAGGTGGGGAGAGGGGCAGGGTGCAGTGTGAGAGGTGGCCCAGAACAATTGTGGCGACCACCTCCACAGCCAGTCCTGCTTCCACAGCTCTCTCCGCTTTGCCAGAACTGGTTGGGCTGCGAATCTGTCTGTGGACCACTGTTCTCAGGACTACAAATATTCTGTTCTTTTGATCAGACACTGCTACTGTTCAGCTTCTAGTACTAGGAGGGTGGAGGCGGGGTGAGCTCTGGTAGGGTGGGGAGTGGGCGGCTAGTATCAGTGCCTAAGGCTTCCATTCTCTGTGGCAGTAAGGGCTTACACCACCGTTTTCAGTCTCTTACCTCAGTCTTTGCTCCAAGGTCTCTGCTGTGAGCGTTGGGTCCATCCGTGTTATATGCTGTCCTCTCAGCCCTATCGGCCATAAACAGAGCCCCAGCAGTCGGAGTTCTTCCCTCTCCTGCTGCTGTGGTAGTTCCCGGATGCAGGGAGCTCAGAGCACTGAGCTAGGTCTGCGTGCTCTTCCAGTGAGGCTCTATCTCCACACTTCTCCCTTCCTTCCTCCTCTGCTCATGCAATTTGCCCACCTTTAGGTGAATTCAGTAGTGAAACTCTTCGTGTTGCCTGTCTGCTGTGCAGGGAGCCCTTTGTGGAGTTATAGTTTTTCAATTTGTTGTGAATTTCAGAGTCTAACCTCACGCTGCCATTTTGATGACGTCTAAAACTTCATTTTAGTTAACATGTTAGTTCATAAAAGCTTTCTCTCTTCCAAGAAGATTGCTATCTCCTTAGGGAAACTGCATTTTTAATTACATGAAGTAATCTCCAAGTAAAGCTGCACTGAGCTGAATCTCTGCACCAGAAAATCACCTCTGCTGTTTTGCAACCAGTGGTATTTACGAGTCTTTATTTTTGAGTACTTCCATTTTCTTGAACATTGTTGAAATGGTAATGGGAGAACTGATAGAAAATCAAGATAGGAGGCATAAAAGCAAACTGCTGCACGTTTAATTTTTTTTCTGATTATCAGAAGCCAATGAAAGGAGGAGAGGAAAGCTCTTTTTTGGCAGATAAAAATTACATTCTTTGTTATTTTTTTTCTTTTTTAATAAACCATGTTCTACTGAGGAAGGATCTTGTATTCAATATTGAGCACTACCATTTTAAAGCTTGAAGGAATTTCAGATATTATTTAGTTCTACACTTCATCCCATAGTTAGGGCACCAAGAATCAAAGAGGATATATATGTTGGTCAAGGTGAGTGAGTGGCACTCATGGCTAGAATATAAGTCTTCTGACTTTCCAGCTTTGTTCTTTACACTGGACTCCATTATCATATGTTGTGCTCTTATGTGATAATAATAAACATTTTAAGCTAATTTAACTAATTGTTCTTTATGTAGTAACTCATTTCACACTTACAAAAACTTTTCCAGTTAATTGCTATTATTATCCCTTTTACATATGAGCAATCTGAATCCCAGAGAAGTAAAATAACTTTTCCAGTATCACCGTGCTAGTAAGGTGCAGTCATGATTCAAAACCAGCCAGTCTAGATGCAGAGTCTTTTGTTCTTAACCCTTATGCTAAATATCAGTAATAGTACCACTTGTATCTTAAATATTGTAGAAACAGAAAGCATGGAGTATATGTTTGATTACAGGGAAGGTAGTAATGAAGACAGAAATAGAATGAAGCTTGGCAGGTGACAAGGTAAATTTATATCATTACAACCTCATTGGCTCTATCTGCACGTCTTTTTTAAAAGACGTCTCTCACATTAATAGTGCACCTCTCTCACATTAATAGTGATGGACATGTACTTTGATTCAATTATTTACCAAACTTCTCTTTCCAATACACTAAGCCATTCTTTATAATATAAATATATTATATTACCATATTTTGCCACGTACACTGCACAGTCACGTTTTTGGCCCTCACAAATGTTTATTTGTTTACATTTAGGTACTTGTTTTTTGTATTATAAAGAAATTTTATCATTTGTGCTTTAACATATTATTGTACAAGAAATTTTATGTAACAAATAATTACAAAACACAAGAACAGATACAAGATACAAGAAATTTTATGTACCAGTAACAAATTTATGATATTTACACATTGTAGAAAGTCAAGAACTCTTTGTCGTTGCAAGTTCATCATAAATTCAACAAAACCGATTATTGTATTCCAGGGTATTATTCTGCATACGTATATCATTATTGATTTCTAGAGTTACACTTTTAACTCATAGCCCTAAATAAAATAATTAAAAACATTTATATAGATACAGAATTAGCACTACCCATGTATAATGTGCATCCTTATGTTTCCCTCACAAATTTGAACAAAAAAGTGCATATTATATATGGCAAAACACAATATATTATATTATATTACAATATATTATAGTATATTAAACTTTATAATAAATGTTGCCTGATGGCTTCATGGGAAAAGGTTAAGGCTTCAATACCGGAAGGGAGTAAATTGACCACAACCTCTGACCTCACTGGCAGAAATGTTGTTGTTGCCCACAAGAAGCAAGCTATCACTGCTTATATCACAGGTGAAAATTGAGAACTATATCAATTCAAGTCACCAATTGTTCATCACATACCTCCTCTTTGCCAATTACTGTGCCATGTGCTGTGGAAGATACATAGATGAAAAAGACACAGCTCTTGTCTTTGAGAGTCTCTCACAGACTAGTGGTGATAGGCTTATAAATAAGAAACCAGGACTAGAAGCAGAGTAACATCAATGTCGAATATAGGTATCAGCAATATGCTGTGGTCACACATGGAAGTGATTCCTTTTACTTGGAGTCAGGAAAGTGTCAAAGATCAGTTAAAAGCTGATAATTGAAGAATGAGCAGATTTCATACGCAATGATTAGGGAGAGGGGAAAGATAGAAGAGTATTCTAGAGTGCGCAGTACAAGCAAAGGCCTATAGCTAAGATATTTTCAGGCACATTTTAATGAGCCTTCAGTCTGTTATTACAAGTGGTATGAAAGTAAAACTAAAAAGGCAATGAGGTCCTAACATGGAGATCCGTAAGTGTGTGGTTAAGGAATTTGACTTTATTATTTTGGAAATGTTGGATCATTTATGATTTTTTTCCAAGTAACTGTTGTTTATATATATATATATATATATAAATTTACTTATTTTCAATTACAGTTGACATTCAGTATTATTTTATATTAGTTTCAGGTGAATAGCACAGTGGTTAGACAATACTGTACATTACATCTCTGTGACTTCTTTGTTTTGTACCTGGAAATTTGAACCTCTTACTCCCCTTCACCCTTCACCCCCCTTTTTACTTATTCAATTACAGTTGACATTCAATATTATTTAAATATTAATTTCAGGTGTAGAGCATAGTGGTTAAACATTTATATAATTTAAGAAGTGCTCTTCTTGACTAGTTTAGTCCCACCTGGCTCTATGCATCATTATTAGCATATTATTGACTATATTCCCTATACTTTACATTCCTATGACTATTTTATAACTACCAATTTGTACTTCTTAATTCCTTCACCTTTTTCACCCTGTCCTTCAACCCTCCTTCCACCTATTATCCCAATGAATCTAGTATCCGTCTGACACAATACTTAGTTATTACAATATTATTGACTGTATTCCTTATGCTATACTCTACATTGCCATGACTACTTTGTATCAACCATGTTTTACTTCTTAATACCTTCCCCTTTTTCACCCATTCCCACCACCCCCTCCTGTCTGGCAACCATCAAAATATTCTATCTATGAGTTTGTTTCTGTTTAGTTTGTTTATTTATTTTGTTCTTTAGATTCCACATATAAGTGAAATCACATTGCATCCATACTCTACTTGGCACAATACCCTGCAGGTCCATCCATGCTACCATGGATGACAAGAACCCATTCACTTGCACAGTCAAGTAATATTGCATTGTATATATGTACTACCTACTCTTTATCCACTCATCCATTGATAGATACTCAAGCTGCCTCCACATCTTGGCCATTTTAAACAATGCTGTAATGAGTATATAGATGCACACACATTCCCTCAAAGAATCATTTTGGGTTTTTCGGATAATTACCCAGAAGTAAGATTACTGAGTTCTTCTTTGTCACTTCTTATAGCCTTTGTTTTAAAGTCTATTTTGTCTGGTATAAACACTAACACACCTTTTTTATTTTCATTTTTATGAAATAATTTTTCCATTTCTTTACTTTCAGTCTGTGTGTGTCTTTCAATCAGAAGTGAGTCTCTTGTAAGCAGCATATGTAAAGTTCTTGTTTTCTTATCCAATAAGCCACCTTAACTTTTGATTGGAGCATTTAATCCATTTATAATTAAAGTAATTGTTGATACATATGTAGTTATTGCCATTTTATTATTCATATTTTTTATTTTTATTTTTGCCTTAAAGAAGTCCTTCTAACATTCCTTGTAATACTGGCTTGGTTCTAAGGAACTCCTTCAGCTTGTTCTTGCCTGGGAAGCTCTTTAGCTGTCCTTCAATTCTAAACGATAGCTTTGCTGGGTAGAGTAACCTTGGTTATAGGTCTTTACTATTTATCACTGAATATTTCCTTCCAATCCCTTCTGGTGTGCAAGGTTTCTGTTGAGAAATCAGCTGATAGGCTTATGGGAGTTCCCTTGTAGGTAACAAATTGCTTTTCTCTTGTTGCTTTTAAGATTCTCTCTTTGTCT